>NC_138961.1:198962500-199315000 GCF_055761805.1 Camellia sinensis | reverse complement strand
ATTGGCTTGAAAATAAAATTCACAAGTCTTAGCTTTTAAACTTTGCCACAGAATAATTTTGTATCACTTTGCTATCAGTAACCTCACAGGATTGCGTGAGCTTCTATTTTCGCATACCATATTATCTCAGTTCACATACTTTTTTGGTTCGGATATCAATCAAAATTACATGGCGTATAAATCAATTTCTGAACAGAATCTTATAATTCGGCTATATCTTTGGTTTGTAAATTGATTTCCAAAACATTGGTTTTAGCTCGGAAGTTGATTTCCACCAAACAAAAATGGTATGTGAGCTGAGACAAAATTGTGAGTGGAAATAAAAGCTCCCCAGGATTGCTTCTGGGAATGTTACACTGCTTGTTTTTAGATGGCAGTGGAGCATTTTGCAGAAATGATTCTATTTCTTCTCCAAATAAATCCTTCTCATTTGTTTTTGATCTGATAATAATTTATTTTGATTGTTATTGTTTAATGCTCATTGTTTGTTGCCTTACTTCTAAAGAAGCAACATGTCCAGGTCTAGGGATTTATGTTCAGCCTTTGTGTTTGGATTCATTTTCATATTCTGAATCTTTAAGAAACCAAGTTTCCTTTATCAGCCACATAATACAGTTCGTTCATACAACTGCCCTTAGTCTTCTGTCCACACTTTACAATTGTCACGGACACACTAATATACGTTTGATATATCTAGTATTAACACTCTCCTTGTAGGAACAATTTTCACATTGTGGGAGAGAGACATGCTTATTGTGAAAAGAAATCCTAGGGACTTTATCAAAACAACACTTTCTATTCATTGAGTGAAAATTTGATCCTATAAAACCTACTCGTCAAAAGAACGAGAATTTTACTGTACTTCCATTTAGAATGCTATTGGTTTGTTTAATCTATATTACATGGACTCAGGTATGAGTGTTGGGTGAGAGTGTGTATCTAGTGGTCGGATCCATAAAATCTCAAATTTAAGGATACGTAGACTTAGCAAAAAGAGGTCTTTTATCATGTTTAAACTGTAGATAAAATGGTGTTATATGTAACATATAGTGTCAAAAAGGCATTTTACTCATTTTGTGAGAATTATACAACAATATATACATGTAATGATAGTGTTAAATGCAAATATATAATAAGTATCCAATAAATGTGTCTACAGCATTTTCTGTTACTGAATTTGTATATTTTTCTCCTTTTGTCTATAAAGCACTTGGAACGAAGCGATTAGCATCTGAAGAGTTGGTTCATGACTGGGATAACAAGAGACTGAATGCCGGACAGGTTATTATATGGTTCTAGATCAATTTCATTGCTCTTGTACCCTGGTTTGTCAGATTTCTTTTGCTTTTTTCTCACCCATTTTCTGGAAATCAGACACTTGGGCTTCAGCATGCATACCCAGCTTTTGATCAAGCTGCAGTTTCTGGTGGCAGTCAAACAACTGGCATATATCCCCCTTCCTCCTATACCAGTGGAAGCTCAGCAACGGTTCAAAATTTACCAGTGAACTTTCAGTTTCCACATGTAGTAGCAACACCTACTCTCCTTGGCAAAGGGTAAAATTCATGCACTTTGTTTCACACATGAACTGCATTCATATAGGACGAATTGAATAGGCTTTTTGTGAAGATGTATAATGCTTTTTTCTTTAATTATTTCGAATTGTTAATAGACACGTCTCTTTTGTTTTTGCTTCTTGTTTTCTAAATCCTCTGGACCTTACATCAGAAACCTTATAACACAGAATGAAATTTAGATGTCTCTTCAGTTTCACTCACACACACCAGCACATGGGTAGTTTATACAAGTTTGTTTATCAAGTACCCACCATTTAGTGTTCTGACATGTGCATTTGTGATTAAGATCTGTAATACTGATGTTCCTCTGACTTGGCAGAGCGAAGCAATGGCGTGATGGGGATTGGATGTGCACGAATTGCAACAATCACAATTATGCATCTCGATCCCAATGTAATAGGTTAGTAAATTGAGACCTTTGATTTTCCCTCTTACTTGTTGCAGTGGTTTGCAAATTAGCCTTATTTGGGCAGTTATATTTCTATATATGGTAATGTCACCATATTGGATGCCAAGTTTCTGTCATCAATTGGCTAAATGTTGAGTCATTTGTCTTTTACAGGTGCAAGACTCAGAAAGATGCACTTGCTCAGCCGGTGAGTGTTGCATAGCAGTAGCAGATCCATGAAGAGGCCTTTACATTGTTGTATCATCTGTAGGTACTCGGTTAAGGTTTTTCTGTGTTCTTCCATTTTATGATTTGCTGGTGGAAAAATGAAAATTATAAACTCATTTTGTTCTGTTAAGACATGATAGGAGACGGTGACAGTGATCTTGCAATCCCCAATTGGATGTACTTTGAAAATTTAGCAGTTTTTGATTATGAGAGTGAGCAGGTGTGAGTTTGTTTAATTGTTAAGGTGCTGTGTCCTTCCAGCACCAGTCGGTAATAATTATGTTATGTGCATCTGAACCGTGTTCTGTTAATTTTATTATCTTGTCTCAGCTTTTGTTAAGGTTGAATCACATATCAAATCAAAAGAGATTGTTCATATGGTGAAACAGTTATAAATGCTTTCATCTTGAACACCTCAAATGGCAGCACACATCATACCTGTTGCTACGGAATCTTGTCCCAAAAAAGAAGAGTACGGTTTAATCAAACTATGGTAGGCTTACCTCACACTGGTGGGAGGAGACTCTATCTGTGGTAGAGGTTGAGGGCTGGATTAACAAAAATCAACATGGTGGAATTCATTCCCATCAACTCCTTTGATGCATCTGGCAATTCAATTTATGTCTTCAAACAACCCGAACTTCTTGAAGAGCTTGATTCTTTGCACTAGAAGTGAACCAGTGAACTTATCATAGGTTGTACTTTGATTTGTAGATGGCATTCTAATGGTCTCTCTTCCATGACACAATACATTTAAAAAGAAAAAGAAAAAAAAGAGACTAGTATGGTTATGAGATTTAAATGGTGGTTTTTGACATTAGTTTAAAAAATAATGTAGAAGTCTACTTTTTAGACTTATTTTGAAGACACATTGATGTGTAAAAGAGACGATTGATTGATAATTATAAAAGACGTGAGAGAGAAAGTTGTTTTAGATATTCTAATAGATTATTATATTGAATTTTAAAAAGTAATTTTTAAATTAGAGTAACACTATGAGGGTGTTTGGTGGGATTTTTTTGAGTCAATTTATGACTTTTGGCTTTTAAAAAGTTATTTTAGATTGTTTGGTTAAACTTATTTCAGATAGCTTCTGAATCTAACAACTTATTTTAAATTAAAAAAGTTGATTCTGAAAAGCTGCTCATCCCTTGCTTCTGATTATCAGTTTTTGTTGTGGACATGTTAATTTACGGTTATACTCTTAGATTTTTTTATTTTTTATTTTTTTAAAAATAGAAAAAGATCGAAATGGACCATAGAATATTATTATTATTTTTTATGAGAAATGTAGACAAATAATAAATAATAAAAAATAAAAGTTAATTGAAAAGTTACTTCACAGCTTATTTAACAAATACTACTTAGCAACTTAAATCTATAATCCAATAGCTACACCAAACAGATTAACAGTTTCTGATTAAAGTTATAATCTATAATCTGTTAAGTTATAATTTATAATCTGTTTTAACAGATACACCAAACAGGACCTATATAGGCTAATTATTCTTTTACCCTTAAATTGTTTCACTTTCGTTTGGCTAACTTAGTTGGGCTAAAAGAATACAAAAAACAAAATAGGTTAAACAAGCTAATAAAATAAAATATTACATCCAAATTATAATAATTTTATTTTCTCTCTTATATAAGTCAAAAGTGCCAAAAAAGTTAAATCAAATGAATTTTTTAATCCTAAATTAAAAAAGTCTGAATTCAAAAAAGCCAACTAAAGAAACAAATGCCAAACGACTACTTTCAAGTGTAAAATTTGACTAGAGTAGTTTATTTAAAAATTTGATATGGGGTAATTGTTTTTTACTTGTAAGAACAATAAGTCATACCTCAATATCTCTTATTTTTATAAATAAATTTATCAATCAAAATTTATAAATAAATAAATTTTATTTTTAAAGTTTTTCTCTTCCTCTTTCAATCATTATTTTTCAAAACCACAATCGAAGCCATTTACGTGGTGGGGTTATGGTAGAAATAATGGGGAGTTAAAGGAAAATGAAATGATGTGGAAAAAAATTAAATAAAGGTGACTAAAGCAGTTGGCTCCCTCCCGTAATCAACACATTTCTTAACCCATAAGTTGTGTGGGTGGAGTGTCCTTTGCTTAACTTTAGGGGTGTTTGAGATCATCTAAATAAAAATATTTTTTTATTATTTTTATAAAATTTATGTAAAAATATTAAAAAATAATATAATTAAAATAAATATATTTATATAAATTATGTTAAACACTCCTTAATTAAATTATTTTGATTAATTTCTAATCTAATCAAAAGGTACCAAATTTTTTATAGGATTTTTATTTATTTATAGCTTGACTTGACTTGAAAAAAAGGTCCAAAAGTCCCGAAATTTGTGTTTCCTGGTGCGTCGTCTGCAAGCAGAATAGTACATAGAAATTTTCTTTTCTTTTCATTTCATTTCTTCTACATTTTCGTGTTGTGCCTCCTCTCCTGCTCTGCAATCACAATAATAATAGAGCCACCGATTCTCCGAGTTGACTCGGGTGAGCAACAAAAAAAGAAGTAATGAACGGCGAAGAGGGAGCTCCAAGGGAGGACCCGTTACTAGTGAAGTACAACGCTAACGATCTCCGAATCGCTTCCGAGTTTCTCTCCATTTGGCTCCCTTTTCTCTCCCGAGGTCTCTGCCTCCACTGCTCTCACACCCTCTCCGCTCGTATTCGATCCCTGCCCTCAGGTATTTCTTTTCTTCTTTATTTTTGCAAATATCTATGGATATACACATGTACTCTTTGTTTATTTATTTATTTTAATATTCACTTCTGAACCGATTTAGGCTCTGAATAGAATTAATTTATCTTTTTTCTCTATTATTTATGTTTGGTGTTTGTTTAAATTAACATATTTCATTAATGAAATTTATTAAAATAATAGTCGTTTTGAGAATCCAACTTTTTTTTTGGTGGTACAATATCGTACTTTAAAAAAAAATATTTTGTTAGTACATTTTTTGAAAAAATCGATAGGATAATTGTACTTTTATGTTGTTAATAAATTTAAAAGAAAGATAAAATAAAAAATTTATATTATTTTTGTATTTGATTTTTAAAAACGAATAATATTTTGAGAGAATGAAAAATGGAATAAGTGGCTAAATATTTGACTGGAGCCGAGCTTGGTTTTCTCAAATACTTGAGGAGCGGAGCTTGAGTTCAATTTTTTAAGCTTGATTTGAGCTCGAGCTCAACTAATTCTTAGTGAACTGCAAAGCTTGGCTTGGTTCGGCTCATTTACAACCCTTCTGTATCACCTTTTACTTGGATAACCGTAGTTGGTTCATTGTTCTGTTTGGAAATTATTTGTTAAGGAAAGAGTGAAGGAGAATAATATTTTGCCGTGTAATCATATTTGATTTTCATGTTAAGGAGAGAGTGAAGAGACTAATATTTTGCCATGTAACCGGTGATATATAGCAACAAACCAGTGATATATATATATATATATATATAGAATTGCTGTTATGTTATTGGTATCTTTTGTTGGGATATTTGTAGAAGTTGATGAAGCTGTGGAACCACCCTTAAAACAAGAAGAGAATTTAACACTTTCGACTCTGGACAACTTGGACCCAAATGAATTCAACGAGAACCAAGACAGTTGCGATACAAATTCACTGGGTAAAGGGAAGGTTCCCTCTGATATGAATGATACAGCAGATACAAGTTCACTCGGGAGTTGGAAAGATGGGGCGGAAAATGATTGGTCAGAACATGTTACCGAGGCCTTGACAAGCGAAACAGTTGGATCACCAGCAGTGCCTGTTGAGAGCCCGAGGGTGCAGATGTCGTGGGCTGACATGGCAGAGGAAGATGAACTTGAGGAGTATGAAGAGACTCAAGTAAGTTTGCAGACAGTTAATGGGCATGCTCTGTCCAGAGAGGAATCAGTGGCAGTGAAGGTTCGGCAGAGGGAGTACATACGGTTCAGTAGTGTGGATAGGAAGAAGGATTTTATTTGTTTGGAGAGAGTTCAGGGAAAAATTGTTAACATCCTAAAGGGGCTGGAGCTTCACACTGGTGTTTTCAATGATGCAGAGCAGAAGAAGATTGTTGATTATGTGTACAAGCTTCAGGAGATGGGAAAGAAAGGTGAATTGAAAGGTCAGTCCATTCATCCCACTGTTAGTCCCCACAAACTTTGATGTAATGCTGGTAAAAGTTCTTGTAGTTTCTTTTATCTTGTTGCTTTCTGTAATTTAATCTTTCGTTAATCTTGTTTATTTATCAAAAAAAAAAAAATCTTTTGTTAATCTTGTGTTAGGATGGTTGCTCATTGAACTAAGAATAGACTAGGTTCTTGTATGATATGTACAATTCCCACGGTCTGGTTTTTTTACTTAAATGGTCATTTCCTCCACCACTTAGTAATTAGGAGCCACGTTCCTGGTCCATGTTGATGGCTCAGCACAGCCTGCAGACAAGGTTGTACTTTGAAATTCTCTGTTTATAACTTCCATAAACTTTGGAGTGGTTCGGGAATCTTGAGACAATCTGTGTCAAAGTTCTCCATTGTTGAAGAAGTAGAAGAGCAACAATGATAGGCTATGAAGCATGGGTACTTCAGAAAACTTGCCGTTCCCGTATCGGGTACTTACCGGCGTACCGTATCTCGTATGGTACTTCTACATACGTACCAGGTACACGAAACACATACCCAAGTTTTTTCTTCTTAATTTTTGACGTACCCAGACGTACCTAGTATATATTTAAGTCGTACCATACCTCAGTTGAAACAATATTTTCCTTCTGCTACAGAGATAAAACTTATTTCACTAGACTTCTTTTTTATTTTTTGTTTGATGCTTAGCATGATTTTAAAATTAAACTATAATTTGTAAGTTATTTAGTATATTGACATTTAATTTTGATTTATACTTTTATTTTTGGCATTAAATGTCAATTATAGGTTGGATCTTAACAAATTAAACCATTTAATTAATTTTTGCATTACTCTAAATTAAAAATAAATATTTTTTACAAGCATACCAAGCCGTACCCGTACCTTATTTTTTGTGAATTTTACCATATCGACGTATCCATACCCGTACCCGTGCTTCATAGATGACAGGTCAATCTGAGTTGTCCTGATTGGTTGCCTGACCTGAGCAACTCTGCCTTCATTGCCTCATATCATAAGTTTCCCAATGAAGTTGTATGTCCGTAGATATGTCCATCAAGTTGTTCAGAATGAGGAGTACATTAGTGGCATGTCTCCTCATCCCAGATGGTTTGGTCATAGAACTACTTAGATTAGAATTAGTGGTTGCCAAAAAATTTTGCAATTTTTTAGCAAATATTTACAAAACTAATTAGAAAATTTGTTTGTTTGTTTTCTTCATTTTCTTCTTCGCTTTGCATTTCCTATATCTACAAAAATCAATACCTTTATTGTTCATTTCATTTTACTTTGATAGGAGATTCATAGTGACTTTAGTTACGGAAGAATTATATGCTATAAATATTTATGTACAATCTGCTTATGTGACGTGAGTGATGGGCCGATTGCAAGTGCTATCCACTCCCAGCGCTGTGGCATGGGTTCGAGTCACGAGAATCAGCCTCTCCACAAAAAAAGGGGGAAAGAGTGCCTGCCTATTACCTCCCCTGGACCATGCTGTAAGTGGGAGTCTTGTGCACTGAGTACAACCTTTTCCATAAACTGTTAAGACATTTTTACTCGAGAGAAGCCTGATGATGTGATGCCCAAAATAGATTCGTGATTTTTTTAACTTCAAATTGTCAGTTGTCTGCTTTGTTCAGTGAAGGAGTGGATGAGGGGCAATCGATATTTATTGTATTCTTCCTACATGCTCAAGGTAAAATCTGTCATGTAATTGTTGGTTAGTTTTATGGATAATATGTATTTTAATGTTGCTTTCCATAAAACAAATGAGTAGTGATTATAACCCTGGACATTTTATTTTGTGGATGTCTTCATATATTTGGATATGGATAGTTATTAGATGATCTTGTATTTATCTATTTTTTAAATTAAGTAATGAATTGTGTTGAAATTTCATTAATTTGTTCTCTGGAAATAGAAGTGCTTTTGATACGTTCTTAATGTGTCAGACTTCCATGAATTAATTGGTCAGAAGTATCTATGCTGAATGGCTAGCATTACCTGTTTGTATTGTCCATGCAGAGCGCACTTACACTGCACCCCAGAAGTGGATGAAGGGCAAGGGGCGTGTGACTATTCAATTTGGTTGCTGTTACAATTATGCGACAGTAAGTCTCTTAATATGTTGCTTATTTATACATTGGCTTATTTGTTTTTACCTTCATACCTTGGTGACAACTTGAGAATGAGAGAAGAAAACAAAGCAGTTAAAAAGAAGCTTACAATATCTATTTTCTGGTCACAGGATAAAAATGGTAATCCGCCAGGCATCCTTCAGAATATAACTGTAGATCCTATACCTCTTCTTTTTAAGATGATCATCAGGAGGCTTGTGAGATGGCATGTTCTTCCTCCAACTTGTGTACCTGACAGTTGCATAGTCAACATTTACGAAGAAGGGGACTGCATACCTCCTCACATTGACAACCATGATTTTATTCGACCTTTTTGTACCGTTTCATTTCTTAGTGAGTGCGATTTACTGTTTGGATCAGACTTGAAGGTTGTGGATGCTGGTGAGTTCAGTGGTTGTATTGCAATTCCCCTGCCTATTGGGTAAGTATGCGGTGCCTTTCAACTTCCACGCTTTCTCTCCTTTTGAAATCAGCTGCTGGTTGTATTTAATTGTTAATTGATTGATAATTATTCATGAGAAATCATTTTCTTCAATTATGGGTTTATATATTTTTATTCAGATCTGTCTTTGTTTTAAATGGAAATGGCGCTGATGTGGCTAAGCATTGTGTGCCAGCAGTTCCTACAAAAAGGTGCAGAGTTTTGTCTGTATACTCGTCTTCTTCAGTCATGTTTGCTCATACACTATTTGCTTTTTTGTTTGGCTGACCTGATGATGTTGATTTCTGTTTTTTATTTATTTTTATCTTTTATTATTCATTGTCCTTCTAGGATATCAATTACTTTCAGGAAAATGGATGAATCAAAACGACCTATTGGATTTGTTCCTGAACCTGATTTGCAAGGACTTCAACCAATATCTTATGAAACTGATAGATCAAAAAGGCCGACTCTGTCAAAATCAAAGCGTTCTGTGAACAGGCAGCCAGCCAGAAGAGAGGATAGCAGAGACAAAGCAAGGAGATCTGCAGGGAGAGGCAACAACTATTTGAACCCTCCAATCTCACTTCAGATTCAATGTGGGCCTTCTAATAGGCGGACAGTTAGGGTCCACTGGGATGCTTGATGGTATCAGTGTGGAAAGGGCTGCTTTCTCTATCGTATTTATGTGCATATGGTTGTCCCGAGTCCCAACTGCTATGTTAGTTTCATTCTCAAGGCGAAGTATTATTGATATGTTTTTATCGAGTTGTATGTAAAAGATCCAGGGTGAGTTGGAATTTGGAGAGGTGTGCACTGCTTGATGGATGCAATTGTGAACTTTCTGTGTGTAGCTGGGATCCCTTGTAGCTCTGGACTGATTTCACATTCTGATGCATTGACAACGGATTGTGTGGCGGCTAGTGAGGCAAGGTTAGATCTCTAGCTTGTAGCCAGCTGATGCGTCATTTGATCAACTAGTTTAAAGGATTCATGTCATTATGCGATTCCAATATAATTGTCTATTTGTACGAGCATTTTTCTTCTTTGGTTGATGCTATTTCAAAGCTTTGTAAATTGTGAAATTTAATATAGTATAATGCGTGCACTTAACCAAATGATTAGACTATACAATTTGGATTTTATTGAATGAAACGGAATCTCTTATTGTGAACTCTGTAGTCTGTAAATTACACAAGACCTTAAAAATTTGTGATGATTGGCATCTTTTGCACTGCTGGATCTGCAAGCTCGGGAAGATGTCTATAAATTTGATGTTTTTTTATGAGGCGGAAATGATCATATTAGCTTGTTCAGTCTTCTACATTTGATTTGTAATGAGGTTGATGATGTAGTTGCCGTCTAATTTCTAGGAATCAGTCTACATACATAGTATTAAACCATATGAAAATATCACCTTGGGTGAAAATAATCGGTTAAGGGGGATGCCTTTTGTAGGTTTTATCATGATGACATGTACATTCTTGGTAAATATTTTTTTGGGTTTAATTTGTGTACGACCTATTCAATTTCTAGTTAAATTACTGTAGGAGATGTAATGGATACTAATGATACCATTAGGTTGAAATGCGTGTTTCGGTTAATATTCATTGTTTGATATGGATTAGAATCCTTACAAACCATCAGATTACCAATCGTGGATCTTCTCTTTTGCGAAGCAAGTAATATGAATTAGTGTGCACACACACAAGCACAAGCACAAACACAAACACATGCATTAGTCCTGAACATCAGGTCATGGTCATGGTCAACTGAACTTCGCTCATGGTGACTCGCTACAACCCTATAATTCTGCCATCAACAAGCTTAGAGGTCATCATTTCATTTATTATTATTTTTTTAGGATAAACTTTTGATAAGTTCAGAAACAGTGTACGGAGATCAAACTGTGTGGTCACATCCAATTTGGTAAATTTTTTTGTTGCGGATAGCCCTCCCTAACCACAACCGCCAACCAGATCAAAGGACATTTTTGACATGTAAACAAGGTCAGTACTAGAAGATAATGCAAGATAGATACAAGAGAACAATGGGATAACCACTTTCAATTATCTTAGCATGACAATGGTTTGTTATCTGATCTGATTTTTTTCCCCTCTAGTTGGATTCAAAATTTTGAGTTGCTCATCACTCTCATGTGAAAGTGTATAGGGTCTTGATATCCAACTGGGAGGGTGAAGAAGAGGAAGATTAGGGAGAGAATGGAGATGGCAGTTAAGAAGAAAACAGGGTGATGATCTCAACAGTTTGTCAGAGCTTAAATGGTGTACTTGTTGATGAAGATGAGTTAGTGCTAGTTACGGTTGTACCTGCAATGCTTGGAGGCCAAACCAACAATATGAAGATGCCACGTGTCTAAGGGGATTATATATATATATATATATATATTTAATAAGGTTTTTTTTTTTTTTTTGGGGTAAACAATAATATTCGCTCTCTGGAATTTGAGATTGGTACAAAGACATGACCTGAGCAGAGTCATTCCCTTCTTAAATATAACCGGCCAAGCCAGTTGGTACCAAAGAAGTTTTAAAAAAGGAAAATATTATACCAACTAATAGTAAATTTTATTTATTTATTTATAATAAATGTGTTAAACTAATGAAATTTTAGATTTTTTTTTTTTGAACTAATGAAATTTTAGAATTTAAATTCAATGAAATGATATATGCCACATTAGTATACAAGAAAAGTTTATAACAGTTGTTAGTTTGTATAAAATTATGTGGCAATAAATAAAAAAAGTTCATAAAATTTGTTAATTGTATAAAATTACTCTTAAAAAAAAAAAAAAAAAATTCAAGAAAGGGCTAATCCCTTTAATAATTGGTGCTTATCATATTAGCTACAATTTTACTACAAATGCCCTTTTCAATGATTATTTGCCCTTATTAGTGCATGTAACTACCTACCTTTTCTTTCTTTTTTTTTTTTTTTTTTTTTTTTTTCATCTCTCTTATGTTGGTGCAATCTCTCTTTCTTGAAGATATTGCTGACACTAGACATTAGAAACGAAACATAAGAGAAATATTTTGATGTTGAATTTCAAATGCATGTCACTATGCTTGTCTTTGTCAAAAGGAGGTAGAATTTGGGGTTTGCACTTCCAGTTGATGTTTTGTACTGGAGGATTAAGTTGGCATTGTTGTGGGCCCATTGTTGGTCTGTTTGGATATTTGAACGGTTTAAATTATAAAATTTGTTGAGTAAATCATTAATGTAAAATAATGAAGTTGACTGAACGTCAACAATTACCTAATTGGATAACATTTCTTATAAAAAAATATGAACAATAAGTATGATTTTGAAAATATACTTGTCTATTTTTTTAATACAAATATATAAATTGATTGATTATTGCGCATATGTAATTTGCTCGACAAATTCTATAATTTGAACAGCTTAGATCGCCCAGGTGGACACATAATGAGCCCACTACAATGCAAAATGAACTATCTAATAGAAAAGATGAACAGAAGTCAAGTTTGTTTCTTAGCCTAATATGAATGAATGCAATGCACTTACACGTTGTAAAGTAAAATGAAAGTTTTATTAGGATGGATTTTGAAATAATAATTTAAAGTTCTTCATTATAATTGTATAAAGGTCACAATAAAACACTTCTCATTTATTCGAGGCTATCTTTCCCCCAACCTTAAAGTCCAACAATATTTACTAAAATCAAATATCATGTGGTTAGTGTTTTGTTAAGATTTTAAACCTATAATACTAATATTTATTAATATATTGACTAACATAGATTGATATTGATTCACATTTAGGAATATTTTCTCAACACTAATATATATCTCCATATTATTATTTAAAGTCAAGCTAGTGGGCCTCTGCGATATTCAGTCAACTGGGTATGAGCATTTAACACAAGACACACAAAAGGGATGGGGAAATTTGAATTTTAGGGTAGGCTTTTGGGGTTGGTGTGTGTGGTCCAAAAACTCAGATTCAGATTTGGGGGTGTAGCCAAAAACCCTAAAGTTCATTAAATTAGGGGTCCACACTAAAACCCTACAATTGAAGAAACTAAAATATTTAAAGTACATGAAAGCAACCCAATTCCATCAAACTCTCCAAAAAGTATTACACCATATAATACGTGGGAACATTCTATTCTTGGTAAGTTTGCTGCAAGCTTGCACTGCAAAAATAATGGGGTTTATTTCAAAAATAAAAATGTTTGAGACCTCTAAATGAGGAGTTCTAGAGGAGTTCTAGAAGTGAGTTTTATTTTATGATTTGATATTTGAGCCTGTGATGTTGCATTTTTTTTTTTATGTATTGCTACATCATTAAAGTTGGTATTGGCGCTCCAACTCTAATGCTCTCTATCACAACTCTTTTAAAAAAACACATTAAAAAAAAACACAAAAGAAAATCAAAGAAGTTTGTAGCTAGGGTTTTGCTGTATATGGTGTGTTAGTCTCTTTCTAGGAATTAATGAGAAAGAAAGCAAAAAGGAAATGAGACTAGTAGTAGTAGTAGTAGTAATAGAGCATGCTAGTAGATGAGAGAGAGAGAGAGAGAGAGAGAGAGAGATCTGGTGATGTAGCTTTAGAGATATGGGAGAGGAGAGAAGATAACATCAAGGATAGAAGATGATTACCCGAAAGAAAAGGGAGTGTACCAATGAGAGGGTTGGGACTCACTCACTAGGGCAATCCTAATGAGGTAAGCAAAGCAGCCTCTCTGGGATTTTGTAGGAAAGGACAGATTTGAGCTTCACTACCAAATCACTCTCCACCAAAGCTTAAATTCATCAAGAGGAAGAAAGAAAGAAAGAAAAAAATAAAGAAAGAAAGACTATGACAGACAATTAGACCAACCAACAAACTAAAAACATATACATATAACGAGAGAGAGAGAGAGACACAAGCAATGTAAATGCATGATAAGGAAAGGAAAATCTCATGATGGTAGTGTCAAAATCAAACAAATAACACAATCTGAAAAGTTGAACATGAGAGAGAGAGAGAGTCTGCAACAGTCAGAATTGTGTAAAAGGGGAATGAGACTGTTACAGGTTGAATTCAAGGAGGAATTGAATAATTTCTATTTGCCAAACTTAAATATTGAGAGAGAGAGAGAGAGAGAGAGAGAGAGAGAGAGAGAGAGAGAGAGTTTGTTTTGAATGAGATTAATAATTTGTTTACTTCTAGTTTTGAATTAAATAATTAGAAACAGCAAACATGTATGATGTATTATTATCCGAGGAAGTTTTCCCGTTTCCACGACTCTTTTCTGTCTCTCCAAACAAGTTCCATTTTTATCTGCTAAGTTGTACTATATGTGATCAAACCATAAGAGAAACTAATTTAATCAAAAATGTCAAAGTTTGGAATTTGGATGCAACATAAAGACAACAAATCAGAAATTCCCTAGCAATTTGTTGGTGACAAAAGGCACTACTTTTAATGAAATTCCTTTATATAATTTCATTTTTCAATTTACTGTTATGTTTGTTTTATTGAAAAATACTTTTCAATACAGATTTTCTTTTTTAAATAATTTTTTTTGTAAAAAATATTTTTTGTTGTTTGTTATGATTTTAAAACTAATGTGCTAATGGTTGTATTGGTGTTGTTGAGGTGGTAGTGGTAATGATAGTGGTAGAATGGTAATAGAGGTGACAGCGATGGAGGTGGTGAGTGGTGGATGGTGGAGTGGTAATGGTGGTGATAGAGTGATGATGGATGCAGTGTAGGAGGTGGCAATGATGGATTGGTGTCAGCGGTGGCAGTGGTGGTGGAGGTGGTGGTCATTGTGTGATAATATGGATAAGATTATAGTTTAAAAATGTTATCGCTCTTTAAAAGTGAAATTCATTTCCTGTATAAATAAACTTATTTTTTCTTTACCACGAAAAATGTTTTTTGTTCACTTTTAATTTCAATTGTACCGAATGTCAAAAAATCTTAAAAATATTCTTTAAAAAATATTTTTTGCAAAAACAAACAATACGTTAAGACTAGAGAAAAGTTCAAGCTTAAAGCTATAAAATTTTGTAAAACCTGTACATTTCCTAATCATGGTTGGTAATTTTTTTTTTTTTTTGTGGAAAAAACGCAATTAACTCATTGTTTTTGAAGTTTTTTAGATTTTCAAATAATCCACATTTTTGCGATTTTTTTTTTTTTTGCATTTTTTGAAATGTTTTTTCGTACAAAAGACGAAAAAAAGAAATCGATGTATGTTTTAAAAAATTTCATTTTTTGTTTTATTTTTGAAAATACAAAAACAAAAAGAGGAAGAAAGAAAAACCAAATTGGAGTTCCTAGGTCATCGTACCATTTTCCTTGTATACACTTTCTGATTGTAAATATGTTTTTTAACATGCATGTGCATGAACATCGATTGTAGTAATCAGCAGTAGTAAGTTCCATTATAATATATGTTATGATTCACTGATCCAAAGTGGAAGAGGCAAAGGAGAACATACCCAGTGCTCTAAAATGAAAAAGATCAAAATGTATTTTTTATAAATAAATAAATAAATGATGGGATTTGAACCTGATCATTTGTGCTCAATAATGATTCTAAACAAACTCAAGTTGGAATTGAATAAATAAAAATATAGACTTCTTAACCACTATAAAAAAGGGAGACCCATGTATCATGTGGTTCCTCACTACTTGGAGAGAGGCGAATTTTTGATGCATTATGTAAGCTTATTTTTGGAAGTAGGTTAAAAATTAATTTTTTAATTTTTTTTTTGAAAAAATGTATCAAAATGTAGAAAGGCAATGTGATAAAAATAAATAAATTAAAAAGCCAAAAAAAAAAGC
Source organism: Camellia sinensis (assembly GCF_055761805.1). Taxonomy (NCBI): domain Eukaryota; kingdom Viridiplantae; phylum Streptophyta; class Magnoliopsida; order Ericales; family Theaceae; genus Camellia; species Camellia sinensis. The sequence continues at coordinate 199,299,270 of NC_138961.1, read as the reverse complement.
TTTCGGTCGCTTTCTCAAAATAAGGTGTAGTATGAGGGAGCATGGCCTAGGAGGGGAACATGCCCCTTCTCAACTTTCTAAAATCTATGTTTTAGTATAGGTTTATAAATAGAGTCATGATAGAGACTCCTTCTAATCACCACCCCTACAACCCCCACAGATACATGGCAGGTGGTGATTGGAGGAGCAGGAAAAAAAGAAAAAAGAAAAAGAAAATGTAACCAATGAGAGAGAGAGGGGGTCAAAGGGGGTGGGGGGAAAAGGGGGCATGAAACATTTTTGTTATAAATAATTCTTTCAATTTGTCCTATCTAAATTTGAACATGTATTCTTATATTTTTTCTTTATTTTAAAATAGTTCCTATAATTTGTACTATTCAAATGTCTATTTTATAATAGAAATCACCTTTATGATGTTATAAAGTCTACCTTTAAATGTTTATTTTCTATTCTTTTTTATAATACTTGCTAATTTGTTCTTATTGGTATTTTTTCCCCTTATGTGATGAATATAGGTACAAATATGTATAATGATTACTTAGTATTATTTCTTTTAATGAAATCTCTCAATAAAATATTTGCTTTTGTTTGGAGACAAACATTACAATCTGAATTAACGTGGTGATTAGAAATGAGATTAAGTTTGTTTCGGGTCGAAACACGACGGGATGGGTAACATTATTATAGACATAATATTTTATTTTATTATTGTTCCCTTTGAACTAAAATCCTGACTGTATCATTGTTTATGTAGTATCTTTTTCTTTTTCTTGAAAAAATATTGATAAAAATACACGAGAACTTGAATATAGAAATTCATCTAAAAAAATTATTTTTCTATGATGACGTGTATCAAAACATGTAAAAATTAAAAACTAAATGATTTAGGAAGATGATTTATGAGAAAATGATATTAGCTGAAATCAAATTCTTTTTCAACCATGTTATAGGTTTAAAAAGTTAAATGCACTTCTAATATTTATTTAAAACAAACTTTAAAAACTTGTTTAGAAAGAATGTAGTACATGTAAGATAAAATGTGTATATATATAGATTGTAATAAAATGAGTTAAACTGTGTATATATATATATATATAGATTGTATATTTGTGTTCTCAAAATAAAATGTGTATATATATAGATTGTAATAAAATTTATATATTATGCCAATTTGGTGGGAGAGACTTTTTTGCTTAATGATTTAGACAGATGAATTATTTGCTTAATGATTTTGGAGGTAATTGAATCTGTAGAAGGGGGCAGTGTCTTGTGGAGTTAAGATCTTCATAGCTTTCTATGTATTTATTTATTTTTTTGTTCTTTCTTCGTTTTTAGTTTTTGTTTTTTAAATTTAAAAATTATGAAGCCTAAGGGTTGATTGTGTAAACGCAAGTTGAAGTGGTTGGAGAATTTTTACACACTTTGAATCTCTCCTTATGTATTCTACTTTCCTTATACCTTTAATTTCATATATTTAATGAAATCTTAATGAATAAAGAGACTCTTGGGTGACTTTTTAGAATTCTAATGTTTTAGATTAAAAATACATATTTATATATATTCTATTTATTTTTAACTTGATTAAAGATTTGGAATTATTGAGCCAAAAACTGATTTACTAATTAAAAAATGTTAAGAATTTAGGGGGCCATGGCCACCGTGACCGCCCTGTCTCCGCCATTGCCTCATTTAAATTAATTTTTTGCTTTCATCACTATCAAAAATATTTTGTGAAAATGAAAACCTCAATTTTCATTTGGAGATTACGAAATCAAAAGGCAAAAACTACATAATTTTATTATTATTTTGTTTTCACTAGAAGTACTGAGAAACATAGCAGCAAATGAGTAGGACCGACCAACTCACTAAAATTGCGCCTTCCAACAGTATAAAAATGGGTACATCTGTTTCATAAGCGAACTTGCATAACAAAAGGCTCATGTTGTAGTAGCTAGTTGGAGGTTTATTATACTATTATAGACCCTGTTGGGATGGAGAGAGAGGGTGTTTGGAAAGCTGGAAAAGCCGCTTGGGAAAGCTCAAGAAAATGATGGAGCTTTTGATGAACTTTGCCCATGTTTGATTGGGGTTTGGGGAAGGAGATTTGATTAGTAATTCTCGACCTCATGTAGTCTATGTTTGTTTGCAAAAAAAAATAGTATGAGATTCACAATATAATGAGACTATGAATCTCCTATTGGTGTGAGGTTGAAATTATTAATCACACCATGTATTGGTGGTTACAAGTTTAGTTTTTTTTTTCATTTTACAAAATTAATAAAATTATCTTACGTAATTTTGTAAATTTAATCTTAACTGACTAATACTAATATACAAATAAAATTTTTTGTCTTATGTTTCCAATTTAATTCCATCTCATAATAATCTCACTCATATTTTCACTTAACCTGTCAAACAAATATCACTTTTGAATAATGGAAATGAAGTCCAAAAAGAAGAAAAGTTATTTATGGTTCTGGGTATGAGGAGGTGATGCCTGAAAGTGTTCTAATTATTGGAAGAAATAAAACTCATGACTTTGTGTTGAGGCATAAAGAAATAGCCAACAGAAGGAAAAAAAATAAAATAATAATTGACATTTGATGATCGGTAAATATAATATTCCTAAATCTCATAATAATAAGCATCGCAAAGCATTTCAAATAAATTATCAAATATTTTATATAATATTATTAATTTAAATATTTGATAATTAATTTTGAATAACTAATCATTTTTGGTTAATAATGTTTTCAACAATGTTAGGGTCTCAAAAATCTTATAAAAAATTTGGCAAAATAGGATTTGGACCCCACATCCATGGAGAACCTTGTGAAACCCACACCTATATAAAATATTTTATTAAATACTTGATAAAAGTTTTGGTATTTCTAAGGCTATGTTTGATTCAGAAAATTAATATTAAGGTATTAATAATCCTATTAAATTAGTGTGGTATTCACTATCCAATTAGATTAATAATCTCACCCCTATCCCATTACTAATAATCCTACAAACTTATTGGATTAATTTATTAGATTAATAATCCTAAACCAAAATGTTAAAACAAACATAGGATAATTGGGTCCACGGATTAATAATCTCAATCCCATGCTCTAATCCATCCAATCAAACATGCCCTAAGAGTATATCTATTGTTTATTTCTCTTTTTAGTCAAATTTGAGTAAAATTTTTATCTGATATCATCCGTTCTAACAGACAATTTGTATTTTTTTTGTCAAAGTACCGGTCGATCGAGTGAATATTTGGCCGATCGATTAGTTTGTGTAAAGTGACCAACACATTTATGGGTAATTTTGCAAGAAAAAAATGTTATTTAGGAGAATATCTACGAAGACGTCCGATCCAATGGTCACTTACAAATTTAAGAAAAAGATAAAACTTCCTTAATTTGATTAAAACAATAACTCTCTCAATTTGATAAAAAAATTGAAACTCATTTTTTAAATATTTTTTATCAAATTTAAATTTAGCTTCCGTTTGGGAAGGAGGGTTTAGGCTAAAATAGTTATATAAGACAAAATAGGTTATTTTAGCTCAATAAGACAAAACATCACATCTAACTCATAATTATTATATTATTCTTCTCACAAAAAATCAAAAAAATAAAAAATTTCTTCTCAAATGAAATTTTTTAATCTCAAATTAAAACAATTAAAAAATAAAAAAACAAACTTACTTTCCAAACAAATCCTAAAAGATAAATTTTAATAGAGCATTGGAAACGCTATAAGACAACTCATAATTTTTCGAGGAAAAATGGAAAAGTACATGGGCCCCGGAGTCGTTTCACCCGACCTATTGTAGCATTTATTTTCGGGCCGCGTGCTCCGCAGCGCAAAGGACTGCTGGCGCATGATTACAATTGGAGAGCTGTTATTCCCGGTTCTACTATCTATTTTATCAATAATGTTACGTATCATTAAAAAAATATAATTTTCATAATCTTAACTTATTTGTGATTGATTCAAAAAAAGTAATAAAAAAATAAAAATACATAATTAATTCACGCCATTTTAAGAATTATAATTATCTCAAACTTTAAGAGGTCTAAGCATTTTTATTATTTTATTTTATTTATTTAAATTCTTTTTGTTGATTAGAGAAGAGTAAATCAATCCCTTAATTTTATTTCATAAAAGAATGTAGAGGAATTTACAAATCAATCCGTTTATTTGGTTTCACTTTGTAGGATTTATTTTTTAGAAATAATTTTTTTTCTATTTTTTGTATTTTTTATTTTTACTAAATTTTTTTAATATTTTGAATATATATATTTTTAATTTTAGATATACCTAATTTAAATATAATTAAAAAATATAATATTTGTAAAAAAAATATTTTAAAAAATACACTAAATATAAAAAATACAAGGTTATTTAGGACTCGTTTAGAATTTGAATTTTTTTTTCTTAGTTTAACTTTTTTATAAGATAAAAAAAATTAAGGATGAAGTACTAATAAATTTTAAATAGTGATCTTACGAATTATTTGGTTTTTTTTTTTTTTTTTTCCCCCTTATGGATCTAAAGGTTAAATTCTAATGTGAATTACATAAAAGATAAAGTATAAACGCGTATGTGTTATGTGTTGATGAATAAATATGATTTTTCTCATAATGTTGAAATTACTAAACTAAACGTAACACTTCAAACTCGTTAGTATATTTTTTTTAAACGTAACATTCCAATTTAACACTTAAAAAACATAACACTTCAATATAATATACAAAAAAACTCTTTAGTGTATTTTTTCTAAACGTAACACTTCAATCAATGTAATACACAAAAAAAATTTAGTGTACTTTTCCCAAACGTAACACTCCAATGTAACATACTGAAAAACTCCTTAGTGTACTTTTCTCAAACATAATAACGTAACTGAGAGGGTAATTTATGATCTGGAATTGGGCCGACGCAACGGCCGAGCAGGAAGAGAGCCCAACCATGCATGGGGCCGAGATGATCGGCTATCCGCCCGGAGATGGGCTGCGAGAACTTGGCCCGGGTAGGAATTGGGCCAAGTGTGAGCCGTCCCGGACCGAAAAGAAGCTCGGCAAGGCAGTGCTCGGTTGGACCGAGTTGCTTGATCAGGGGATGGCCGAAGCCAGACAAGCTGAGTGACCAACGCCCGGAAAGGCGTGGTCAACTGAGGAGACCGTTTGATCGGCAAGGAGGCCGACCATAGGAGGTGCCCGGGCTAGGCTCTGCCGAGATGCCGCCTAGCCCGGTCCCGCTTGGGTTTATCCAGTGAGGTGCATGGGTATGAAGCATAGCACGGCCATGGATAGAGCAGCCCGGCTGCCGAGCTCCTGCTGAGTAGGCAGGCAGTTGAGATTAGGTGATGATCGGCAAGGTTTATGCTGACAGATGGGATAACGGAGCCACGTGTCAGGAGATAACTGGGAGTGAATATGGGGCGCAGAGGGTATGTAAGCATGTCTGCGCCCCCCATACAAGACAGAGGAACACTTTGTAAGGAATTTCTTACACTCAAACACCTCCCTCTCTCTTTCTCTCTATCTCAAGGTGTGTGCTAACTTGATCGTCGGAGGGTTTTTCCGGCCACACACCGCCGGGTAGCTCCCCATTGTTTGCGCGCAGGTGATCGGACATAAACGGAGCACGGAAGAAAGGAGTACGGGCTTGCCGAAATATTTGCTCCCCGTACAATTGGCGCCGTCTGTGGGAAGCTTGACAGACAAAACCTTGTCTTCCTGGTTCATCTGATCGCCGTCCATGGCGAACAACGACGAGTTTCCGTTGTCTGCCATAGATGGAGCCACCCCGGAGTTCATCCGAAGGAGAGAAGGTCCTCCTGCCATCCATCCAATGGCAGACTTGGGGACGCCCACTAGAGGACAGTCAGTAGACGCACGGGATAAGCGCGGAAGAAGTCATGGTCATTCACGGAGTCCAGACGGTTACCGGCGGAGGAGAGACTCACACGCCAGGCGACTGGAAAGTAAGTTGAGGGACCAAGATACTGTCATCCGGCGAATGGCGGCGGAGATGGAGGATCTGAAGCGGCATATCAAAGGGAAATGTGTAGCTGGAGTGAGAGACCACAATGAGCACACCCCCTCCCGCCGTTCAGGCGGACAGAGTCAGCGACGTACTCAGTCCATATCTATTACCAGAAGTTACCAGGTTGGTGATTCCGACGCGGGTGCAGAGAAGTCTAGCGCGCAAGACAGCACCTACAAACCCTCACGCCCGGAGACGACGTCGAGGTACTCTTACTCCGCTCATTCAGAGGATCTGCGGGCAGTCTTAAAGGAGCGGGCTCGCCGGCGCGAAGCTCAAAGAATACCGGTGTTCCAGCGATTATCCTATGGGGTTCATGCCAGCGAGGAGGTCGGAATGCCTCCACCCCGCCAAGCAGTGCTACTCTTTGAAGATACGGACTTGGCTAGGCTGAGTGCCACCCCTTTTTCCCTAGAAATAGAAACAACACCGCTTTCGGCAGGCTTCCACTAGCCTAAGTTCACACTCTACGACGGAAAAACCGATCCTTACATGCATGTGAGCCACTTCCGACAGGTTATGGCTGGACATAGGCGAAATGACGGACTTATATGCCTAATCTTCCCATCAAGTTTAGGCAAGCTGGGCTTAAAGTGGTTCACTTGGAGGATTTAGAGGGAAGAGCAATACCCCGGCCATGGAATGCGGCCAATTTGAAACTGTATTATTTTTAAGCTTTTGCTTTCTTTTCTTGTGAAAAGAACTTTTTGGCTTGCACTGCAACATGTAACTCTTGTTGTCAATTATAGAAGTAATATTGCTTTAGCACTTGGACTGTTGTTTTAATGTTAAGGACCGAGATGATTTATTCCGGTTGGACGAGTTGGTGTTTTGCCCAACTTCGGATTCCCAACCGAGATGATTTACTCCGGTTGGACGAGTTGGTGTTTTGCCCAACTTCGGATTCCCAACCGAGATGATTTACTCTGGTTGGACGAGTTGGTGTTTTGCCCAACTTCGGATTCCCAACCGAGATGATTTACTCCGGTTGGACGCGTTGGTGTTTTGTCTAACTTCGGATTCCCAACCGAGATGATTTACTCCGGTTGGACGAGTTGGTGTTTTGTCCAACTTCGGATTCCCAACTGAGATGATTTACTCCGGTTGGACGAGTTGGTGTTTTGCCCAACTTCGGATTCCCAACCGAGATGATTTACTCCGGTTGGACGTGTTGGTGTTTTGTCCAACTTCGGATTCCCAACTGAGATGATTTACTCCGGTTGGGCGAGTTGGTGTTTTGCCCAACTTCGGATTCCCAATCGAGATGATTTACTCCGGTTGGACGAGTTGGTGTTTTGCCCAACTTCGGATTCCCAACTGAGATGATTTACTCCGGTTGTACGTGTTGGTGTTTTGTCCAACTTCGGATTCCCAACCGAGATGATTTACTCCGGTTGGACGAGTTGGTGTTTTGCCCAACTTCGGATTCCCAACCGAGATGATTTACTCCGGTTGGACGCATTGGTGTTTTGTACAACTTTGTTATTACCAACCGAGATGGTTATTTCGGTTTATGAATTTGCTGTTTGTTCTGCTTAAGTACTTCAACCGAGCTATGAATCCTGGTTGACGAGGTGTTTTGTTCAAACAATGATTTATACCGAGACGTTTTGCTGAAAATGGAATCGATGCAACCGTGCAAACACTTAGTGAAATTTGAGTTTTTCATTGATAGGAAAGTAAATACAAAAGGTGGGGACAGAGCCCGATTACAGCAAAAGCGCGAAAGCAAAAATACAAAAATAGAAAACTAAACCAAGGGGGAGAGATGGGTAAATTCGTCCTCGGCGGCCTCAAGGTTGATGGTTGGGCTTGTTTCTTGGGCACCGGGCTCGTCCTGACCAGGCTGCTCCTCCACCTCGGTGTCTTCAGCCTCTGAATCTGTCTCACCACCTCCTTCTTCAAGCCCCTCCTCGGCCTCCGCTTGCAGAGCGCTGAATACGTCGTTTGCGTAAGGCACGAGGTAGACCGGTAGCTTGGCAGGAGGAGGATTGGCAAATACATCGGTGTCAGAGCCCTGGCCGAGATGCTCGCAAGCGGACTTCCAGCCGGCTTTGAAGTAAATATCTTGCATGGCAAAGACTTGTTTTTTGTAGCTCTGCTCGGCTTCATTGAAGCCGGCGTTGTTAGCAGCCCAGTGGTCTTTCTTCTGCGTCTTTTTGAGCCTGCTTAGCTCGGTCTGAAGCTCATCCCACTTTTTCTCGGCCGCATCCAACTGACCAAGCAGTCTGTTGTTGTCGGCGTTGGCCATCTCAAGTGAAGATTTTGCCCGGCCGAGCTCGGCTTGGAGGCTCTCGACTTGGCTGGCGGTGTCGCTCGCCTTCTGCCGAAGTCTGTGGATGCGCTCCATGACCAAGTGCTGCTTTTGGATGGCCTACAAAATTAGAATTTGATCAGAGGAGAAACCGTGCAAACACTTGCATAAATTGAAAAAGCGGATTGAACTTCTTACCCTGGTCATGGATTTCACGGCGGATTTGACCAGCCGGGTGTCAGGAACGTGGTTGCTTCCAACCACGTCGCTGGGCAGTAGCAAAGCTTTTGAGAGGTCGAAGGCAAGCAGGTGCTCCTTGTTGCCTTTGACCGAAGCGTTCGCCGGGATCTCTTTTCCCCGGTGTTTCAGCTGCGGCCGCCATGCGGGGACGGTGCTGACCCTGTCGACTGGTTGCTCGGTTGCCAGTTCAGTGATGAGCTCAGTAGAGGGATCGGCCCATGGTCTTTTGCCAGCCCGGCGTGTTTCTTGGCTAGATTGCCCGGCGGCTGGGGAGGCTAAAGCGACCACGGCGGCACTCGATTGACCGGCAGCCGGGGAACGGGCGATGACATTCGGTATCTCGGCCGAGGTTGCGGTTAGAAGATTCTTGATTCGGCTTCTTTTGGCCATTTCTTGCTCGTCTGTTAACCGGATCAAGGGGACGTCAGGAAGGGAAGGATCTGGAGGCAGCGAAGGAGCGCGGAGGAAGTCAGTTACTCTACTCCGGCGCGGAGCAGAATACCTGTAGGTCAGTGTGTAGCCGAGTAAATCGTTGCAATCTCGGTGTCGATACCGAAGCACGGTCCAAATTGCTTCGACGTTGGGAAATTGATAGTTGACTTGCAAGGCTTGGATTGCTGCAAAAGAAACAAGAAAAACCGGTTAGTTACAGAGTAAAGAGTTAAGCTAATCGAGCAAGTTTGAGTGGCTTACATGAAGAACCGAAGTCCTTGTTTATAAACCAGCCCGGCACCTCGGCTGTTTCGTAATTGCCCGACACCCAGAAAAAATCGTCGTCGTGCAGATCTTTATCCGGGGTGCCGGTTACAATTTTCTCCTTGCCCGGTCTTATCTTCAAGTAATATGCTAGGCCGTCGCCGGTGTGGCCCATTGTGTATTGCCTCAATATTTCGGCTAGACCTAAGTTGGTGCTTAGCCGATTGTTCAATTCGTGAACGCCGTTGATAATTCTATAAGTATTGGTGGATACTTGTGTGGGTGCCAGCCTGGTGCGGCGAAGGAACTCGGTGATAAGAGGGTTGAGCGGGAAACGGAGGCCCCCTTCGACAATTGAGAGCACGGTGAAGGGGCATTGGTCTAGTCTGCCCCAGGGTGTGGTCTCCTCTTCAGCCAGTTCGAGATGGACATCGGCCGGGATGCCGTACTCCTCTCTGAAAGCAGCTAGCGCGGCCGGAGTATCCACTAGGAAGCGGAATTTCCCCATTTGTGGCCGGCTTAGTATATCCCGGCTGAGGGGTTTGGCACTGTGGTTATTGGATGCTGCTTGGTCCTGAGAGCCTCAGGAATGACAGTGGTCCCCTTGGACTCTGCAGGAAAAGGATAGCAAGTGTTAAGTGTGAGCGCGGTCGCGCAAAAGGAGCTGGACTTTAGCTCGGTCATTAAGAGTGCCAAACCACCTCGGTTGTCTATGCTAACTAAGGAGCCCGGTCGCTCAAGCAGACCAGATGTTAGCCCGGTTGAGCGACCAAGCCCTTTTGATTATCTCGGTTTTTGCTGGGGTTGAGACAAACTTTTTATTTGCTCGGTTAGACTGGTTTTTTGGATCAAAAGAGGACCAGGAGCCCGGTTCACCCCAGTTCTTCAGTGTTCTTCATGAAGATGAAGAACACCAAGAACAGTGGGAGGTTTGGGACAGATTCTATGGCCTATGCCCTAAGAGCTACGTTCTTGTGCCCTAATGTGCGTAATATGAAAGAAAATATCAACTCAAGAGGGATCGAAGGTCTTACCTGTGAAGGGCAGGAGCTGTTCTTCCAACCACGAAGAGTGACAGTCGAGACTGAGAGGAAATGGCTTGAGCTCTGAAGCGTCAGATGGGAAAGAAGCAGTAGGAAGAAATTGTATAAGGGGAGTCTTGTATATGTAGGAACGAGAGGCCGCCCAAATTTAAATTCTGGAAAAAACGGCGGGTTGGCTGCTCGATGACCAATGGTAGCCCGCCACGTGTCCCCATTTATGGCGACGTCAGGACTGAAGCGACGGGTTGAAGAGACGAAGAGCCAACCGAGCTACTTTTGAGGAAAATGATGTCAGCCGAGGAATATAACCGTGCAAGGTTGCAGACAGTTATGTTAACTAGCCCGGTCGAGCTTTGGCATCTTGGAAACCAGAGAAACGTTATCTCGGTCGAAGTGAGTAATCCCAGTCACGCTTTCGCGGACGGAATTAGGGGCAATTGAGAGGGTAATTTATGATCTGGAATTGGGCCGACGCAACGGCCGAGCAGGAAGAGAGCCCAACCATGCATGGGGCCGAGATGATCGGCTATCCACCCGGAGATGGGCTGCGAGAACTTGGCCCGGGTAGGAATTGGGCCAAGTGTGAGCCGCCCCGGACCGAAAAGAAGCTCGGCAAGGCAGTGCTTGGTTGGACCGAGCTACTTGATCAGGGGATGGCCGAAGCCAGACAAGCTGAGTGATCGGCGCTCGGAAAGGCGTGGTCAACCGAGGAGACCGTTTGATCGGCAGGGAGGCCGACCACAGGAGGTGCCCGGGCTAGGCTCTGCCGAGATGCCGCCTAGCCCGGTCCCGCTTGGGTTTATCCAGTGAGGTGCATGGGTATGAAGCATAGGAATTTATTAATTTCTTCAACCACATTCAATGGGGGTATCTATCTTTACTAGTGTGTGGTGTTCAAGTTCACTAGACTGTAACTTGGGTCTATAGAATCCTCAGGGTCCTAGTCCTATTATTGAGTAAAATCAGGTTTGCAACTCAATGTGTTCTTCTAGTCGCCTAGCCGACACATGTACTGGGAATGCAGTTCATTAGTTTATGGGCATCTGTGTGCCCACATTGTAGCGTAAATGTACATTTCATATAAGTAGATATGGAAGGATAATGGTTTCAAATGTCTGGTGACTGGTGGAATAATGTGCTTTGTCATCAAGCATACATTGATTGCAGAGTAGTGATTCGTCTTAATCATCTTGGCTCCTTTTCACCAACTAGCACAAGGCCCTGGAATATACAATTTATGTTAGCTTGCTAATTATTGCCACACATTTTTATGTCTTAATCCCTGCTATTTTTGTCCACTTTGGCTGCTTGGATTCTTGATTGCACTAGCCAATGGTAGGATGGTTGGTTGGCTGAATTGGGATGTTGTCTTGGTTGCTTAAATGTATTCATGCTGCTCTAGTGAGGCCTTGTTTTGTTGTTTTGTGTGCTGCTGTTTGGTTGTTAATCGGTGTGGTTGCTATTCATGTTGTGTTGGTCACTAATGTTCAATTTTCTTACTGTCACTAATCATGAAATCTTTATGTGCTAGGTCTCCTATGTTTTAGATACGTAAGACTATTTCTTCCGCTTCAAAAGGAGAAGGAATTTGTCAACTGGCAGATTGTCGTGCCATTACCAGACAAGAATAGAGCGTGTTCGCTGCTGTTTTTAACATCCTTTTAATAATAATGCATTTTAATTACTGAAGGTAGATATGAGCTTTCCTTTGTCTACTGATTTTATTTATCAAATTAGATTGGAATGTTCCAATGATATTTTATGTTCATTGTCACAGGCATGACCGAATAGCATGTTTGTTGCATTCTACATTCACTGAAATAGCCAAATAGAGACTCAGACAAAGGGTATGGTTCTGAATCTACTATCTCATGCACTTATTTGGGGTTTTAATGTTCTGTAAATAGGTTGATTCATAATGATACTGTACTGGTTTTTGGCCATTTTGGTTATCTTACTCATGTTTTTGTTGAGGAAAAATAAAGTGAGAAGTCAAAATCTGCCACACTTAGTTTAGCTAGTACTTACCTCAAAAGTAGTATCATATTTATATGTTAATATTACTTGAGTATTTGTGTGAGTGTTTATTCCAACACCATTTGTTCCTTACAGAACAAACTATGGGACTCACATAGCAGAGGATGAAAAGTCAATCTGAACGGACAAGAATTTTAATTGATATGAACAGTTTTATAATCATGATGTAAATGCTATTGAAATAAAAATGATGGATGTAACTGAAGATAAAATTTCTGAAATTATTGGCAATTTGTAGAATATATGGAACTCATGACAGTTTGTTGCCCAAGTTTTTTTGGGCTTCAATAAATAGATGAAAGAAAGTTGTATCAGTAAAATTTATTAAGCTTGGTACGTGAATCTGGGAGTAACAAGAGACTTTGAAAGTCACATAATAGTGGGGTAATAAAGTAATAGAGAGACCTAATTTAGAGATGGAGAACAAGAAATTTAAAGAAAGGTGAAATTAAGAGAATTGGTTCAAGTTCAACGCAATGACAACAACTTTGAAGTTAGTTGACTTGAAGATTTTTGATGTTTTAGAATATTTACCATGTTGTACTAAAATGATATTGCTAGATTTTTTTTTTAAAGGGAATTTTGGAGTCTTTAGGGATATTTTGTTGTTTTGGTTTCCTAATTCTAGAAGGTTGCATACTTAGCCTCTTGGTTCCTTTGTTGGTCTTTGGCGCAACCGTGCTTCTCATCTACTTGGTTGTTAAAGAGTTGTCACCAAATTGCCCTCTAAAAAGTTCTTTAGCTATCAACTATTTTTTTAATCTCCCAAAGTGAGCCTTCTGTGCTAGTATATAACTAGGGATATGAGCTTCCAGTTTTGGAGTATGAATTGAAGCAGAATTTTCTAGTCTATTGGTTGTGGTGTGTTACCAATTTACTGTACACCTGTGTGATTCCAAAAGAAACAAGAGCAAGACGAGTGATTTTTCTTGCTTTAGAGAGGATGGACATCTCATCTCCTCTTTTTTTTTCACGTTTTATTTTATTCTATTGTACATTTGAGCACAATTATTGCTTATTTTTTCTTTCTATCAATATACAAGGCCTGTCAATTGAGAATCCTTTATTTCCTTACTGTTGTCAAAAGAAAGCAACCATATTTCTTGGATTTGTGGAGGTTGATCCTGGTTTTGTTTAGTACGGATTGGGTTTTCCAAAGGGATGTGGCAGGGGTAATGTTTGGTTGTTTGGGGTGGTGGTAGATAGGGAAGTAGAGACAAAAGGCATGGTTGCTGCTCAAAATGAACTGCTATGCTCATAATTCATCAATTTTCGGTGTCATTAGAAAATAGTCAAGAAACTATTTCGGTGTCATAGCAAAAATACAATTAAAAGAGAGAGAAAGAGGGAAGGGAGATAAGATAAGCATGAATACCTTCTGTACAACTGGGAACTTAGCACGAATACCTTTTGTTCTGATGCTGATCTACTGGTGCTGATCTATCTTGCTCTAATCTGTTCTAGGCCTGATCTGTTCTGTTTTGCTTTGTTCTGATTTTTTTTGCTCTGTCTTGGTGCTGTAATTCTGGACCTGATCTGATCTGTCTTGGTGCTACATTTCTGAGCCTGTTCTCTTCTGATCTGAAAGTGGGAAGAATGGTAGTCCGCATGGCCTCACGTCATTGCAAATGAAGCATGCAGTACTTGAGACCTTTTGATAATGAAAGCGTGTATCGGATTATAGGAGAGATAGAGAGATACAATTATGAAGTGCCATCCCCAAAAGCCTTTTGTCTATACTCTGTATAAAATAAGAAAGCATCCTGACAGTGTAAATTTGAGCAGTAATTTACCAATTCAATGTAACCTATAATGCCATTTCTTAATGATGAGAACACTAGTGGTAGTATGTACAAAGTGCAATAATATATCATTTCCTTGAAGCTTTACAATGTATGTGATGTTTATTACTCATGTACGTTTGTTACGTAATGTAAGTACAATGATTCCTGGAATCAAGATGGGGCGACGGAAGAGAGCAACAAGTGGCAACGTACTATCAACCTTTGAAGCATGTGCACAGGAGATTGCCACCCCGATGACATTCTCTGATGAGACGCAACCACTAGATGATACACAAACAGCGGTGGAGGAGACGTAGCCAGGTGGAGTGGGTAAGAGCATACTATTTAGTTGTTTAAAAAAAATTTGGTTTTTTTTTTTTTTTTTTTTGTGTGGGGGTGCATAATTCATCAAGGCAATGTAAAACCCCATAAAGACAAATAAAAAAAAAGGAAAAAAAAACTAAACATTATTTTACACATAACAAGGACATTTACACAACAAATAAAATATTACGTACACAACCTTCAAATTAGCTACAACAGTGGTGTCACGGAATTTACCGAGACTTTATGCATAATTTACCAAGACTTTATCCAAGTTGTAGCGTAATTTACCAAGAATTTTATGCAGCCAAACAGTAGCTGGTAGAGACAGTAGGCAGCAAAAAAAGTAACAGGACCAGGAAACAGCACTTTTTTTTTTTGTAGTCCATGGCCGATGTTTGTAATTTTGACTACCTTCCCCTTTTGTACCAGGGCAAACGAGGTCAACTCGTGTTCGAGGACCTAAATTAGGCAAAGGTGTGCAAAAAAAATTGCTAGGAAAAAAGGGGAGAAATTACACGTCTATGTTAATCGGGTGTTGAACGCAATCACAGGAGGGAATGCCACCCCGGCGACGAATGAGTTGGGCCTTTAAATTAGACGGTTGTGCCCTCTTCAGAGCATGAAGTCAGGGAGAAAAATTGATCAAAGTACCAAAGATGCGGTTGTCCAAGCGGTGCTAGTATGAGATTCATCTTTCCATAATGTCTTTATTATGTAATTTGTAATTGGTTAAATTAATTGTTGTACTAATTCTCTTACTATGTTTGTAGGACAAGTTTGTTATCGACGATGATTTTGATAATGATGAACAAGCTCGACAGATCCTCGATAGGAAGGCATATTTGCTATACAAGGATTGGAGGTACAATCTAAAGCAAGAGTTCCTCGAACTTGAGGAAAAGGGTGTTGATGACCCCTATAGTCATCCGCCTAGTGGAGTGAGCTTGGAGGACTGGAAACATCTAATTGATGTTGCTTGGAAAGATGAATCTCACTTGGTAGCAAATTAATTAGAAACCCCATTATTGAAATGAATTTATGTGTTAATATGTAAAAATTCTTCACTAATATATGTAAAACTTCATCACTAATATATGTAAAACTTCTTCACTAAAACTTATTGATGTTGGTTTATATATATATTTTTTTCTATTATTGTAGAAACACTCTAAGGCTGGTAAAGCAAATAGGGGTATGCTCCCCTATAATCATACAAGTGGATCGCGATCATTTCCTATAGCAATGTCGCTTATGGTGAGAAGTTAATTTAGTAATGTAATCATTTGATTCTTCTTGATTTTGAATATTACCATGTACTAATTCGTCAATGGAATTTTTCTAAACGTAACAGGAAAATGAGGATGGAGATATAGATTTTCTCGAATTTTATAAGAAAGCACACAAGTCCAAGAAGACGAGAGATTGGATTGACCCCAAATGTGGTGAGCTACATGTGAGTATTGAATGTTGAAACCAAGTGTGTTGCATATCAATTAATAAAGTTGTTTTAAATTCCTTCTCCCATCTTGACTTTATTGTTTTTTTGCCATGACAGGATGATATGGTGAATCTACAAGTGGTAGCCACTGATGCGGGGTTGCCATTGACCCACGAAGAACTATCAAGGCAAGTGCTCGGGGAAAAAAAAGGTTACTTGCGTGGATGTGGGATAGGCCCACAAACCTCTTCCACAGCTTCTAGTGCGGCACGAGAACGTGATAAACATATGGAGTCAATGAGAGCGGAACTAGAGGTTCTTCGTGAGCAGCGTCAAAGTGATCACGAGGAGTAGCTAAAGGAGAAAACGGAGCGCCAAAGAGATCACGAGGAGCTATTGAAGGAGAAAGAGAAGCGCTAAAGAGATCGGGAGGAGCTATTGAAGGAGAAAGAGGAGCGCCAAAGAGATCGGAAGGAAATTATGAGGGAAAGAGAGCAGCTGAGCAAACAAGTCGATGAAGAAAAAAAAGCACGGGAGGCACAACAAGTACAACTCAATCATCTGAACGACATGGTGTCACGGCTCACAACCCTCTTGCAAGGTTCAGATGGTCATCCTACTATTCGGTAAATAGAATTTTCTTGGCAAGCTACTGTAACTTCTACAAAAAATATGGCTTTCATAATGACATAGAATTGTTTCTAAAGTTGGTATGCAATTTTTTTTTTTGTGATGTGCTTCGAATAGGTTTTGAGCATAATGTGGGATGACATTGCAGCAGCCGACCTGGTGTTTTGATACATTAGACAAAGGACCATAATCTGATTTCCATAAGGTAACAACATGATTTCAATGAAATATCTGATTTCCAAAATTGGGTACGATGAGCCTATGAATATAAGGCAAGTTACTACATTAGCAGTGATATCCAATTGAATGTCATTTTAGATTTAAGACTAATTGAATAAACCAAGTGAAATTGGAATGAATTTTGATTTCATGCAATATTAGTAGTATAACCGGACTGGTGTAAAGTGCATGCAAGCCATTATTGGTTCATAGTGATGAGTTTGAGAGAGAGAAGAGTTATGAAGTTAGAATGGAAATTGAGAGCACTGTAAGGTACAAAAAGGAATTGGTGAAAAGGATGGTAATACGTGAAATAAATTAATGAAAGCCTCATTGTGCATTAGGAGTTCTAATTATTTTAATCATGAAATTATTTGGGTTGTAATCAACATAATTTCGGTTCTATTTCCCCATGTTGACCATATTCAATACGTTGGACAATTATGAGCTTTATTATTGTCATATTGGAAAAATTAAATTAGTTCAGTTAATATCCTATGTTAGTTGTCGTCTGTGAAAAACGCCATATCATTAGCCGGAAAAAGGCCTTCAAGAGCCGAAAATTGAAAGATGCCCCTCAACCACTGCGGGGATGGCACAAATAGCTTCCTCATGTCAAATAGGACTTGTGGGGACAGACGGGACGTAATAAGCACGTGAACGTTGGGAGTTGGCATGAAAAACGCCTAAAACGTAGCCGAAAAAAGGCCTTTGAGGGTCGAAAATTGTAAGCAGCCCCCAAACCACTGCGAGGATGGCACGGGAAACTTCCTCATGTCAAATAGGGATTGTGGGGACAGACGGGATGAAATTAGCACATGTACGTTGGGAGTTGGCATGAAAAACGCCATAAATTTAGCCGAAAAAAGGCCTTTGAGGGCCGAAAATTGAAAGCAACCCTTGAACCACTACGGGGATGGCACAGGTAGCTTCCTCGTGTGAAATAGGACCTATGGGGACAGACGGGACATAATTACCACGTGTAGGTGGGGAGTTGGCGTGAAAAACGCCATGAACCTAGCCGAAAAAAGGCCTTCGAAGGCCGAAAATTGAGAGCAGCCCCCGAACCATTGTGCGGATGGCACGAGTAGCTTCCTCGTGTCAAATACGACCTATGGGGATAGAGGGGACGTAATTAGAACGTGTACGTTGGGAGTTGGCATGAAAAATGCCATAAATTTAGCCGAAAAAAGGGCTTTGAGGGCCGAAAATTGAAAGCAGCCCCCGAACCCCTACGGGGATGGCACGGGTAGCTTCCTCGTGTGAAATAGGACCTATGGGGATAGATGGGACATAATTAGCACGTGTAGGTGGGGAGTTGGCGTGAAAAACGCCATGAACTTAGCTGAAAAAAGGCCTTCGAAGGCCAAAAATTGAGAACAGCCCCCGAACCACTGTGGGGATGGCATGGGTAGCTTCCTTGTGTCAAATATGACCTATGGGGATAGACGGTACGTAATTAGCATGTGTACATTGGGAGTTGGCGTGAAAAACGCCATAAACTAAGCCGAAAAAAGGGCTTTAAGGGCCGAAAATTGAAAGCAGCCCCCGAACCACTGCGGGGATGGCACGGGTAGCTTCCTCGTGTGAAATAGGACCTGTGGGGATAGATGGGATGTAATTAGCACATGTACGTTGGGAGTTGGCGTGAAAAAGGCCAAAAACTTAGCCGAAAAAAGGCCTTCGAGGGTCGAAAATTGAGAGCAGCCGCCGAACCACTGCGGGGTTGGCACGGGTAGCTTCCTCGTGTGAAATAGGACCTGTGGGGACAGACGGGATGTAATTATCACGTGTACGTTGGGAGTTGGCGTGAAAAACGCAATAAACTTAGCCGAAAAAAGGCCTTCCAGGGCCGAAAATTGTAAGCAGCCCCCGAATCACTACGGGGATGGCACGAGTAGCTTCTTCATATCAAATAGGGCCTGTGGGGGTAGACGGGACGTAATTAGCACGTGTATGTTGGGAGATGGCGTGAAAAACGCCATAAATTTAGCTGAAAAAAGGCCTTTGAGGGCCGAAAATTGAAAGCAGCCCCCGAACCACTGTGGGGATGGCACGGGTAGCTTCCTCGTGTGAAATAAGACCTGTGGGGACAGACGGGACGTAATTAGCACGTGTAGGTGGGGAGTTGGCGTGAAAAATGCCACGAACTTAGCCGAAAAAAGGCCTTCGAAGGCCAAAAATTGAGAGCAGCCCCCGAACCACTGCGGGGATGGCACGGGTAGCTTCCTCGTGTCAAATATGACCTATGGGGATAGACGGGACGTAATTATCACGTGTACGTAGAGAGTTGGCGTGAAAAATGCCATAAACTTAGCTGAAAAAAGGGCTTTGAGGGCCAGAAATTGTAAGCAGCCCCTGAACCACTGCGGGGATGGCACGACTAGCTTTCTCGTGTGAAATAGGACCTGTGGGGACAGACGGGACGTAACTAGCACGTGCACGTTGGGAGTTGGCATGAAAAAGGCAAAAAACTTAGCCGAAAAAAGGCCTTCGAGGGTTGAAAATTGAGAGCAGACCCCGAACCACTGCGGGGATGGCATGGGTAGCTTCCTCGTGTCAGATAGGACCTATGGGGACAGATGGGACGTAATTAGCACGTGTACACTAGGAGTTGGCGTGAAAAACGCCATAAACTTAACTAAAAAAAGACCTTTGAGGGCCCGCAATTGTAAGCAGCCCCCGAACCACTACGGGGATGGCACGGGTAGCTTTTTTATGTCAAATAGGGCCTGTAGGGACAGACGGGATGTAATTAACACGTGTACGTGTAGACGTCCCCGAACGCCCCGGGAGGAACGAGCTCCCGTTCTGTTCATTTGGGGTCACTACAGCACAAGACTCTCAAATTGTCACGGTTCTAAGTCTGAACCAAAGAGTCCAAATCCGGCATATCGTTTTGAGAAAACTGATTTTTGAAAGAAGTGCCAAACATGGACTGCTTTGCCAAATATAAAGTCGCCACCTAAATATTTTATTTTGGGGAAATTTAGGAAACCCTGACTCGGTGCCAAAGGCCACGTGTCCGTCATCACCAAAGTTGCCTCGGCTCGGGAACTTGGGTACGATTGGGGAAGGTCACTTCGTGAGCACCCCCGCTCGCCCGATCAAAGATCGGCCTCTACTAACCGTGATATCAAGTTTTGAAAACATTGTGTGTCCTTATCCCGGTTATTAGCTTAGGTTACCATGTGATGCGCACAGCATACAAGTATAGACTGAATCGCCCGAATTGGAAGAAAACATTTCATGTTTGTTTTTTGAAAGATGGTTTGCTACTCGCAAGTAGGCTTAAAATGCAGATTTTGCCACCCTTGGGTGGGCTTAGAAAAGATGGTTTTGCCACTATCTAGTGGGCGTAAAACAAACAGTTGATGATTTATTCCAATCCAAGTAACCCAACCTTCACCCACAGGCATTCAGGCAGTTATATCACATAAGCAAATAGCCTCATGGTAAGCATGCTATTCATGGCAGTCACTCACACGCATGTAAGGATGCTAAAGCATAAAAACTCACTGAGTACTCCAAGCCAAAATAGAAACTCATTAGAAATCCATGCATGAATCCTAAGTATACAGAAATGCCTAATGCAACACATGCAAAAATGCAATTATAGCAGGCTCGGCTATTCTAAACATGGCATATGGAATGCTATAGCTAACATGTATTCAACTTTGAAATTGAAATACAATGCAGTTAGTATGATGCGCCGAGCCCGGTGCATGCAAAACAGATGAATGATGCAAACATGCTGTCATACTGTATGCTAATTGAAATATGCCCTAATCTAACCATCATAAGCAGGTAAATAAAAGGGAAGAAAGACGTGGGGTTGGAGGACATACTTCACACTCACCCACACTTATTACAATTATGCCCTCGCACAGAGGGTCCAAATAAATAATACAGTCCCAAATAAAAGAATATTACAGTCCAAATAATGTACAAATTCCTAATTAATTTACAAATTAACTAAGAAAGCTGTAAACTGGCATGCAAGCCAGGGACTGCCTTGACTCTGATGAATGATGCATGCCCGGGTTGCCTTTGCGCAGAAATCCATGACGATGCCACAATTAGCCTCTGTTTGCACCTGTTCTTGAAATGCGTGCCAAGCCTTGGAAGACCGCTGATTCTTAATTTGCTGCAACAGAGAGCAGGAAAGGGGCATAGCATTGTATTTTCACAGATATATGCATGTCTCGATCCTCGTGCCACCAATCACGCATATCGATGCATGATGGCCGAGAGGTCGAAATGTGCAATTCAATGTAGAATGAATGCACATATAAACACAACAAAACCTAACTCCATCATGGGTAATCCGGAGTGTCGGTGACTTGGAATTGAGACACGTTCCGTTACTCGGAGTACGGAACGCACCTCGTTTCCCGTGCCCAGGCTAACTCCTATCCCGAACACGATGTAATATGCATGACATGCATGAAATGCAACTAAGATACAATCCTAACATACACAATTTTATGGAATGGCATACACGCTACACGAGATAATACATAACCGAGCATACACAATGCTATGGATGAAATGGCATACGCAATGCAATAATGGGCTTACACCAACATGAGAGAGTCTCAGCCACACTCACATAGGAGGCCATCAGATGAAAACAAGACAACTCGAAATGCGTGCACCCGTGCACGCAAACCGAGGACCGACCCCTCAGGCACCGAAATGCCACTCTAATGAGACATGGCAAAACATGGAATATGGCATATGATCATGCAATTTTCAGAGGCAAAATGAGATGCAAAACAGCCCCGAATCATGGCAAAATGATAGCCGATGCATGGAACGAGTCCCGAAACACGAATTTTGGTGCATGAAATGGCCTATAGCTATGCAATGCATGCATAATTTGAACATGAGATGAAAAGACAGAAGCAAGGCAGCCCCTAGATAAGCATTTTTACAGTTCAAAGCATGGCCAAACAGCAAACACAAATAGGGCAAAAATAGCATGCAAAAATGGCCCTAAATGTGAGATAATGAAACAACTCGTAGCTGTTCACCCCAAACAGATTAGGGCCCTTCAACAAAGTTGAAGAGGGGCCAAAAATATGATCTTTTACAGTTTATGGAAAACCACAAAAACCAGCACAGGTATGGCTAGACTCTCATGCAAGAAATGGGCCAAAAGATGGCCAAAGAAGCAAGTAGTGATTTCTGGCCTTAAACACAAAGGGGCCCTTCAACAATGTTGAAGAGGGGCCAAAAATAAAGAATTTTACAGTTGATGGCCGGACCCAAAACAGTATGCAAATATGTCCAAAATGCTATGCAAAATGAGGCAAAAAAGAGAGATATAACATAAAGTATATAAAATATACCTCAAACCATGAAAGGCCCTTAATGAAACATGAATAATGGGCCAAAATAAGACTGTTTTCAGTTCTGAAAAGAGCCCAAAAACAGAAGCACAATAGGCTAATAAATCATGCAAAAATGGGGACCAAAGAGGGGTATAATGGCAAGTGGCACATGGAGGTCCCAAAAAGTAATGAGCCCTTCTTAAATGTTGAAGAAGGGCTCAAAATAAGCCTATCTACAGTTTACATCATGCTCCAAAACAGATCACACATAGGCCAAAAATACTATGCAAGATTATGGCATATAAGAAGGATAATGAAGCAAGTGTATCAAGGGGGCCTCAAACAGTGAGAGGCCCTAAATAAAAAGTGAAAAGGAGCTTAAAAAAATGCCACTTTCAGTTAGGTCCGGAGCTCAAAACAGCAAGCATGTATGGCTAAGAAATGATACAAGAAAAGGCTCAAAAGAGAGGGAATGCTACTCACCCTTGAAGACCAAACTTTGATTGCTTCTTGAATTGAGAAGTGGTGCCTCCTAGCTGCTGGAAATGGAAGTGGTGGAGTGGTGCTAGGTGATGGTGTGAAAATGGGGTAGGATTTGGGTGTTTTTGAGCTTGGAGATAGAGATGGAGAGGGATACAATGCAAGAGGCTCTTAGGGGATTTTTTGTAACCCTTTGACCAATATTGGAGGCCAAGTATATAGACCAAAGAGAGGGAGAAAAGGAGGGAAAAATTGGGGGGAAAACAAGCCAAGTTTCCCCCCAAAAGTTGTCCCCTGGATACAGGTTTTTTGGAGGGAAAACAGATATACAGCTGGAATATACACACTGCAAGGATCACGGCCGGCCAGGTTTTGGAGCTGCAGGTGGCCGGCCGGCCACCCCCCATGGCCGGCCGGCCAAGGGTCAAAAAGGTCAAAAGATTTTCAGGCCGGCCACCACAAAATGGTGTCCTCCCAGGTGCCCTCAACACATCCCTGTGGTTCAAAATTGTCAATTGTAAAACAGGAGAGAGAATAGGCCATTTTTAGGAAGGGTTCAAAAGGGTCAGGTGGAATTACTGGTCGGCCACCAACTTTTAGTGTCCTCCCATGTGTGTACAACACAAATATGTGGTTCAAAGTTCAAGAAAATGGCCCAAGGGTGTTCAACATTGGCTTGGAAGTGAGAAAAAGCGGGCGTCGGAGGGCGCCAGAGGAATATAACTGGTTGCTAAAACAATTGTTGGCCTCCCACCCTTCTACGGCCTTCCTAGGGATGAAACAGAGGTACCTGCCAAAAATGAACGAAAACCGATGCAAAACGAATGTTCGGGGGCCAGAACACGCAGTTCGGTGCCCCAAAAACTGCCTATTAAGCACCGAAGGTGGCATTCGACCACGAAGTGGGTCTGTCAGGCCTCAGTGTGCCTCAAAAGGGAGTAAATAAGATACATGCCAAAAACCGGAGCAATAGGAGATGGTTAAGCGGTCCCGAACCGAGGCACACGGCCTGACGGCTCCGAAAACTAGGAACCGGGCTCCGAAATGGGCAAAATGGCCTACAGCCACAAAATGTAGCCCACGGCCACTGAGAGATGGTCCACAGGACCTCTCCCTCCCCTCAGGAAAATAAACAGAGAAAACCGAGCCTGGTTCGCAAACCGAGGCAAAGCACAAAAGAGTCCGGAAGTCTAGAGGCAAGGCTCGTAGCCGAGACTCTGAAACTTCCGAACGAGCGCGATATGCAACATCACCAAGCGCTCAATTGGTGATGTCTAAGTCTCAAGGTCAGTCAAAAATGGGGTGTCTACAGGACGTTGGGAGTTGGTGTGAAAAATGCCATAAATTCAGCCAAAAAAAGGCCTTTAAGGGCCAAAAATTGAAAGCAGCCCCCGAACCACTGCGGGGATGGCACGGGTAGCTTCCTCATGTGAAATAGGACCTGTGGGGATAGACGAGACGTAATTAGCACGTGTATGTTAGGAGTTGGCATGAAAAAGGCCAAAAATTTAGCCGAAAAAAGGCCTTCGAGGGCCGAAAATTGAGAGCTGCCCCCGAACCACTGCGGGGACGGCACGGGTAGCTTCCTCATGTCAAATACAACCTGTGGGGATAGACGGGATGTAATTAGCACTTGCACGTTGGGAGTTGGCGTGAAAAATGCCATAAACTTAGTCGAAAAAAGGGCTTTGAGGGCCGAAAATTGAAAATAGCCCCCGGACCACTGCGGGGATGGCACGGGTAGCTTTCTGGTGTGAAATAGGACCTGTGGGGATAGACGGTACGTAATTAGCATGTGTACATTGGGAGTTGGCGTGAAAAAGGCCAAAAACTTAGCCGAAAAAAGGCCTTCAAGGGCCGAAAATTGAGAGCAGCCCTCGAATCACTGTGGGGATGGCACGGGTAGCTTCCTCATGTCAAATAAGACCTGTGGTGATAGACGGGATGTAATTAGCACGTGTACGTTGGGAGTTGGCGTGAAAAACGCCATAAACTTAGCCGAAAAAAAGCCTTCGAGGGTCGGAAATTGTAAGCAGCCCCCGATCCACTGCGGGGATGGCACGGGTAATTTCCTTATGTCAAATAGGGCCTGTGGGGATAGACAGGACGTAATTAGCACGTACACTTTGGGAGTTGGCGTGAAAAATGCCATAAATTTAGCCGAAAAAAGGTCTTTGAGGGCCGAAAATTGAAAGTAGCCCCCAAACCACTGCGGGGATGGCACAGGTAGCTTCCTCGTGTTAAATAGGACCTGTCAGGATAGACGGGACGTAATTAGCACGTGTACGTTGGGAGTTGGTGTGAAAAAGGTCAAAAACTTAGCCGAAAAAAGGCCTTCGAGGCCAAAAATTGAGAGCAGCCCCTGAACCACTACGGGGATGGCACGGGTAGCTTCCTCATGTCAAATAGGACCTGTGGGATAGACGGGACGTAATTAGCACCTGTACGTTGGGAGTTGGCGTGAAAAACGCCATAAACTTAGTCAAAAAAGGGTTTTGAGGGCTGAAAATTGAAAGCAGCCTCCAAACCATTGCGGGGGTGGCACGGGTAGCTTCCTCGTGTGAAATAGGACCTGTGGAGATAGATAGGACGTAATTAGCACGTGTACGTTGGAGGTTGGCGTGAAAAATACCAAAAACTTAGCCCAAAAAAGGCCATCGAGGGCCGAAAATTGAGAGCAGCCCCCAAACCACTGTGGGGATGTCACAGGTAGCTTCCTCATGTCAAATAGGACCTGTGGGGGAAAACAGGACGTAAGTAGCACGTGTACGTTGGGAGTTGGCATGAAAAACGCCATAAACTTAGCCGAAAAAAGGCCTTCAAGGGCCGAAAATTGTAAGCAGCCCCCAAACCGCTCTGGGGATGGCACGGGTAGTTTCCTGATGTCAAATAGGGCCTGTGGGGATAAACCGGACGTAATTAGCACGTGTACATTGGCAGTTGGCGTGAAAAACGCCATAAACTTAGCTGAAAAAAGGCCTTTGAGGGCCGAAAATTGAAAGCTGCCCCCAAACCACTACGGGGATGGCACGCGTAGCTTCCTTGTATGAAATAGGACCTATGGGGACAGACGGGACATAATTAGTACGTGTACGTTGGGAGTTGGCGTGAAAAAAGCCAAAAACTTAGCCGAAAAAAGGCCTTCGAGGGCCGAAAATTGAGAGCAGCCCCCGAACCACTACGGGGATGGCACGGGTAGCTTCCTCATGTCAAATACGACCTGTGGGGACAAACGGAATGTAATTAGCACTTGTACGTTGGGAGTTGGCATGAAAAACGCCATAAACTTAGCCGAAAAAAAGGTTTTGAGGGCCGAAAATTGAAAGCAGCCCCCAAACCACTGCGGGGATGGCACAGGTAGCTTCCTCGTGTGAAATAGGACTGGTGGGGATAGATGGTACGTAATTAGCACGTGTACGTTGGGAGTTGGCATGAAAAAGGCCAAAAACTTAGCTGAAAAAAGGCCTTTGAGGGCCAAAATTTGAGAACATCCCCCGAACCACTGCGGGGATGGCACGGGTAGCTTCCTCATGTCAAATAGGACCTGTGGGGATAGATAGGACGTAATTAGCACGTGTACGTTGGGAGTTGGCGTGAAAAACACCATAAACTTAGCCGAAAAAAGGCCTTCGAGGGCCGGAAATTGTAAGCAGCCCCCGAACCACTGCGAGGATAGCACGGGTAGCTTCCTGGTGCGAAATAAGACCTATGGGGACTGATGGGACATAATTAGCACGTGTACGTTGGGAGTTGGCGTTAAAAAGGCCAAAAACTTAGTCGAAAAAAGGTCTTCGAGGGCCTAAAATTGAGAGCAGGCCCCGAACCACTGCAGGGATGGCATGGGTAGCTTCCTCATGTCAAATAGGACCTGTGGGGACAGACGGGATGTAATTAGCACGTGTACGTTGGGAGTTGGCGTGAAAAAGGCTAAAAACTTAGCCAGAAAAAGGCCTTTGAGGGCCGAAAATTGAGAGCAGCCCCCGAACCACTGCGGGGATGGCACGGGTAGCTTCCTCGTGTCAAATAGGACCATTGGGGACAGACGGGACGTAATTAGCACTTGTACGTTGGGAGTTGGCGTGAAAAACGCCATAAACTTAGTTGAAAAAAGGCCTTTGAGGGCCGAAAATTGAAAGCAGCCCCTGAACCACTGTGGGGATGGCACGAGTAGCTTCCTCGTGTGAAATAGGACATGTAGGGATAGACGGGACGTAATTAGCACGTGTACGTTGGGAGTTGGCGTGAAAAAGGCCAAAAACTTAGCCGAAAAAAGGCCTTCGAGGGCCGAAATTTGAGAGTGGCCCCCGAACCACTGCAGGGATGGCACGGGTAGCTTCCTCATGTCAAATAGGACCTGTGGGGACATACAGGACGTAATTAGCACGTGTACGTTGGGAGTTGGCGTGAAAAACGCCATAAACTTAGCCGAAAAAAGGCCTTCGAGGGTCATAAATTGTATGCAGCCCCCGAACCACTGTGGGGATGGCACGGGTAGCTTCCTCATGTCAAATAGGGCTTGTGGGGACAGATGAGACGTAATTTGGACGTGTATGTTGGCAGTTGGCGTGAAAAACGCCATAAATTTAGTCGAAAAAAGGCCTTTGAGGGCCGAATATTGAAGCAGCCCCCGAACCACTGCGGGGATGGCATGGGTAGCTTCCTCGTTTAAAATAGAACCTGTGGGGATAGACGGGACGTAATTAGCACGTGTGCGTTAGGAGTTGGCGTGAAAAAGACCAAAAACTTAGCCGAAAAAAGGCCTTCGAGGGTCGAAAATTGAGAGCAGCCCCCGAACCACTGCGGGGATGAGACGGGTAGCTTCCTCATGTCAAATAGGACCTATGGAGACAGACGGGACGTGATTAGCACATGTACGTTGGGAGTTGGCGTGAAAAACGCCATAAACTTAGTCGAAAAAAGGCCTTCGAGGGCCGGAATTTATAACTAGCCCCCAAACCACTGCGGGGATGGCACGGGTAGCTTCCTCGTGTGAAATAGGATGTGTGGGGACAGACGGGATGTAATTAGCACGTGTACGTTGGGAGTTGGCGTGAAAAATGCATTAAGTTTATAAAAATATATTAAATGGAAATCTTATTGTCAAATGGTTTAATGTTCTTTGGGTAGTTTACCACCATACTCTCGTCAAAAAATAGATGGCCTAAACACCTTTGGTATAGCATCAGCATGATTCAACACGACTTCAAAAGGGGAGAGAGATACGAGAGTGTGGTTGGTACCTTTACACCACCAAGATTCATGGTCTCATCAGCCCTTCCCTGTAAAACAAAATATCCTCCAGCAGTTCTCTTGATGATGTCTCCATGTCTCCTTAGTTGCTGTGAGTAGCAATAAGTTAGAATGAATATTATCAGAGCCACTTCTACGCATCAGATCATATAGCATTTGTACTCACCAGATATTCTGATAATTATCCACTACTTATTTACGGACAAGATTTCAAGGTTCAAAGTAATCCTAACAACCAATTACATCTTATAATTTTTATCCCTAGTAGTTTCTTACTAGATTTGTGATTTATAAAGAGGTATGGTGAATGAGAAGACAAAAAGATTTATTCAAGTCAACAATTGTTCATGCCAACAGGTTAGGTGATGACATTGACCTGATTGCTTTAGTTCTAGAAGACTAAATTTCATTCTTAAATTTCATTCATAATGCAAATTTTGAGAACACATGCAATTCCAAATCATTCATGTTTAAACAAATCCTCTAGAATTTTTTAAAAGAATATTAAAGCTTACAAATATATATGTTCTATAAGCATTTGTATATATGTACATTTATGAACAAAATATATATATGTTTACACATTACACTAAACTTGACTTGGGGTGGACTTGGGAATTTATTTGCACTTTAAATACAATTTAAAGTGTAAAGAAACTATTTTGAAATTCCTAAATTCAAAAAATATTTACATACAATGTCAATTACAATTGACAACCTTGCAATTTGTGGTTTGTAGCTGGCTATAACTTTTTGTTTACAATGGAACTAATGGGTGTAATTTTTGTTGTGTAGATGGCTTTTGGTATTGACATGTGGATCTTCTATTTTTTTGCCCGGAAGATAATTCAGACTTATGCAAAGTTGGGAAGTTTTTTGTCGTCCTATACTTTTTGTGTGGACTGTGGATGCATCGAACATATAATTTTTGGCGGGGTACATAGTATTTTGGGAGCTTGTATTAAATGCTCTGGTGGTATAGAATCAATGAACCGTGGAATTTGGATGCATCGTACATATAATTTCTGGTGGGGTACATAGTATTTTTGGAGCTTGTATTAATGGCTCTAGTGTTAATTAATATAGATTACCTTTCGTCGTGGTACATATTACCATAGTAATTTGTACCTTGTCAAATGGTCATTACAATGCATAATATAGTAAAAATGTTGTGTATAGAGGACATTGTTTTGGTAACGTATTTGGAATGTATGGGTTATTATTTGTAATTGGAATATATATAGTTGGTTCATACATAAGTCTACGTTATTATTTGTAGTTGGAATATATATAGCAGGTGTTGTTATTTGTTTCATGGTTGTAAGTGAAACATGCATTACGGAATAGGTGATAATATATATAGGTTGTATACGTATTACAGGTTGTAGCGGATACATACAGGTTCAGACGAAATTTAGTAAAATGAAACAAACAAAGCAGTAATATAAAATGATGCTTTTGGTGACAAAACAATTGGTAACCAAAAAGAAATAAATCTTTTGGCAACTAAATATTTAGTAGCCAAAACAAATAAAAAACAGTTATGGCGACTAAATGTTTAGTAGTTAAAACTCACAAGACTTTTGGCGACTAAATATTTAGTAGCCAAAACAAATCAAAAATAGTTATGGCGACTAAATGTTTAGTAGCTAAAACTCACAAGACTTTTGGTGACTAACGTTTTTTAGTCGCCAAAACATAACAAAAGAATCATGGCCGACTAAACATCTAGTAGCTGAAGTTGCACTATTGGCGACTAATAATTTCGTCGCCGTAGATATTTTAATTTTTGGCGACAAAAACTTTAGTAGCTAAATATGTGAATTAAACGAATTAATGTATCGTTTGGGCGACTAATATGTTAGTCGCCAATGTCAGTTATCAGCGACTAACACTCTTTTCGTCGCTAATACCTGTTATTTTTGCCTACTAAAACGTTAGTCGGTATTTTGTACTACTTTTCGCGACAAAATGTTTTTTAGTCGCTAATTCCTTCGGCGACTATGTATCCCCGACAAATCTAGCAACCAAATTATTTAGTCGGCAAAGTGTTTCGGCGACTAAAATCAATACTTTTGGCGACTAATTTTTTAGTCGCCAAAAGTGTATTTTCTTGTAGTGCAAGTTAAAGACCCCGAGGTCAGTATAACGCATATACATATCTATAATTGTTTTCATTTGATTATTGTGTCAATGTACTATATGTATATCTCTTTACTTGGATTTGATAACAGAATGAGCTATTGGCACTGACAATTAAGGAAACAAACAACGGGTTCGGTGTGTGTTGGTGACCTCGGCTATATCGACTATCACCTCGTGCCCTAACTGGCTGGTTGACAAGGTCGAGAACGAGTACTGCTGGATTGATGTTGAGTATTGCAAGCAGAATGGAATGAGAACCTTTTTCCCATTTCTGTTTACTCATACATTTTTATTGCTTTAATTTTACAACTGAATTGGTTCGAATCGAAGGGACGCCTAAAATTACGAAAGATGTAATATATATTGTTAGTGAAAATACCAGAAAAAATTATATTTTATTGATAAATGATGCAAAGAAAATGAGATACAAATAGATTCAGGTTGAAAAACGGATATCTCGTTTTCTTTAAGGAGATCAAGCCCACTACGGTAGGAAGAACCCCAATACCGATGCAGCAGTCACAAAACTATGACTTGTCCCCTCCAAGATACAACAACCTGACCACTTGTCGTATGGTTCAGGCCAACTCTGCACAAGATGGTGAACCCAAAGCTCCACCAAGAAAAAACACCCTTCTTTGGTAGTAATCTCTCTTGTATAGAAAATAGTTGGTGTGTGTTGGTATAGAAAATAGTAGATGAGATAAACTATTTATAGGCTACTAGGACCTTACAAATTACACCAAAAAATAATGACCATTAAATAGGAGAAAATGGAGAGACTCCAAATAATAAAGAGAAAATGGTTATACCAAAATAATGACCATTAACCAAGATGAGAGGTTACCAAAGTAATGAAACCCCATTTATGTCCAAGATATATAAATAAATAAATAAAAGATATTAAAATGGTCCAACATATATATTTTTATTTTGTTGTTATTGAAATCTTATATTATCTTAGCGATAAAATATCATTTTTGGTTTAAAAATATGAATTCTCAAGCGTCTGTATTAATCATAGTAAGGCTGTGCTCCAATGTTAGCAATTTCAGGTAGGAAAGAGAGATGTAGGAATGTATGGCAAAAAGAAAATAAAACTAAGGAATATGTTTTTGTTGAAAGAAAAACTATTTAGTTTACTGGAAAAAAGTGTGGCGACCTTGATTTTTTTGTAAGCCTTTATTTATTTATTATTATTTTATTTTATTTTATTTTTGACTTTATTAATTATGTGGTTACATGAAAATTTAATGTGGTATTAAATTAATTTAATGTGTTATTTAATTATATATAATTAATCTAAATATTTATATATTTATATTTATTATCTAAAAAAAAGAGGTGTTATATATATATATACTAGCGTATGCCCGTGCCTGAAGGTACGATGTTAATAATGTTAGGATTAAAATATAATTGTAATCCCAACACTATTTAGTAAATTATCAATTTAATATAATTGTAATCCCAACCCTTCCATCTTATTATATAGATTATCAATTTAATATAAAAACAACACTATTCTTGGAAAAGGAAAGCAGACCTAAGCGGGTTTTTTTAGCAGAGAGCTCTGTCTCTTTTTTTCCTCTACATCTCTCTCTTCCTATTTGAACTCCATTGTTGCTCAAGTTTGAGCTTTGAATGAGAGTCATAACTTAATGAAAATCACAAATCCAAACCCAAATACACTACCAGTTCAAATATAGATCCGATTATATCTCGGGTGGATTACAAAGCTCTTGGTGCTTGGATGGATTTAATAAACAAATGAGCCATGAGAGAGAGAATGAGATGAGTTTAATTAATTGTGGAGGAGGTGTTGTAATTAATTATGGAGAATGGAATTCAAATAAAATGTATTAGATTAATTCAAAAATTTGTGAATTTGGGAGAATGGAATTCTAATAATAACAGTTTGGAGCCCAATCTAAATGACCCATAAACAATCTAAAATAACCCTAAAAATGTACATAACATTGAAGCCCCTTAAGGTCATGAAGGAGATGGACAAAAAGTTCAACACAACATTCTAGTGACAACAAGTTGCACAACTATAAACCAAATAACAAAAATTTCAAGTTAATATTTCTATCACAACAAATAGGCAATTTCATTAATACAAATACCAGAATGAGACTTTAAAAACTAATTTTGACAGTAAATTCCAGTATTCACACTTCCTTTGTTTCAGTCTGTGTAACGCCCTCAAAATAAACCCATTATATATATATATCATTGACATGCAATATTTAAAGAAAACAATTCATTCATCAGAGTATTACTAAATAAAAACATTACATGTAACATCAAATTAAATGCCCTACGGGCTAACATCTTTCCAAGCCAACACTTGGACACTAAATATGAGTTCTAACTCAAATACAAGTAAAGTCCTAGGCTTGAATGTTTACATGTAATATCAAATAAATAAATAACAACTAAACTAAACAGAGTCTTCAACTCCAATTCCTTCCAAGCTAAGTCCTTGGAGGTAGCTTATCACCTGAACCTGAAAATGATGTTCCCATAAAGGGTGAGCCACAGCCCAGTAGAAAAATACTAAACCAAATATAAGCATTGAATAAAGCTACAACATTCAATAGAAGGTTAACCAAGATAACCAATTATAACTTGATACTGTCTCATGACACTAATGTCTATGACATGTTTAAATTCCCATTATTATCAATATGGCTCAGAACCTGGCCAAACTTACAACAGTGATCTATATATCACATTCACATTACTTCCAATATCAACAACACAGATAAGACTCAGGCTCATATCAAAACACTTCATACTTCCCGTTTGATACACATTTTAGTGCTGTATCAATAACATGCAAAAACACTTCAATATAATAAGCACACATAAAAGTGATCCTAATGGAGTCCATCCCCTATCTCCTCCCAAACAAAATCCGGTTTAGAGGTCCATCCCCTATCTTCCCCTAAACCGTGGAGTACATCCCCTATCTCCTCCCAAACAATATGCATATGCAATGCTCAATCAATACATGTATTTTCTGTATTAATTCAATAGTCTAAGTTTATGACTTAAACAAATTGATTAGTTTCAATTTTCCCTAATCCACATGCAATGTCTACAACAAACATGACTATCCTCTACCGATAGCCCAAAACAGTTATTTCTAGACTGGAAATAAATATATCAACAATTCAATAGGCGAGTGATTTAAATTATCCAACTACACCATTTAATCAATGAATTCCTAATTTCATGAATTTAACCAAATTCCCAAATTTCCTTTAATTAATTATACAAATTAATTCATTATTACAACTAGGGTTTTTCCCAAAATTACCAAAGTATCCCCAACCTATCAAAATACCAAAACTTAGAACAAAACTTATAAGATGGAGTAGGAAATCCCTACCTTAAAGAGAAGAACTCGAATGGAGAAGACGACGAAAGTCCAAAGTGCTCCAAATCCTCTCTTTTTCAGATTAAAAGAAAGCTCTCGCAAAGCTCTACCTTTCTTCCAAAGGAACTAGGGTAGAAGACCACAAGGAATAGATCAAATCTTAGAGAGAAGGTGAGAGTAGAGAGAGAAACTCTCAAGTGGCGGTTTTTAAAGAGTTAGGGAAAAGAAGTAGGTCAAAAAAGTGATCCAAAAAGTGAAATCACGGACTGATGTAGTCGACTCCCCGCTCGAGCGTCCAAACTCCCGCTCGAGCATCGAATACGAATTCCCAGTACTTTTGCAGAACCAGGTCCCCGCTCGAGCGTCCAACTCCACGCTCGAGCGGAACTCACACATTTCCGCTCGAGCGTCCAATCCTACGCTCGAGCGTCCAATACTGCACAGGAAATACTGGATGGGTGATATTCCCGCTCGAGCACCAAAACCCCCGCTCGAGCGGACAAGCAACAAAAGAAAACCCCGCTCGAGCGTCAAACTCCCGCTCGAGCGGACAGGTCAAAATCTGGGCAACTAGTTTTGGCATCTAAACTCAACCGACCTGTAACAGACCTGCCCAACACATCCTATAACTCAAATACAAAGAGATTAAAGGACGACAACAACCAATATATAATGACAGGATCCACGGAACCTAAGTCCGGATACAATAATCTAAAGGGAAAAGACCGGGATCGCTATAGTCTGGTTAGAAATTTTCCCATTTATTTGGCTCTTTATTGTCTCAAGTTGTGTACAACATAACAAAAACAGAAATTCTAAAAATTACAAAACCCACTACCAATTTTTAAAAGTTCAAAAGCTCACTATAACTATAAACTGAACTAACTACACAAAAATCACCTAACTGAACATCTATAAATCTAGAAACAATGAATCAAATGTAAAAGTCAAAAAACGAACTCATCAATAATGAAAATTTAGTGTTTGATTTTTCTTTGGATTTGCAGTACCTTATTCACAAATCACAATAATATATTTGAATATAGAAATTAGACTTTTCTCAAGTGTACAAAGGTTTTAGAGTTCCAAATAGGAGACATGTTGCACATGATAATACATCTGTCAGCAAATGATCCTTCTAACTGAATCTTTTTATCAAGCATTTCATATGCAACCAGTTGTGGATAATACAAAACACATGGAAGGCCAACTGAAAAAAAAAAAAAAAAACCTTGGAGTTGGAACACATACTTGAGTCCCAGTGGCATAAGTCTGTCTGATAAACCATCATTAGGAAAAGTGTTTTGCGCCTAGGCTCAGTTTCTCCCTGTATTCCAGTCAATCAATTTCTTATCAACGCTGTAATTTTGATTTCGAACAGAATTCTTCATTCAGTTATCTAAAAAATAAAAAAAAGCTAGGAAACTAAAGACAGAAAAGGGAGGGAAAAAGGAAAAATAAAGAATAATCGGTATCTGACCATTGTTAAGAATTGATTGGTAGGTATACTTAGATTGATCTCAACCATTGATACATTTTGATACACTTTTCAAAAACCCTCCTACCTACTTAAGAAATTCCCTATTTCTCCCATTTGTTCATGCATTCTTCACATCCAAAATTATGTCTCAGATAATTGCATATCCAAAATAAATAAATAAAAAAATAATTATATTTGAAAACACATTTAAACAATACACACATGATTGCTCCCCAATATTATTCAGCATCAAACAAACACATCAAATTGGAAAGCGCTAACATATAAAATTCTATATAAACAACAAACCTCATTTACATATAACTATACGATTCACAAAAAAAGTAGTAGTTAAAGATTGTTACGTGGTTGTGTGAAGAGCTAATTCATCAAACACATCTCCGAACAAACCTATATAACAAAAAGGTATATTTTTTGACACACACATACACACACACATATACTTATTTATGTAAATCAACAAAAATCACCTGAGAGAGAGAGAGAGGGCACGATGTAGGTCCCCAAAGGCTCAAATGTCAAAGAAATGAAGCCCCTTTCCATAATTACCAGAAAATGGTTCGATGATCAAAGACTCTGTTCTTGTTAGGGTTTGCAGGAACAGTCCTCTGATAGAACAACCCACGAAACCAAAAGAAAGAAACACAATTACAAATAATTATCAAAACCACTAAAAAAGTAAAAGAGTAGATAGAACGAACATTTACCTCGGATCAATTTCAATAGCCAATTCAATCAGTGGACCAATTGAAGCCCCTTCAAAGAGTGCAGCCGCCATCAAGAGTGAAACCCTCAAAATTAAAATCATGTATGCAAAACAAATAAATGATAGCAAATAGTGCAAAAAAACACAAAAGAAAGAGATGCCTACCTTTTCATATGGAGGGGTTGAGAGCAGCCAAACAATGCTTCTCGGCCTCCAATATTCCAGAGGATATGCAGATAAGCTCCCGCAGCCAAAGCAATTAGAGCATAACATAGTGAGAGATAAATATGTAAATCAACAACTTATGTAAGTAAATATATAAATAAAAAGAATATTGAAATTAGAGGAATAAAGATGATCACTTTTATTCTAGGTGAAAAAGAAGGACACGGACACTTAGCCAAGAAAGGCATTTTTTTTCTCTTTTTAAAATTTTCAATTTCACATCCTCATCTGTTTTTCTTCGTTTCCAGTGAATCGAAAGCTATATAGATCAGAGTAATACATTTTTATCTAAAACAACCACCTGCCTAAGAGCCCGAATTCAAAAATCAGCCCACATCCTGAAAAACCATAGATTACTTACTAAGATAGATCAAAAACACCTTAAATGGGTAAACACCAACAAACCACCTCCTTGAGTTTGCTTGAAAGATTTATGTTTGTTTCGTTAGTAATTTTGAGGGATTTTTTTTCATTGACCATCTTCAAATTATGATGTTTTTTATTCATTTCATGTGACTTAAAAGAGTCTTTAATTCTGTGTGCGCATTCAAACATATCAAAATAAGAGTCAAGCACATTAACCATGCTTTTGTAAGGGATGATACTACCACACCATCTCTCTAGTGTAACCCATCCAATATAGATCTACATCATTTCATAGCGAGGAAAGACATTTGATTTGGAATTTGATGATGTTGATTTGGTTATGTATTGAAAATTATGATGATCTTGATTTGATTGTACAATGTGTTTTGAGAATTAGTATTTGATGGTGGGGTAAGGCTGTGAAGATGAAAATTAAGCCACCATAGTAGGGTAAACTAAAAAGATGGGGAAGATGTGATAAAAGGGCATATTATACTAATAGAATAATGTTGGAAAGTAACAAATTCTTTAATGGTGACAGATTTTGAAGGCATGATACCTCAATAAGATTAAGATTAATAAAAAAAGTGCAGCATATTAACTGAATAAGAAAGGAATGCATAGGGACCTGTAAAATCTGTGGATTTGTGTGCACCATAGAACGAAATGCTTGGAACTGAAAAACAAACAATATAAAAAAAACGAATAAGAAATAAATTCAATTTCAATAGAAAATATGTATAAATGAAGATGGTCTAATTTGATTTCATCTCGTAGTAAGTACATGGTTGATGGTTGGGAAGATCTGATCTCATTAAAAACTTTACTGGGGCAAAAAACTATTTAACTATAAGCATATCCAGTTATTCAAATGCAAAGCTTTAAGATCAGACCAAACTCCTATAATTACAATCTTCTTAAAGCAAGGAATGACAGCAAAAAATATAGTAGGAACCCAACCTGTTGGTTGTTTCTTAGGAAATCTAGGGAGCCAACTCTACCAACACCAGAATGTGAAATTGTTTCCTAGAGATATTTCAGTTTAAAAAATATAGGAAACATATAAAAGGTAAAGATACACTTGAAACTCTCTATCTAATATCTAAACTAATGTTAGACCTGAGGAAACAAATTCAATGGAGATGAATAAGGTGCTCCAAAGACAGGTACAACTGCTGTTGCACCTGTTTCAGCCCTCTCAGAAGTTGCCTAATTCACGGGCATTACAACTTCTAGAATACCCTGAAAAATAGAACAATATTACAGAATTTGGCAAATGTGGATGTCATATAAAAAAATTAAAAAAAGAAAAAGAAAAAGAAAAGAACATACGGAATATAAATAATCCACTGCTCGCCAGGTCCATATGCATTCCTTTTTAGATTAAGATTAAGATCAATAACAAATTCATACCTTCGAATAAGATTAATAAAATCTATTTTATTTTAACACGAAACTCTATAAGAGGCCATCATAAATAATTTTTAAAATCTCAAAAAAATCTGTACTAAAAACCAAAAAACCATTATTCAATCACTATTCTGAGCAGTTCTATCTACAGCTACAAACCATTATTCAACAAACCATTATTCAACTGATTTGATAAAATAGTTCTATCTTATTTTATATTCTATCTACAACATAAAATTTGAACAAAAATAAAAATTACAAATAACAGCAATTAGAGAGATCAAAGAGACCTCCATGAGAGCCTCTGCAACGCCTCGCGTCGAATCGACGCCGCACGGTAACAATCGCTGAGTTTTAATTCAAGCTAATAGGAAGGAATCTAACCATAAACCACTGATTTGACGATTTGCAAAAGGGGGATGGCGCAATCAACAATAGCGAAGGCAGGGGAGGAGCAAGGAGGCGTTGTGAGAAGCATGGGTGAAGAAGCTGAGGAGGTAAATGAAGGAAGCGAAGACGGAGGCGATGGTGGCGAGTTCGGAGATGATGACGATGATGATTTTCATTTTTAGGTCTCTTCTATGAGAATGTGAGAGAGAACATGTAGAAAGGGCGTTAAAGACTTGTGTGGTACTAAAAGCGTGTTTGGGCAGACGTGTGAGAGGGAGAGGGAGAGAGAAAGAGAGAGAGAGAGAGAGCACGTTTGGACGGGAATGAAAATCATCTCAACCATCCAAATGTATCTCTGATACATTTGGGACATTTTCAAAAACCTTTCTTCCATATTATATAGATTTTAAAAAAAATGTACAACCATTTCAAGCTGCTTAAGAAGTGCTCTTAGGGTACCAGTTAACAAAACCTTTCATACCGCAGGAATTCAGATAGAAATGAAAACGGATTTATTTGAGAAAAGAGAAAGAAAAAAAAAGAGTTAAAATGTAATGCAATACTTTGAACAGCCTCACCCATCATACCTTATCATCATTTAGTCCAGCATCCTCAAATGCAGAGAAAGCATCTGCAGACAATACCTCTGCCACTGCAAAATTTGAATATTAGCTATAAAAATATAATATAAACAAAATAAAGCTTCAACTCATCGTATATCTTAGTCAAAGAGAGGTCACATGGTAAAACAATTTATATCTCAGTGAGCAAGCACAAACCAGGTTTTATTAAACGTTTCTTAACAAACAACAAATATAAACAGAATTGAAAGAGTGACTGTGCAAAGTGAAAATAATTAAGAGAGAAGAGAGCGTAAACAATAACTAGGCAAACAAAAATAACTGGCCAAGAAAAAAAGCAACCCAAGAAAAAAACAAAGTTAGATAACAAAGAAACAAATACCTTGTAACTATAGTATCCAGCAGCGTATCCACCTGATAACAAAGAACATCCACACCACAGAGGAGCAATAAGTCACAAAAAAAAAAAAAAAAATTGAACAATTTTCTCACAAATTTTAAACTCTACAACAATAACACATTTCAATTTTCTTTTTTTTTTTTCCCTTACAAAAAACCCTAAAAAAAAAATTCCAAATTCTACAACAACAACAACAGATTTAACTTTTCTTTTTTTTGCCCCTTAAAAAAATCCTAAAAAAAAACCTAATTCTACAACAACAACAAATTTCAATTTGTAGTTATATACTTGTAGGTTGGAGTCGCTGGTTTGGGTCGGAGACAGAATCGGACTGGTCGGAGAGAGAGAGTCGAGAGAAGAAAGATCTGTCGACAAAAGATAGAGCGTCGACAGAAGAGAGTCCGGCAGGACTGAGCGGCGAGAAGTGAGTCACGCGAGAGACTCGATTGTCGGAGAGAGAGACTCGACTCGATCGTCAGATGGAGGGAGGCTCGGTCAGTGACAGCCTCGGTCAGGTCGAATAGAAGGGTTGTAAGGGAAGGAGGAGTAGCGTAGCGAAGATGAAGGGTGGGTATCGAAGAGGGATGGTGGGTATCGAAGGGTTCGAAGGGTCTTCAATGGCTGTGGTGATGAGAGACAATGTGACAGAGAACGTGGGAGAGAGGGAGCTGAAGAGAACGTGTTTGGAGACGTGGGAGAGAGGGAGAGATGAACTCAAAGAGGTGGGAAAATGTATATAGACCGTTGATCTAAATGTATATGAACTTAGGATTTATCTTGGCCCTTATAACCAAATGTATCTCTGATACATTTGGGACATTTTCAAAAACCTTTCTTCCATATTATATAGATATATATATTTAATCTTATATTTATATTTATATATGTTGTAATTATGTTGTATTATACAATATAATATATTATAATAGTTTATTAGGTTATTATATATTGAGATTTAGGTTTATAATATAATATAATATATTTAAGAAGTCAATTAGGTTTGAAGTTAATTAGAAGAAAACAAAGAAAAAAAAGTAAGTAGTGCTGTGCGCCGGCGGCAACCTAGAGAGAGAGAGAGAGAGAGAGTGTGTGTGTGTGTGTGTAATCAAAGAAAGAAATTAATCCAAACATAGTGCTGTGTGTGGTTGTGTGTGTAGCGTGAAAAGGAACAACGGAAGAGGAGAGGAAGATTAGGGTTAGGGTTTTGTTTTGGTGGCTCTATTAATTCTCTAAATATTTTTTGGATTTAAAAAAAAAAAATTATTGTGAGTACAAACCCATTTCCTTTGATTTATGTTTAATTCGTTGTTTTTATTTATTTGATGTTGAATTGATTTTATATTTGTATGTAGATGATTGATTGATTTTAATTATTTTGATTAGTTGTGTATGTAAGGTTTAGGGTTTTTAGATGATTGATTGATTTTAATTATTTTGTTTAGTTGTGTATGTAAGGTTTAGGATTTTTAGTTGATTGATTGATTTTAATTATTTTGATTAGTTGTGTATGCCAGGTTTACGGGTTTTATATTGATTTATTTTATGGTTGTAATTACACTCGTAGATATATGAAATTAAAATAAATTAGGAACCCATAGATAAATTCCTTATACTCCACCATGACTCCATGGATTGTTGTTTTATTTACGTGATGGTGAGAAAGAGTGTATAAAAAAAAAGAGTGAGAATTATGAGATTTATTTGAATGCCTTAGGCTTGATATTGTTATGTTGTTCTCATGAGTGAGATGTCATGTATATGTATATTGTTGCCTCGTTCTCGTGGGTAGACGAGTGCTCTGATTTACGCGCGTACGTATATGCTAACCATCCGGGGAGTGTGGGTCAAACTCGGGACGATATCCCCGTGCAAGTTTAGCTTCGAAGCAGTGTTAGGTATATGGGAGGCACATGGGATATATGTGTAGGCCGGAAGTGGAGGCCGAAGTGGTGAAGTTAAGGTACAAAGAATTTAATTATGAGTTTATTGTTATAGTGTGAATTGTATTGATTTGTACAGGTTGAAAAATAGTAAACAACCTCAATAAATTATGAAATTTGAGCAGAGGCATGTATACGTGATTCTAGACAACTTTTGTGATTTAACTTTTTATTGAAAAGATTGATTAGAATTTATAATCGGATGATCTTGGTTATTGTAATTTTGATTTATTGTAGCAATGCAGATTTTAGAGGCTATTTTAACCCACGAAACGAGCTCATTTTTATTGGTTTCACGTAAACTGAAGTAAAACATTATTCTGTACACTTTTTGTGTTTTGAACTTTTCCAAAAAAAATCATCTTATGACACTTTTTGTTCGTTTTCAGTTTCAGATTTTTCAATTGAATTCCGTCTAGGTTTTTCTATCAAGTTTTTCTCTCAACTTGTTCAGTTTCTATTAAATTCGTTTGCAACTTTTTTTATAGGAAATTTGATTCTGTACAACTTTCGTTCTTTGAGTTTTGATCAATTTGAATTATTTAAGCATGAAACGGTGCATTTTTATACTTCTTCAGCAAATTAATTATGATTAAATTATACTAACTTTATTTTTTTTGCAGGATGGTGGGTCTTACTAACTTTTTTATGCAGGGCTGACCCACCATATTTTTATTTCTATTTTTTTTATTTTATAATCAATTTATATTTCGTTGTGTACGGATAAGAAACTAAATGCCATCGTATCTCGGGGAAATTGCCCATTCGTCTCGGTGCGGTTGAAACTACTTGTCTTGTCCCATAATAAGAATTAAAAATATTTTTATTTGTGTCTGGTGGACACGTGGGTGTTAAATCTTGTACTCATACCAGTATACCTGTATACTGACCCGTTTTGTCTCTTGGCAACTCGGGTGCGTTCTGTTTGAGCGCAGCCGAGCTTCCTTTGCAAGATTAGTTGAGGCTATGGTGGTGACAAGAAATAGCTATGATCGTAGGAAATGTCGTTTGGACTTCTTTTGTTTTCTTGAGCTTAGGGTTTATATTAGTTTATGTATTTATTATTATTATTATTATTATTATTATTATTATTATTATTATTATTATTATTATTATTTTTTATGACTTTAGTATTGGAATAATTTGGCATGGTTTGTAACCGTACTTTATTTAAGTTGTTTTGACTAGTTGTTGCTACCTTAATATTGAGGTATTGGTTAGTTATGAGATTATGGTGGATGGTTTGGTTGGCGTTTAGTTTTTTTTGTTTCACCCCTAGGATTTGGATGATGGAATATTGATTGGGGTTTAGTCCTAATTTAATATTTAATTGTCCAAATTTTGGGGCGTGACAGGTTTGGTATCAAAGCTCTAGGTTACCCTAGA
Organism: Camellia sinensis; assembly: GCF_055761805.1. Taxonomy (NCBI): domain Eukaryota; kingdom Viridiplantae; phylum Streptophyta; class Magnoliopsida; order Ericales; family Theaceae; genus Camellia; species Camellia sinensis. The sequence continues at coordinate 199,257,050 of NC_138961.1, read as the reverse complement.
CTTTTGAGAGTTTAGGTGATTCTCGGATTGTGAAAACATGGGTTAGCTAGTTTAGGTTGGTGGTTGAATTTATTCTAAGTATTTTTGAATGAATTCTTCTTGTGTGTTTAACTTGAAGGTGATGGCTGGAAGGTACCTTTAATTTTTTTTAAGAGCCCATTAGAGTACTTTTTGATACTTGTTCCTCTCATTCTTTCATATCTAGATAGTTTATAGAAAGAAAACACCTTGTAACTACTTCATTGTCCAGACCTATTTGCGTTGAGACTCCTTTAGAAAGGGCAGTTACTCTTTATGAGATGTGTAAAGTTTTTGAGATTAACTTTGCGAGTAGAGTCTTGCATGCAGACCTAATTGTTTTAGGGTTTGAGGGGTTTACAATTATTTTGGGTATGAATTGGTTGCAAAAATACTTTGTGACTCTAGATTGTACTAGAAGGACTGTAAATATAGATATTCCCGGTATGTCACGGCTTACCCACACTTCTAGCGATGGAGAAGAGTCAGTGATGACGAGTTTTTTGTGCTCAGTAGAAATCCCTAAGCAGGATATTAGTAAGGTAGATGTGGTACTTGATTTTGAGGATGTATTTCAAGAGATACCTGGACCTCCACCTCGACGGGTAATAGAATTTCGCATTGACCTGGTGCCGAGAACTGCACTAATTTCTAAGGCGGCATACAGAATGGCGCCTAAAGAGCTTGTGGAGATGAAGAAGCAGCTGGAAGAGATGCTTCAGAAAGGGTTCATTCGTTCAAATATTTTTATTTTTTATAGTTGGAGTTGATTTGAGTTTGAAAGCAAGTCCTTAACATGATTCTGCCCAAAAACTCAGTAATTTACTGTTGATGATCATATGTGCAGTTGGAATACAAAATATCAAATATGTTTCTTTTCTTTCTTTTCTTCTTTATTTATTGTGCTAGACATCAAATTGAAGTTAGTTAGCTTCTTCTGATCAATGGTAGTTGCTCTAGTTCTTTCCATTTACTATATGATTAAACATAATTCAGTTTAGATGGTTACAATCCCATAATTTGGTATGGTTTTTTATTTTGAAAGAGTATAAGCTTGGTGTGCAGAAGCTCATGAAGTATATAGATATTGCAGAGGGCAATGACCAACTTGATGCATACGGTTTCTTTGTTTTGTCTCATGTTTTGTATGTGCTTTCTGTTTTGAGTAATATATTACAACTGTGTTTCAAAAAACATGCATTACAAATTTTTATATTATCTTAATTGATATTGTCATGTATTGCAAGATAACAAGACAGATGTGCAATGTAATTAGTTCAAGTTCCTAGATGAAGATGACGAGAATGTGATGTTTGCATGGGCGCAATTTACATTATATTTTTTTATGGAAAACATGTATACCTGATATGTTTTGTTCTTAAGATTTTTTTTTTTAATTTGGATTTTAATTGTTGGTTTGGATAGTATATGTATTTGTTGGGTTATACTATATTTATGGATTTTTATTTTCTTTGATATATATGGCTAATAGTTAAGTTTTGTATATGGTTGAAAATTGAATGCTACAGGTTGTGGAGAAATATTTTTATTGAATGGTTGAGAATAAATGAATGAATGAATGAATGGATGAATAATTTTGTATTTGCATAGGTTACAGGTGGTGCAAAAGAATATTACAAAACAAATTATAAAAACTAAAAGAGATCTTTTAGCGACTGAACAAATATCAGAGGTTGGCTTTTGGCTACTAAAATTTTAGTCGCCAATTGTCAAAAAGTGAAACTTTTGGCTACTAAAATTTTAGTTGTCAATTGTCAAAAAGTGAAACTTTTGGCTACTAAACTTTTAGTCGCCAATTATAAAAAGGAAACTTTTGGTTACTAAATTTTTAGTCGCCTATTCTCAAAAGTGAAACTTTTGGCTACTAAATAGTTAGTCGCCAAACATACATGCCTAATTGGTTGCTAAATAATTTAGTCGCTAAAAGTAAAAAATATATATATTTAATTATTTTTAGAAAATATATGGCGACTGAAGTTTTAGGCGCCAATAGGTCACTTTTGGCTACCAAAAAAATTTTAGTTGCCAATTGTTTTCCTCAACGAACTATTGGTGAACAAACTGGTGACCAAATATATTAGTCGCCAAAAGTAATTGGCGACTAAAATAAGGCTTTTAAAGTGAAATTTCTTATAGTGATCCATATCAGTTAGGGATTGATTAGTAATGTAAGCCATTATGTACAGGCAATTTCAAGTAAGAGATGTGCATTTTTATAAATACAATTTTAAGTAAGAGATGTGCATAATAGACAATTTTAACTGATCAGACTTACACAAGAGATGTGCATTTTTATAAATGCGTTCTGTGTGCATTATATATATATATCCATGTTATTTTCACAGCATATAAGTGAACTTGTATATATGATGATTTGGGCATTTTGATGCTTTTGAATAGATTTTTGATGTGTTCAGGCATTGTGTTATATAATCATTTTGAAATCATTCAATTGTTATTTCATTATGCAAAGTGGAAGAATGGAGGTTGATTCAAATGTTGGTGACAATCCTTCAGTAAATGAGGGTGAAGAAGTTGAAGAACCTAAGAAGGGTATGTGTTTTAGCTTAAGGGAAGAAATGTACTCATTTTATAGCAAATATGCTAAGCATGTTGGATTTTCTATAGCTCATAAAGCACAATATTTTGGAGATGATCGGCAATTAAAAAACTTTGCAATTGAATGTTCTCGAGTGGGGGAGAGAAAAAAGAAATCAAAAGTCAACCCTTTGAAGCCATCTTTGTCCACAAAAATTGATTGCAAAACAAGGGTATGAGCTAGTGTACAAAAGGATGGCGGATATAAACTAACCACAGTTAACCTTGAACATAATCATGATTTGATTCCCACCAACTCACGTCATTTTGCAATGAATAAGAAAATTCTTACTCCTGTGAAGAGAAGATTAGAAATTAATGATCAAGCAGGGATTGGGGTGTCTAGGAACTTTTATTCAATGGTTGTTGAAGTGGGGGGATACGAGTCATTGACAATTAATGAGCGAGATGCAAGGAATTACATTGAGAGAGTTAGAAGATTGAGGCTTGATGCAGCCTAGGTAAGAGAAAAAAATGGTACCAATTGAGCGCAGAACATTATGAGAATTTTTTTTTTTAACCAGTTGTACAATCACCAATAATTAGATTGTTGTGATAATGGTTCAACTTGATTGTCAATAGTTTCTTATGAGAATATGAAGAGACTTTACCCTTTGTTATGCAGTCATACCACAACTTATATAATTGTTAATTAGATGGGAAACTTACACAGAAATGACAAGCAAACCAAAAACGTTAGTAAATGGGACAATAGTCCATTACAAATCAAGAGGATATTCAACTAGCACATGAACCATGATCAGGAATGGATGAATTTCATAATGAAGCAGGTTTTTATAATTTCATAATCAAGCCGGTTTTCATAATTTGGCAAGGTAAAACTCATCCAGCAAGTTTTCAGAATTTCATAATTTCGTTCTGGAATTTCATCGAGCAGGTTTATGGCAAGGTCAAACTCCAAATAAAAAGGCCAAACTCAATTCCCAAATGAAAAGGCCAAATTCAAGTTCCAAATCAAAAGGTCAAATTCAAGTTCCAAATCAAAAGGCCAAATTCTAACTTTCAATTTGCTTATTAGATTGTCAAAAGCCCTAAATCCAAATGTTCAACCCAATTATTTATCCCAAGCCCTAATATATATACAATATACACAGATATATATATATACGTAGATATAGACACAGATACATATATATACGCAGATATACCTCTTAACGATGAGAGAGAAAGAGACACAAAGAGAGTCGAGGGTAAAACACAAACAGAGTTGGGAGTTTTACCTCTTAATCGTCCTTCACCAGATGAGAGGGAAAGAGAGACAGAGAGAGTCAGGAGTCCAGCGTCAGAGTCAATGGAAGGAGGGAGTCGGGCGTTAGAGTGAAGAGGGGAGTTGTTGCCGTCTCGTTGTCTCGACCGTCGGGAGTCAAGGGAATGAGGAAGAGGCAACCATAAAGATGAAAGATAAGTGTTTGAGGAGGAGATTATTTTGAATTGTGAAGCGTGGGTCTGATATACACGTGAATATCATGTGCCTTGCCACATCAACTGGGGGTTTGTGGGGGTCATCCTAACTGGGGGTCAGAAGCATTTTTCATTTACAAATGTCAACCCTACTAATTTTGCATTTATTTCTATGTATAACATTACTCAACTAATACTTATTTTAAACAAATAGATTATATAAAACAAAAAATAATAATTTGAAAACTTAACGGTTAATATTGTTAAATTCATAAAATTTTTCAATCCATCATTTATTAAGAACACCTTATTACCACTCTATGTTAAGTTGGTCATGTGCTCACTAATCAAACTCACAATTACTAAAAATGTACTCTAAAAATTCTATCAAATGTCTGATATATGTGTGAGATTTAATGGAATCTACATTGTGCGAGTCTCACACCCATGTGAGATATTTGATAGAAATTTTGATAGACTTTTTGGAGTCTCTAACATTACTCTACAATTATTAGATGGGGAGAATTTGAATTTTTGTCCAACCAAAACAAAATATTTTTTAAAGGCACTTACCAATCAGTCCTATTAATTAGACGTATTTACTTACAGGTCTTGATTGATAAGTTTAGTACTGTAAATTTATTCATAAAAACAACATAGACTGATAAATTTATTACTTGATAAATTTCTCAATAAGACTTGATAAGTAATAAATCCCAAAAGTAAAACTTATTGGTAATTTAATTCCACATTTTGAAATATAATGTCCCTCATGATTGCCTATTATGTGATTCCTATTTCATTAAACAGACAAATAGAAAATTCAAATTATCTTTTACAATTATATTATCATTTTGTGAAATAGCAAAAGTTGTTATGATTGAATGCAAAATTGTGAAATCCTCTAATTCAGAAGCCAGTGTCATAGGGTGGCCACATTAAGACCCCAGAGGTTAATAGCAAGATCACTACCTTTAAGGGAGACAAATCCTTTGCGGATGTTATGAAACAAGGAGGTGGTGAAGACATTAGTTGCTTGAAGGTTTTGGCTTCAAATGAAGGTTGTGATTGGTTAGATAGTACTATGATTGTCCGTTTGAAGTCCTTGAATTTGGTAGGCAGTTTAGAAGCATTGGTGAGAAGTTATAATCATAATATCTCTGTTTGTTTTGGAAGTGGTAACATTGTGTTACTCTCATTTGGGTCCAAGGTTGAACTTGATAAGGAATTCAATTCGGTTGCTATGATTATGCAGGACTTGTGCGAGAAGATTAGATCTTGGGGGGAGGACTTTGCATTAGAACTTTCTCGTCTTGTTTGGCTACACTGTTTTGGTATTCCGTTTCATGTGTGAAATCCTAGCACTTTTCAAAGGATTGGAAATTTGTAGGGGGATATCATCAGATTTGATTCCTTGGATTCAAAATCACTGGTTTGTGGGAGAATACTCGTGCATACTAGAGTTATAGAGACCATTAACTCTATAGTGTATGTGGGATGTAATAACAAGCAGTTTGTTGTTTCGGTGAAAGAGGGGCTGACAAGTGTGGATTTCGAGGAGGAAATTGGTCAGAAGTGGGGTCTGAGTTCGCTTGTCGATCATCGGTCGGAATTTTCAGTTGCCGGCAGCAGGAGTAGAAAGGAAAAGAGTCATGAAGAGGTGATGGGTAATAATAAGGTGATGCAGATTCATTCCTTCCATAAGGTAGTTAGAGCTGATGCGTTTGGCATGCATGGGCATTGGGACTCGGTGTCGGCTGTGAATGAATCAAGCTCAGAGCATGCATTTCAATGGGAGGCTTGTGAAAGTGAGGGAAGTAGGATTTTGAATTGTGTTAGGCGTGCTAATGATTTGGGTTTTGTTACGTCTCACGTGGGCTTCATGAGGAGTATTAGTAGATCACTTGGGCTTCAACCTGGGCTGAATTTAGAAGTTGTGCTGGTGAACCCTCTTTTGTTGGGCCTCGCATTAGTAAAAGATGCACTATTACTGATATAGAGGAGGTAGGCCAGAATAAGGGGGTTGTGCCTTCTAATTTTGGGGAGAATTTAGAGGTAGGGGTCATAGAGGGTGCTCCAACTGAGTTGGTGGATGAGGGCATCTCTGGAAACAGCTTTGGTGTTGAGAACAAGGCTAATCCGACGACCAAGTTCAAGTTTAGGGATGTCCGGAAAGGCTGTAAGAATCTGATTCCAATGAAAGTGATTAAGGGCATATTGAGACCTCCTGGGCAGAGGAGCCATAATCAGTTGACCACTACTAAGAAGGGAGCCTCTCTTAAGGCTGCGATTGCGGCATTCTCATTGGCTTCAACTTCAAAGTCGGGGTCTAGCAGTGGTAGAATTATTCTTAATGAAGCTCAAGCTACTATGCAGTTGGGTAACGCTTTGGGTATTGATTTTGATGGTCATGTGGATGTTGTGCTTAGCAGAATTGTTGATTTGGAAAGGCAAGACATGGCAAAAATTGAGCAAAGGAGGAACCAGCAAGTCAGGTAAGTTTTGCATGTTTTGGGAGTGCTGGAGTTTTGTATTATTTAATTATGCATCTTCTGTCCTGGAATATTTGAGGTTTGGGGAGGGAGGTTAAAAGGAGAAAAATTAGGAAGATTATTAAAGATGAGAATGTGGATATGGTATTTTTTCAAGAAAATAAGAGAGAAGTTTTTAGTTCTGATATGGTGAGATCCATTTGGCCTTTTGACGGATTTGACTTTTTGGAAATTGGTGCGAATGGTTCCGCTAGTGGTCTTTTGTGTGTTTGGAATCCTGGAGTCTTCATGCTTCAGGATAGTTGTTGTACCAAAAACTTTATTGTGTTAGATAGCAAGATTAAATCTGAGTTTGAAGATGTGTTAGTCAATCTCTATGCTCCTAATGATGTTGTTAAGAGAAGGGATTTAAGGGATTTGTTTATCAAGATCAAACCATTGTTTCCTAAACCCTGGTGCATTGGGGGTGATTTTAATAAGATAGGGTATATGAGTGAAAGGGTTGGTTGCTCTAGGAGAAGTGTAGGTATGTAGGATTTTAATGAGTTCATTGACAATTTTGAAGGGGTGGAGCTGCCAATGTTAGGGAGAAAGTTTACTTGGAGTAATTCCAGTGAAAATGGAAAATGGAGTCGCATTGATAGGTTCATATTAGACTCTAATTGACTTGCTGCTTTTAATTTTAAATGTTGGGGGCTGCCTAGGTTTGTGTTTGATCATTGTCCTATTATTCTGAAGGAAGATAGTAGGGACTGGGGTCCTAAACCTTTAGGTTCATGAATTGTTGGGTTCTCCATCCTGGTTTTCTACCTATGGCTGAAAAGGTCTGGCTTGAAACAGGGTTTGATGGGTGGCCTGGTTATAGATTGTCCAAAAAGTTGGGTTTTTTAAAGAAGAATCTTAAGGAGTGGAATGTATCTGTATTTGGTAACCTTACATCCTAACTGAATCTTGCTGATGAGGAGTTCTATCAGTTGGATTTGCTAGTTGAGTTTAGAGAGTTGTTGGCTGCTGAGAAATCCAGGAAAGTAGAGTTGAAGGAGTCAATTTGGAAGTTAAGCAAGATGGGAGAGTGGTTTTGGCTCCAGAAATCCAGACAAGACTGGGCTCTTAGAGGTGATAACAATACAAGGTATTTCCATTTGATGGTTAAATGTAGGCAAAACATTAACCTTATTAACTCAGTGGTAGCAAATGGAGTGGTGGTTGATGATCCAGTAGCAGTAAAAAAGGAGGTTTAGAATCATTTCAAGAGGGCTTTTTCAGAACCATGGAAAGTCAGGCCTAAAATAAGGGGTGTTTTCCAGACCTTAGTTGGTTCCCAAGCTTGTGATCTTGAAAAAGAGTTCACAAAGTCTAAGATATGGAGTGCTCTAAAGGTCTGTGATGGGAATAAGGCCCCTGAGCTTGATTGTTTTAATCTTTTGGCTATTAGGAAGTGTTGGAAATTTATGAAAGGGGATATCATGCTATTTTTCAAAGAGTTTTTTGCTAATGGAAAGTTGGCCTCTGGTCTTATTTCTTCATTTATTGCTCTTATCCCCAAGAATGACAATCCCAGTAGCCTCATTGATTACAGACCAATTAGTCTTATTGGTTCCATGTACAAGATTCTTGCCAAAGTGCTATCTAGCAGGTTGAAGTTAATTATTCCATCCATTATTAGCCCTTCCCAGTCAGCTTTTTTGGGGAGGAGATTCATTCTTGACGGGGTGCTGTAGACGTCCCCGAATGCCCCGGGGAGGAACGAGGTCCCCCGTTCCGTTCGATATTGGGCTCACTACAGTTCGGACTCACAAATTGTCACGGTTCTAAATCTGAACCAAAGAGTCCAAATTCGGCAAATCGTTTTGAGAAAATAGATTTTTAGAAAAGAAGTGTCAAACATGGACTGCTTTGCCAGATACAGAGTCGCCACCTAAATATTTTATTTTGGAGAAATTTAGGAAACCCTGACTCGTTTGCCTAAGGCCACGTGTCCGTCATTACCAAAGTTGCCTCGGCTCGGGAACTTGGGTACGATTGGGGAAGGTCACTTCGTGAGCACCCCCGCTCGCCCGATCAAAGATCGGCCTCTACTAACCATGATATCTAGTTTTGAAAACTTTATGCGTTCTTATTCCGGTTATTAGCCTAGATTTACTATGTGATGCGCACAGCATACAAGTATAGACTGGATCGCCTGAATTGGAACAAAACATTTCATGTTTGTTTGTTTGAAAATGGTTTGATGGTGCTACTCGCAAGTAGGCTAAGACGTGGATTTGCCACCCTCGGGTGGGCTTGGAAAAACATGATTTTGCCATTATCTAGTGGGCTTAAAACACACATTTGATGAATTGTTCCAATTCAAATAACCCAACCTTCACCCACAGGCATTCAGGCAGTTATATCACATAAACAATTAGCCTCATGGTAAGCATGCTATCATGGCAGTCACTTACACGCATGCAAGGATGCTAAAGCATAAAACTTACCGAGTACTCCAAGCCAAAACAGAAACTAATTAGAAATCCATGCATGATCCTAATTATACAGAAATGCCTAATGCAACACATGCAAAAGTGCAACTATAGCAGGCTCGGCTATTCTAGACATGGCATATGAAATGCTACAGCTAACATGTATTCAACTTGGAATTGAAAATTCAATGCAGTTAGTATGATGCGTCGAGCCCGGTGCATGCAAAACAGATGAATGAATGCAAACATGCTATCATACTGTATGCTAATTGAAACATGCCCTAATCTAACCATCATAAACGGGTAAATAAAAGGGAGAAAGACGTGGGGTTGGAAGACATACATCACACACACGCACACTTATTACAACATTGCCTTCGCGCAGAGGGTCCGAATAAATAATATACAGTCCCAAATAATTACAGTCCAAATAAATAATACAGTCCAAATATGTACAAAAATCCTAATTAAATAACAAATTTAACTAGGAAAGCGGTAAACTAGCATGCAAGCTAGGGACTGCCTCGACTCTGTTTCGAATGATGGTTGATGCATGCTCGGGTTGCTTGGCATAGAAATCCACTGCGATGCCCTAATTAGCCTCTGTTTGCGATTGATGCCGGAATGCTGTGCAAGGCCATTGAAAGGCTACTGATTCTTGATTTACTGCAACAAAGAGCAGGAAAAGGGCATGGCAATGTATTTTCACAAATGTATGCATGCCTCGATCCTCGTGCCACCAATCACGCATATCGATGCATGATGGCCGAGGAGTCAAATTGCACGACTCAATATGAAATGAATTCACATATAAACACAACAAAACCTAAACTCCATCATGGATAATCCGGAGTGTTAGTGACTGGGAATTGAGACACGTTCTGTCACTCGAAGTACGAAACGTCCCTCGTTTCCCGTGCTCGGGCTAACTCCTATCCCAAGCACAATGCAGTATGCATGACATGCATGAATGCAACTAAGATACAATCTAACATGCGCAATGCTATGAAATGGCATACACGATGCACGAGGTAACATGGCATACACAATGCGCTAACATGCAACCTAGCATACGCAATGCTATGAAATGAAATGGCATACACAATGCACAATGGACTTACACCAACATGAGTGGACCTCAGCCACACTCACATCGGTAGCCAAAAGATGAAAATGAGACACTCGAAATGCGTGCACACATGCACGCAAACTGAGGACCGAACCTAAGGCACAAATGCCACTCTAACAAGGCATGGCAAGGCATGAAACATGATATGCAAACATGCAAATTTCAGTGCTGAAATATGATGCAAAACAGCCCCGAAACATGGAAACATGGCACCTGATGCATGGAATGAACCCGAAATACAAAACTAGGCATATGCATTGGCCTATAACTATAAAAACATGTGTTATTTGAACATCAAGTGTGAAGACAGAATCAAGACAGTCCCAAAACAAGAATATTTACAGTTTTAAGCAAGGCCAAACAATGGACACAAATAGGACTAAACTAGCATGCAAATATGGCCCCGTAAGAGAGGTAATGAAGAAAGTAGCAGCTTCTGGCCCTAAATGGCCAAGAGCCCTTCAACAAAGTTGAAGAGGGGCTCAAAATGAAGCACTTTACAGTTTACAACAAGCCACGGATCTAAACACAAACAGGCCTAAAACATTGTGCAAGAAATGGGCCAAAAGGGAGACAAAGAAGCAAGTGATGGTTTCTGGCCTCAAACAGAGGAGGGCCCTTGATCAAACATGAAGAGGGAATCAAAATATAACCCTTTTCAGTTTGGACCAGAGCCCAAAAATACAAGGACAAGGGGCTAACAAAACATGCAAAAATAAGGTCAAAAGAGGGATAAAGAGGCAAGTGACAAAAGGAAGTCTCAAACAGTGAAGAGCCCTTCAACAATGTTGAATAAGGGCTCAAAATAAGCCACTTTTCAGTTTATAACCAAGCTCGAAACAATTTACAAATGAGCCTAAAATACTATGCAAGAAAGAGGCATACAAGAGAGGTAAAGAAGCAAGTGTAAAAAGGAAGCCTCAAAAAGGGAGAGGCCCTTAAACAAACATGAAAAGGAGCTCAAAATAATGCTATTTTAAGTTAGAGTCGGAGCCCAAAAATGAAAGCAACTAAGGCTTATATACAAAGTAAAAAAAGACTAGAAAATGGAAGAAAGTGACTCACCCTTGTAGACCAATGCTCCAACAACCTTTGAGCCAAGTTTGGGAGTTCTTCACCTCTGGAAATCAGCCTCAAGCTGCTGGAATGGAGGATGGGGGTGTGGTGCTATGAGGTGGTGTAGAAATGGTGTAGGGTTTGGGGTTTTGGAGCTTGGAATAAAGAGAGAGAGAGAGAGAGAGAGAGATAATACAAGAGCCTTAAACCAAATTTTGTAACCCTCAAGATGGGAGCTGGAGCTGCTGTTATATAGGCAAAAGAGTGGAGGAAAAGGGGGGAAAATGAGGGGGAAAGGAATTCAAGTTTCCCCCCAAAAGTGCAGCCCCCCGGATACACAATCTGGAGGGAAATAAAATACATATTTGTGATGTACCAGGAGAGAGGAGCAAGGCTGGCTGGTTATTGAAGTTGCAGGTGGCTGGCCGGCCCTCCCCATGGCCAGCCGGCCAAGGGTCAAAAGGCTCAAGAAGTTTTAGTGGCCGGCCACCCCAAATTGGTGGCCTCCCATGTGTGCACAACACAACCATGTGGTCAAAAACTGGAGAAAGTAAACCAGGAGAGAGAAAAGTCCACTTTTAGGAGGGGTTTAAAAGGGTCACACACAATTACTGGCCGGCCATATGATATTGGTGGCCTCCCAGGTGTGTACAACACAAATATGTGGTTTGGGGCTGGAAAAAGTGGCCTTAGGGTGGTCAACATTGGCTTTCAAGCGAGAAAAATGGGCGACGGAGGGCGATGGAGGAATAAAACTGGTTGTCAGAACAATTACTGGCCTCCCACCCTTCTATGACCTTCTTAACAATGAAACAGAGGTCCCTGCCAAAAATGAACCCAAACCGATGCAAGATGAAGGTTCGGGGGCCGAAACGCGCAGCCCGAGGCCCCGAAAATTGACTGTTAGGCACCAGAAGTGGTGTTCGACCACGAAGTTGGTCTCTCAAGCCACAGTGTCCCTCAAAAGGGAGCAAATAAGATGCATGCCAAAACCCGGAGCAAACGGAGGTGGTTAAGCGGTCCCGAACCGAGGCACACGGCCAACGGCTCCGAAAAATCGAAAATCGGACTCCAAACGGGCAAAATGGCCTACGACCATGAAACGTAGCCTACGGCCACTGAGAGATGATCTATGAGATCTCTCCCTCCCTTCGAGAAGAGAAAACAGAGAAGACAGAGCCTGGTTCGCAAACCGAGGCAAAGCATGAAAGAGTCCAGAAGTCCGGAGGCAAGGCTCGCAGCCGAGACTCTGAAACCTCTAAACAAGCACGATATGCAACATCACCAAGCGCTCTATCGGTGACGTCTGAGTCTTAAGGTCGGTCAAAAATGGGGTGTCTACAGGTGCTTGTCGCAAATGAGGTGTTGGATTGATGAAAGAGTAAAAAGAAGAAATGGGTGATTATTAAAATCGATTTTGAGAAAGCATATGACTGTGTAAGTTGGAATTTCTTATTTAATTTGATGGAAAGTTTTGAATTTGGGCTCAAATGGAGGAATTGGATTAAAAGTTGTGTTACAAATGCTAGAATATCTGTTTTAGTTAATGGTAGCCCTCCAGATGAGTTTAATGCTGAAAGGAGTTTAATACTGAAAGGGGTTTAAGGCAAGGGGATTCTTTCTCCCTTTTTTTTTAATATTTAATATGGTTGTGGAAGGCCTTAATATTTTGATTTTGAGGGCTAGAGAGTTGGGATTTTTCAATGGGACTGTTATTTGGAATGATTTGGTAAAGGTATCACAGCTTCAATTTGCAGATGACACCGTCTTGTTCTGTGAGGCCAATTAGGAGGAAATTCTTTGTATCAAGATGCTGCATCGATGCTTTGAAGTTGTTTCTGGTCTTAAGATTAATTACAGCAAAAGTTTGGTTATTGGAGTTGGTGTGGAAGAGGACATTCCAGATCAGTATGCTGATATGCTCAATTATTCCAAAAGGCGTGCTTCCTATTTCTTTTTTGGTCTTACCTCTTGGTGCTAGTTCTAGACTTAAATCAACATGGACCCCTATTGTTAGGAAGTTTAAAGTTAAGCTTCCCAGTTGGAAGAGAAGGCATCTGTCTTTTTGTGGTAGATTATCTTTAATTAAATTTGTTTTGAGCAACTTTCCAATCTATTATCTATCTTTGTTTAAGATTCCTGGAGGAGTTGTTAAAGACTTGATCGAATTCAAGCTTCATTTTTTTTTTTTGGGGGGGGGGGGAGGAGGGGGAGGGATCTGACCTTAAGAAAAAGATGCATTTGGTTAAGTGGTCTGAAGTTACTAAAGATTTGAGAGTTGGTGTTCTTGGTATTAGAAGAATTAGAGATGTGAATTTGTGTCTTCTGGCTAAGTGGTAGTGGAGGTTTGGGTGCGTAGAGAAGGCTTTTTGAAATACATTATTTGCAGTAAATATAAGTACGCTCCAAAGTCTTGGTTACCTCCAACTGATCTCCAAATTAGTGGCTCTAGAGTATGGTCTGACATACTGCCATTAGTTATTTCTAGGCCTATTTTCTTTGATTCCCTGCACTCCCATATTAGTATTGTTTTAGGTGATGGCTATAGGTGCTCTTTTTGGAATGATTCATGGATTGATGTTGGTTGTTTGAAGTTAGTTTTCCCTAGACTGTTTATGCTTTCTCAGGATAAATAAGCCTCTGTTTTTTATATTCTCAGTAGAAGGTCTTTATCATTTGGATGGGTGTTAAACTTCAAAAGAAACCTCTATTCCTGGGAATCTATTGATTTATCTGCTCTTGTTCATGTGCTTAATTCTGTCCCAGAGTTAAGAACTGGTGTGGAGGATAAATTGGTGTGGACTTTTGGAACCTCGAGGGTCTATTCAGTGAAATCAGCTTATGAGTGGCTTTCCTCCAATGGCAGTTTAGGTTTAGCGGTGCCTAGGTTGTTGTGGAAGGGTATCTCTCCTCCAAAAATGCAGTTCACAAGTTGGTTGGCATGGAAAGGTAGACTTAAAACATCTGTGTTTCTGTAGAGTATTGGTGTTTTAGACCCCAGTGGTTCCTCTCTATGCAGCTTTTGTCATTCATGTGCTGAAGATGTAAGTCATGTCCTACTTTATTGTCAGTTTGCTTCATGTATATGGTCTGAAGTGGTAAAGTGGTAGAGTTTGGTGTGGGATATGCCTGAGAATATAAATTAGCTTCTGGATTGGTGTAGTGGTTTTAAATTTAAGAAAATGCTTAAGTGTATGTGGGATGCATTACCATCTGTGATCATGTGGTATGTGTGGAAGGCTAGAAATAAAATCAAATTTGCTGGTTCAGTGGTTAACTGGTGTGGTGTTTGTGAGTCCATTAAGTTGCACATTGCTTTTTTGGTAAAGTATCATACTAAGGGAATGGTTTTTTCAGTCAATGATTTGCTTTATAATTTGACATCTATCAGGGGGCTTTGAGTTGTGGTTGCTGCTGTCTATCTCTTTGTTTTGGAGGTTCACTACAAGAAAATCCAGCTTTGGCGACTAAAAAATGAATTTTCGTCGCTGAAAGTAGGACAATCGGCGACTAAAATGCAATTAGTCGCCAAAAGTGTTCACTTTTGGCGACTAAGACAATTTAGTAGCCAAATGCATAGTTATTGGCGACTAAAATCAATTTCGTAGCCAAAAGTAGGGGTTTTGGCGACTAAAATTCAGTTTAGTCGCCAAAAGTGCAGATTTTTTGCTACTACAAAAATTAGTAGCTAAAAAGGAGGGGTTTTGCCGACTAAACCCGACTTTAGTCGCCAAAAGTGCTGTTTTTGGCTACTAAAAAAAAATTAGTAGCTAAAAGGAGGGGTTTTGCCGACTAAACCTGACTTTAGTCGCCAAAAGTGCTGTTTTTGGCTACTAAAAAAAAATTAGTAGCTAAAAGGAGGAGTTTTGGCTACTAAACCTGACTTTAGTCGCCAAAAGTGGCTGTTTTTGGCTACTAAAAAAAAATTAGTAGCTAAAAGTAGGGGTTTTGCCGACTAAAACTGACTTTAGTCGCCAAAAGTGGCCTAAATTTTTTTTAGTAAATAATTTATTTTTTAAATAATTATATTGAATTAAAATAATTATATTTGTATATATTATTATTTTGTATTAATCCGGTTAATATACTATATAAATAATATATATTGCATATATATTCATGTGAAGTTGTAGTGGCATAGTGGAGGGAGTGTTGTGCAAAAAGGCTGGGAATATGGGATGGTTAGGGTTCGAAACTCAAGAAAAGCAAAAAAAAAGTCAGTTTTTTTTTTCGCCGGAAACACCTTTGGCGACTAAAATTTTAGTCGCCAAAAGTCTTTATTTTGGCGACTAAACCGTTTAGTCGGCGATTTAGTGACTATTGGCGACTAAATTTTTAGTCGGTAAATGTATTATTTCCAAAAGTGAAAAACACTATTGGCGACTAATTTATTAGTCGGTAAACACCTATTTTTGGCGACTGAAAAAGGTTTAGTCGCCAATACCGTCCGCGACCACAGATACGCGACAAATGTGGCGACTAAAAAATTTTGTCGGGAAAAGTCAAAAACTGACTTTCGGCGACTAAAAACAGACTTTTGGCGACTAAAAATTTAGTCGCCAAAAGTGATTTTTTTTGTAGTGGTTGCTACTGTCCATATATTTGTTTTGTTGTGGTCGCTGCTGTGCTGCTTTGTATTGGTTTTTTGTGTGGTTGATGTGTTGCCCTGTATTGGTTTTTCTGCCAGTTGGTCTCTCACCATTTGGCTTGGGCTAGCAAATGATTGGGTGGCTTTCTTGTGCCAACCTTGTTGGAATGAGTAAGATTCACTACGATGCTCTTAGCACTGCTTTTGGTTTTCTTTATTGATGTAAGATGTAAGGATTTTTTCCTTGATTTTAATTCAATAAAGTTTAATTTTTGCTGATAAAAAAAAAATAAAAAACAAAAACCCATGTAAATTTCCAACACAAAAAAAAAAAAAAAATGGAAGAAAGGAAAAGAGGGAGGGTAAAATCAACCAAGACACCCAAAAAATTTGTTTTCAACTGCACTTCTGCTATAATTTTTCATGAATTACATGTTGAAAAAAAGTTCCTCATTCGGTTACTTTTCTCTCCTAACACCTAATTAGTAAATTTTTTATTTTTGGTCAAGGTAACCAAAAAAGAGTTAAGCCCTAGTCCCTAGTGAACATTGATATTCTTGATCAATATCCAACAATCTGGTCCCTGAATGTTTCCAAACCCCTAGTACAGTGTGGAGTCTGCTTATTTAGATGGAATTCAATGACAGAAAAAATTCAAACACTTTCAAGAATGAAGGAACTTGTGTTAATACTATACTAGGTTACCGACTCTGTCACTATATGCTCGGTGGGACTCCGTCTGGGCCTCTCTTCCCCAATTGGTTATGGCTTCTATTATAATGTCCAAAAAAGGTTGAAACTAGTTGGTCGCGTCCTCCTACCTTTATATCAAGCAAAAAAAAAAAAGGAAAAAGAAAGTGTTTTTTGGTGAGGTTCTTAATTTAAATATTGATTGTTTCATATTGCTTCGATAGTTATGTAATGAGATTTTAGTTTTTCGATACCGTTATTCATTAATATATCAATCGATATGGTATCACCAATACTCTTATTTAAAACTATGATGAGATTATAAAAACTATATGCATGATATGAATGAAATTTATATATCTTCTTAAGGGGTTTATGTTCAAAAGCATACTATCATTTAGTTAATTGCATATTAGCAAGATTACAATTCCCAAAAATGTGTCCAAATTTAACATTAATGGTCAAAATCTACTTAAAGTATGGCATCGCAACAAGAACTTTAAATAAACATCATAAATCTAAAATTTTTACTATATATATATATATTTTTTTTTATGAGTTTTTAGGTACTACAGACTTTCCCTACAAAAAAGCCCACTAGTAGAGGGTGTGACGCAAAAAGGAAGTGATCAAGCACAACCCCACCCCACACCCATCTCATCTCTAATATGAGGCACGGGTCATTTCCCTCCACTATAGTTTTGGACTTGAATAGGAAGCATTTCTCTATTTACAATTCTGTCCAAGCACCCACTGGCTAAGTACAAGAACATCTTGTGTAGTTTGGCTTTTGGGTTGGGCCTGGTAAAGAATGATCATATATCTCCATGAAAAGTGAACCAACCTCATGAGCTCCAAAATCTCTCAACATATCATTTTGTAGCATTCATTCATTCATTCAAAAGTTCTTTATGTTTTTTCCATTCAAAATATTATCATATCATAACCCACCTCATTATCTACATTTCAGTACTCTCTCTCTCTCTCTCTCTCTCTCTCTCTCTCTTTCTTGCTTAATAATACCTTCTCAATGCCTTTTCATCCAAGCAAGTCCTCTGAATCCCTCACTTTCTATTCTTTCTTTTGTCCCTTCCTTTTTGTTTACCTCTGTCTGTCAACTTCAGTCCTTCTCTCCCAGATATCTCTCTGATATCCTCCTCCATGTGCCCTACTTCTCTCTCTCCCCCTTTTTATATCTCTCACCCTCTCATCCCTTCTCTCTCACCAACCCTTCCCTCTCTCACTCTCTGGGTTTTTGTTCTCTACTCTTTGTTTTGTTTTTGTTTTTCAATCTATCATGGAACCCCAACAACAACAAAACCACCACAGCCAACAACAACAACAACCAACAGAAGATGGTGGTGGTGGAAGTGGAAGTGGGAAGAGTAACTTTCTATGTAGGCAGAGTAGTACTCGGTGGACACCAACCACTGATCAGATAAGAATACTGAAGGACCTTTATTACAACAATGGAGTTAGGTCTCCCAGTGCTGATCAGATTCAGAGGATATCTGCTAGGTTGAGACAGTATGGAAAGATTGAAGGAAAGAATGTGTTTTATTGGTTTCAGAACCATAAGGCTCGAGAGAGGCAGAAGAAGAGGTTCACCACTGACATCCCCATGCAGAGAAGTGGTGTTGCTGGAAATGCAGGAGGAGGAGGAGGAGGAGGAGGAGGAGGTTGGAGATCTGAAGATCCTGTTTATAACAAGTACCCTAACATCAGCCCTGGTAAAGTATCAACAATCTTCAACCTCTCTCTCTCTCTCTGTTTTCATTGTTCATTTCTCCGCAATGCTTTTGTAGATGTACTTACAATATGTATATATTTATTGCTTTACATTTGTCACTATGTTCAAATCATGCTAAAAACTAAACTGGTTTTTCTATTTTTAATGTGGATTATCTATGGATAATTTTTTGAAGAACTTAAGTTTAGGTCAAGTAGTTGAGATCCTTGTGTTTTATTTATTTATGTATTTTTCAAACATTCAAGTGGTTATTCTCCTTAATTTCTAAGAAATAAATTGGGGGAGATTCTGAGTTTGAATTTATGGTGAAGCATTGAATGTTTATTAGTAGTAATTTAATTTACTACTACTAACTAATTAACTAACCCACTAATTTTGACAACCGAAAAAAAAAAAAAAAAACAAGTACTTTGATATATATATATATATATATATTTTTAATATTAGTTTGGTGGTGTGTGTGATTTTGCAGGGGTTCCATCGCCATCTTCTTCTTCATCACCTGGAATGCTTGCTATAGGGCAGATGGGAAGCTATGGTGGTGGGTATGGATCTGTGACTATGGAGAAAAGTTTTAGGGTAAGTTACACTATACTATACTACTCTCTAATCTAATACTATTTACTGACTCACTGACTGAATACAGGTTGCCGTCATTACGTAGTTGGGCAGCCAGTGAACACAAAATCATGGTCTAGTTATTGTCTTCCTCTCTCAACCTTTACAATTTCCTGCTTTGGCAAAAAGCCAACATGAAATTTGTACATCTAGTGCAGTTTATATGCATCATTAAAATAAAACTTTGGCTCTCCAAACAATTATAAAAGGAGAGACAACTTAAACATTTTCTTCGAAACATCTATTAAAAGAAGTTCTTTAGCTGGTAAGGTTTAATAAATTTCATAAAGGGTAACTCTTTTCTCTTTGAGCCAAACAACAAGGGTTACAGTCTATGCAAAGAAAATTTGAAAATAGAAGAAGAAAATTGATAATTAGAGAAGAAAAAGAGTTTAATGACTCTTCCCGAGTTTTAGTATTTTAATCTTGAATCCATTTGGTAGCCATTTGCTTTGAGTTCGAGCTTTCTTCCATTATTCTTGTTTTATAAGTAGACAACATAAACTCGGTTGATCAGAAATTATTAAATAGTTCTTGAAATATCATTTGGTCTTATTTAGCTACATCATTCATTATTTCTTTAATTACTTCACAAATGTGAGTCAATATTGGCAATACTATAGGGATACCGCATAGTAGTCTGATACTACTGTATAAGTATTCAAATGTCAATCAGAGTCTCTCTCTCTCTCTCTCATTTTACTTGTTTCTTCCAACCAGGACTGCTCCATATCAGCAGGATGCAGTGGTGGTGGGTCTATAGGCCACAATCTCTGGGTTGGTGCAGACCCATATTCTTCATCCTACCCATTCTTTGACAAGAGGAAATCAATGGAAGAAACCCTAGAAGAGGAGGAAGAAGAAGAGCAACAACAACAAAAAGCACCAGAGATAGAAACCCTCCCTCTCTTCCCCATGCACGGCGAAGACATCTCCGGCTTCTGCAACATTAAGCCGGAATCTGACAACTACTACTCCAGCTGGTACCATTCCAACGACAACAGCCACGGCAGCTCTCGTACTTCCCTTGAGCTCACCCTCAACTCCTACATAGGCAGGTCATCGGATTCTGCCTAGCTGGCAAGCTATTTATTAGTAATTTGTATGCTCTATATGTCAGGTTTTAAATATCATCGATTCGGCCATTATGTATTGGTATTTTGAATTTTTGATATCCATAAATATTGTCTGATATCAACAATTAAATCATCAAATACCGATTACATGTCCCGATATCACTTTCGTTATTTAAAACCATGCTATATGCCCAAGTATAATGTTTCGGAGGCCAAATGATGTATTAACTTTAACCCTGTTATGGAAAATGTGTAGTTATATATTCTAAGTATATCAGTAGTTGTTTTTACGTTTCATTTGTCATGGAGATGTGTAGGGCACAAAAAAAAATCACTTTGTCAAGTGAATTTGTGCAAGCCCAATGAGTGGAAACATAATTCTACCCCAAAGATTGGTTCCTCGTCAACTTCAGAGAATTAATGTTGAATTGAATGAACGATTTTTTCAAGTTCAAAAGCCTAGTAATGCTCCCAAATAATTTATTAAAAAAAAAAAGCCTAGAATGACTACCAAACCCTAGGGTAGTCTCTTATTCATGTTTATACATGCATAAAATTTTAAAACATACACGACTTAAAAAAAAAAAAAAAACATGTTTAATAAGTTGAGAAATAAGGTATTCGGATGGTAGGGGATGCCCAATCGGTATACTTAGAGCATGATTTGAGGGATGAATGAGTTGTGGGAGGTGATAGTTGGGTTGGAGTGGCTGGCGAAAAAAAGTGGCAAGTGGAAAAGGGTGACCAGGGAAATGACTTTTGTAGAGGTCCAAATTGATTCTGAACTCCCAAGCTAGGCATCAAAATTAGGACCTATAAACTCATTTTTTTTTTTGGATAATTGGGGCTTTGGAAATTTTTTTATGGGTCCTAGGCAAACTTGTTTACTGATTGAGTGGTCTCTAAGGAAGTAAAAACTTGTTTGCAAACAAGTGACAACAAAATATTTTGAATTTTTTAAATTCTATAACTTTTAAAAAATTACGTGCTCATGAAATGCATTTTATAAAACAAACACAACAAATACAAAATTCTGAAGAAAAAATTTTTTTTAGATGATTGTATTGCTACCGCACAGTCCCTTTTAAGAGTCATTATTTGGTCCGAAAGCTCGTGACTTATCCTAGTCCCACTTGTCCTAGAAAAATTTTGATTTTTAGCAGTGGTAAAAAATTCTGCTAAAAACCCCTAGAAGTTATACTTGCGGTCTTATAGCGACGCTTTAGCCAACCATTGGTACAAATATATTTTTTGTGACACTAGTTAAACTACAAAATTGCTATTGTATTGGGCCAACAGGCGGGCTAGGCTCTGAAAAAGACTTGGGTTCGGCCTAGGTGTTAAAGCCCAATTGGGCTGAATAATCAGGCCTATTGGCTCATGAGAGGTGGCCCATTGGTTTGCCAGCTCGACAGAGAAAAAAAAAAGTAAATCTGAAAAAAAAGGTTAGAATATTGGCCTATTGAGTTTGCTCATAACCTGGCTTATTAGTTGGTTGGCTAGGACTTGTGCTTAAGGTTTTTGGCCTTAGACTAGTCCAATTTGACTCTGCAAAAAAAATGCACCAGATTTTGGAGTGATTTGAGAAGTTAGTTTTTAACTTTTAATTTATTTTAAATCATATCATCTCTTATATTTTTTATATATAAAAAGAAAAAAAAAATTTAAAAATCAACTTTTAACTAACTTTCCAAATCACTCCTTTTTTTAATAGCAAGTTTGGACACCAATTTCATGGGTTGTGCCAACTCGGTCTAGTCCAATATTGACCTTTATTTCATTACACGTGTTTATGTTTTAATGTATTTATTTTTTTTTTGGAGCTAACACAGTTACTAGATGAATTATTAAAAATGTTGGCTAGTAATCGATAATGGATGGATGTGGTAGTTGGGAATAAGAATGGCTAGAGGTAGGGGCACCGGAAGTCATAGGAAGTGTTCGAAAGGTTGTCAAAGAGTGACCAAAACTCACAAAAATGTGATTGTATATTGTCAAAGGTTGTTCAACTAGAGGCCGATGATAAGAAGTGAAATGAATCGTGGAAGAAGTAAAAATTTATTTTAAAAATTAATGAAAAAAATATCTTTGTTTGGAAGGATTAGAGAGAGGGATTCGACTCTATATCCAATCTGCCATGAAATCTATTGTTTGGTTGAAAATTTATAGGTTGGATTAAGAGTCTCGCCGAATTATGAATTCTATATATGTTAGACTATCGTGTTTCCTAGAGAATGTGTGATAAAAAGAGTGGGATTAAATCCCTATGGGATTAAGTTGTAAAATGACACATTTATCCTTCAAGTATTTGATTTCATTATATATTGTATTAATACAATAAAAGTAAATATAAAAATCTCAATTAAAAAATAAAATAAAATAAATTCATTTAATTTTTACTGAATTTATTTACTTAATTTATTAAATGATTTTTATAGATTTTTTATTGATGTTTTATTTTAAGAATTTGTTGACATTTTATTTAATTGATTTTTTTATTTAATTTCATTATTTATTATTTATTTCATTTCATTATTTAATATTTTTTAAAATAAATTTATTTAATTTTATTTTAAAAATAACATAAATTTTTATTGATGTTTTATTTATTTAATTTAGTTAATTAAAAAAATAAACTTATTTAATTTTTATATAATAAAATAAAATAATTTTTTATTTAATCTACTCAAAAATAATTAAAATATTAAAAATAGATTTAGTATTGCCATTACTAAGTAAACAATTAAAAATGATAAAATAATCTTTTATGCATTTATCTTTAATCATAATATTCTAATTAAACATTGAATTCAATAAAATAATCATTTTCAGATATTTAATTTCATGATAAAATAAATACACAACACATATCATTTCCAACCAAATAATTAAAGAACTATATATCTCAATATTAATAGTTGAATGAATTACAATTTCCTTTATCCATTTCGTCTAAACAAACAGGAACTAATTACCCCTCAAATGTGCCTAAAAATTGTGACACGCGCTTGCGCAATTGGGGAGAGCGCGTGGGATGATGAATCTACGACAGAGATTTCAGGTGGGACCGGCACTAGTGCGTTCTACGCTACAGTGCGTCCGTAAGGGACTGAGTCATCTGGGTATCTTAAAGAGTACAATGACGAAAAGATTTCACAATGATATCAAATTGTACACACTGGACAAAGAAGTAGAAAAAGATATAGGGTACTTCAAGTATTAATTGACAAGCAAGTATTAATTGAAAAGAATGAAAAAAATATATGTATAATTTGCAAATAAACAATGTATAGGAAAAATTAAAAAAAAAATATTCAGTATTTAATTCTGATAATAAAATAAATTTTTAATTTTATTAATTTAAATCTTAAATTTTTAATTTGTTTTCAATTTTAATCATTTATTTAGTTCCGTTAAGTAAAATTGACGAAAAAAATATGTATTTTAATTATTAAACTTGATGAAAATGAATATTTAGGACATTTTATATATATATATTTATATTGAGTTTAATGGCTAAAATATTATTTTTTGTCTATTTTAATTAATGAAAATAGGCAAATAATTTAGATTGAAAAAAATTAAAAAATTAATATTTAAATTGATAAAATTTAAAACTCAAAGTTTATTTTGTTATAAGAGTCCAATTTTGATTTTTTTTTTTTTTTTGTAATTGTCCCAAATTTATAAAATAAGACAAATATAAAATAATATGCTAATGATATTTTTAAAAAGAAAATGCTAAAAGCAGTTGTATATATGGCTGTCTTTAATGTTGAAAATGTATAACTAGTATTTTATTATTCTCTTAATCACCCATATCCCATATTATATCAGATATATAGGATAATAATAAAACTATCCATATCAGATATATAAGATATCTATCTCATCTATCCATATCAGTTGATATGATAGATATAGATATCCTAAGTGGTTATCCAAATAGGTTTTGAATTCAAATTCAAACTTATTTGGATAAGATTCAAAAGGTTCAGAAAAGGGTCATGCCACATGGGCGCCCAATTTCTAACATCTCTCACTCGCACATGAGTTGGCATAATACTGCCACATCTCTATCTCAATCTCCCCAAAAAATGAACAATCTCATACTAGCCACTGCATCGTACGACTGCTGAGAACACCTGCATATGGGAGCTCTATACTAGAAACTCAGAATGAGCCAGCAGAGAGACATCAACCCAAAAAGAACAGAAATAGTGTCTCATATACCCCAGACCCATCTAATTACACCGGTCTAAAAAACATCTCTAATCCCTCAAAAAGAACATGTTTGACCCTCTCAATTCTTGCAATATATTCACACTCAATCCGCCTCTCATACAGATCAATGTGAGTTGCCAGCAGTGAATATACAACAGTGGTGTAATACTAGATGATCTTCCCTTTGCCCACAGGCCATTTAGTTTAGGATTGACCGCTTTCCCAGTGATGTCCCTTAAGGCCGAATCATACATGACCGCAGGCAACATACCAAAATAGCAGAACATCAACCCCTTACCTTATGACATAGTCAAAAGTCACAAAATGGTACATAAATGAAAGCCATATCAATAATGACACGTAAGACTCACACGGTGAGGAAACAGGGATCCATTCTCTCACCTCATTACTTAGTCGCCAAGCACATATAGTATGAATACATGTTACGGTGGAGTAACTCTTCCAAAAGAGTGACGTCATCCTCGATACACCGTACAGATATTAGTCTAGTCGCTTTCTAGCGCCTAACCCGAATTCTCTATTTGCTCGCCTTCTAGGCGCCAAATGAGATCTCGCATCTAGCTAATCATAACAGGCACAACATGGAAAATGGGTACTAATATCCATGTTTGATCCTTAACACGACCTCATCTTGGTTGTAACCAAGGCGACATATATGGTGGATTATTTAAGCCTCTCTTGGCTCAAAATAAAAATAAACCACTAGTCTCATCCTTGCTCGCTCCCAAACGCCAAGGGCGATTGCCCGTATGAGTAAGCCAATCTTGCCTGCTGACATCATCATCTGCTAATCATTATGACACAAACCATAATAGTGTTAACATCCTATCATCTCAAAATAAGTGATCGATTAAAAAAAAAATTGACCACAGCTTGCGCAATTCTAGATTCCAAACATAAACCTTATCAGCGCCTCTTGCGATAAGTATATACGACGGAATCCACTATATGCGCATCACATGAAGTGATTCAAGATCACAATTCTAGATTCCAAACATAAACCTTATTAGCACCTCTTGCGATAAGTATATACAACGGAATCCACTATGTGCGCCTCACATGAAGTGATTCAAGATCACAATTCTAGATTCCAAACATAAACCTTATCAGCACCTCTTGCGATAAGTATATACAACGGAATCCACCATGTGCGCCTTACATGAAGTGATTTAAGATCACTACCTCTTGAGCAATAACCTCTCTAAAGATATTTGGTGACCAATTTGCGTTCATTCTTGATGCGCCCAACTAGCGTATATGCACCCAACTAGCGCATTGAATCTTACAAGGAGCAAATTAATATATTACTAGTAAAGCATTTTATCCATAATCTAATGAGCATGGTCAATGTCTAAACAACTCAGTTGACCATTTACCAAAGATAACACTTATCATGCCGAATACGCCCACATAGCGTACTTTAGGCTCCCACAACAAAGAAAAGATCAAGGAATATAGGTCATCTGTTTCTCCCAAAGACAATCCAAGGATTCACTCAATAGCTAAGGCTCTGGCTTTTACTGATAGGTAAGTCAATGGGTTTGCAATTTTGCATCTAGAATCGTTCTAGGATATTCCTTATGTAAGTCATCGAAGACAAAACATGAATTCTCCCAAAACAATCCCTAAGGATCGTACATCCGAGTATATAAATTACATCACCCATGTCCATCATATCTAAAACAGAGAACTGCCCACCTTAGATGGCGACAACCTTATAAATTCTTGGCTTATAATGACTAAGTAAGAAAAAACTTCTTTTGGACCATTGATCATGCCTCAGTGGTCTTCATCGATCATTGTTGGCCTATCATAGCTTGACGAAATCTAAGAACCACTATTTGGATAACTGTTTTAGGCTGTAAAAGATTTATTAGAACTAGCAACCTTTTTGCGCTCCTAACTTTTCACCATAAAAGCAGAAGGTAAATCTCTACAGATCTACTTATACAACTCTCTAACAAGAAAGCTGGGTCACAATGTCCACAAATCAATGTTCCGAACTTATGTCAATCATAGCCTAAGTCAAAATAAGCTCACTCCCCAGGAAGAAGTCTTCTCATGGTCTACACTTTCCTCAATGGTGCGACTTTTCGGTATCTAGCGAGCCTTATGCCTCAACAATGACTATCCAAATTACGCATAACTTTAGAACAGTTTCGCGTCATAATGGAAAGTCAACCAAATTATAGAAATGGTTAATCCTCAAAGACTTTGTCTTAAACTGCGCAACATTAATCCACTTTCTAAAAACAGAGGACTAGAGCCTTTGGCATTATCCTAGGCTCTTTATCATCTTGCGGAGCAATCATGAATGTTTCCTTCTCAATCACCTAGTGATGACGTGGAAAGTTTTCATATTCGCTACCATGCAACTAAGAATGTAGAGTATTCTTCTCTAATAGAGTAATCTATTAGTAGGCACATCGCTTCCACTGTCCCTAGGATATTGGAAATTTCTTTTCATTCTCAACTAGGCTACATAGAGCGCTATGCTTAGAATTCTCTATCTTATAGAGTTCTAAAAACTCTACTCACGTCATCTTTACTAATAAAACTTTATGTGACTTAGTTACACTCCCACAAAGCTGCTTACCTATATGTACATGACCCGGAGGGTTTACATGACAGCATACAATAATGCACCACTGTAGACACCCCATTTTTGACCGACCATAAGACTCAGACGTCACTAATTGAGCGCTCGGTGATATTTCATATTGTGCTCGTTCAGAAGTTTCAAAGTCCCGGCTGCAAGCCTTGCCTCCGGACTTCCAGACTCTTTCGTGCCTTACCTCGGTTCACGAACCAAGCTCTGTTTTCTCTTCCCAAAGGGAGGGAGAGGTCTCGTAGACCATCTCTCAGTGGTCGTAGACTACGTTTTGTGGTCGTAGACCATTTTTCCCGTTGGGAGCCTAACTTCGTGGTCGAATGCCACCTCCGGTGCTTAACAGCCCATTTTCGGGGCCCCGGGCCGCGCGTTTCGGTCCCCGAACCTCTGTTTTGCATCCGTTTTGGTTCTTTTTTTTGGTGGAGACCTTATTTTCATAGTTAGGAAGCTTGTAGGAGGGTGGGAGGCCAGCAATTGTTCTGAAAAGCCAGCTTTATTTCTTCATCGCTCTCCGACGCCCGTTTTCCTCACTTGAAAGCCAATGTTGACCACCCCGGGGCCACTTTCTTGAACCCTAAACCCCATATTTGTGATGTACACACCTGGGAGGCCACCAATATTTGGTGGCCGACCAGTAATTGTGCCTGACCCTTTTGACCCCCTCTAAAAAATGGTCTTTTCTCTCTCCTGGTTCACTTTTTTTGGGTTTCAACCACATAGTTGTGTTGTGCACACATGGGAGGCCACCTTTTTGAGGTGGCCGACCAGTAATTGTCATTGACCCTTTTGACCCTTGGTCGGCCGGCCATGGGAGGTGGCCGGCCGGCCCCCTGAACCTTCTGAACCTGGCCGGCCATGACCCTCTCACCTGGTTCCTTACAGCTGCATCCTCTGTTTCACCCCACGAGGGGGGTCTTTTGGGGGGGGGGGGGAAATTTGAATTTGATTTTCCCCCCCTTTCTTCCACTCCTCTCCTCTATAAAACCAGCCCCTCAGCTCCTTGTTTGAGGGTTACAAGAATTGGTTTGGAGCTCTTGCATTAAATCTCTCTCTCTCTCTACTCCAAGCAACCAAAACACCCTTAATCCTACACTATTTACCCTACACCTCATAGCACAAGGCCTCCATCCTCCATTCCAGCAACTTGAGGCTGCTTTTCAGAGGTGAAGAGCTCTCAAAATTGGTCCAAGAGCTGCTGGTCCATTGGTCTACAAGGGTGAGTCCCATTTTCCCTCTTTTGTGCCTTATCTTGCTTTGTATCTAAGACATACTTGCTAGCATTTTTGAGCTCCGATCCAAACTGTAAATAGTCATATTTTGTGCTCATCTCCACGTTTGATTAAGGGTCTTTCTCTGTTTGAGGTCCCCTCCTCACCCTTTGTGTTTAAACTCTCTTTTAGGCCAATTTTTGCATAGTATTTTAGGCCTATTTGTGAGTTGTTTTGGACTTTTCCATAAACTGTAAAATAACTTGCTTTGAGCCCCTCTTCAACATTGTTGAAGGGCTCTCCTCTTTTTGAGGCCTCCTGCTATCACTTGCTTCTTTAACTCTCTTTTAGGCCAATTTTTGCATAGTATTTTAGGCCTATTTGTGAGTTGTTTTGGACTTTTCCATAAACTGTGAAATATTTTTTTTGAGCCCCTCTTCAACATTGTTGAAGGGATGTCCTCTGTTTGAGAACAACAGCTGCCACTTGTCTCTTTACCCCTCTTTTAGGCCTTTTCTTGCATGATAGTTTGGCCTTATTTTTGATTATTTTCGTGGCTTGATGTAAACTGTAAAGTGCCCTGTTTTGAGCCCCTCTTCAACCTTGTTGAAGGGATCTTTGCCATTTGGGGACAGCTGCTGTCCCTTTGTGTTTAATCTCTATTTTGGGGCTATTTTTGCATGATAGGATAGCCCTATTTGCGTTTATTTTTAGGACTTGTTATAAACTGGAAATATGCATATTTTAGGACTTTCTTGCATCTGTCTTCATGCTCCATGATCAAATAATGCATGCTTTGTATAGCTGTAAGTCATTCCATGCGCCTAGTTTCGAATTTCGGGTTTCATCTCATGCATCGGGTGCCATATTGCCATGTTTCGGGGCTGTTTAGCATCATGTTTTAGTGCTGAAATTTGCATGTTTGCATACCATATTCCATGCCTTGCCATGCTTTGGTAGAGTGGCATTTGTTGCCTTAGGCTCGGTCCTCGGTTTGCGTGCATGCGTGCATGTATTTCGAGAGTCTCATTTTCATCTCATGGCTACTGATGTGAGCGTGGCTGAGGTCCACTCATGTTGGTGTAAGTCCATTATGCATTGTGTATGCCATTTCGATTCATAGCATTGTGTATGTTAGGTTGTATGTTAAAGCATTGTGTATGCCTTGTTACATCGTGCATTGTGTATGCCATCTCATAGCACTGTTCATGCTAGGTTGTATATTAGTTGCATTCATGCATATTGCATTGTGTTTGGGATAGGAGTTAGCCCGAGCACGGGAAACGAGGGACGTTTCGTACTCCGAATGACAAAACGTGTCTCAATTTCCGGTCGCCGACACTCCGGATTATCCATGATGGAGTCTAGGCCCTGTTGTGTTTTCATGTGCATTCATTCCATACTGAGTCATGCAATTCGACTCCTCAGCCATCATGCATCGAGATGCGTGATTGGTGGCACGAGGATCGAGGACTACACTCCCTGAAGAGTAGTCATGCATACATATGTGAAAATACTTTGCCATGCCCCTTTGTTGCTCTCTGTTGTAGCAAATCAGAAATCGGCAGCTTTCCGGAGCTTGACACGCATCTCAAGAACAATT
This sequence comes from Camellia sinensis, assembly GCF_055761805.1. Classification (NCBI taxonomy): domain Eukaryota; kingdom Viridiplantae; phylum Streptophyta; class Magnoliopsida; order Ericales; family Theaceae; genus Camellia; species Camellia sinensis. Next base: position 199,227,463 of record NC_138961.1, on the reverse strand, counting down.
GCAAACAGAGGCAAACCGGGGCATCGCGAGAGATTCTCCGCACAAGGCAACCCGAGCATGCGTCATTCATCATCCGAAGCAGATTTGAGGCAGTCCCTGGCTTGCATGCCAATTTATTGCTTTCCTAATTTAATTTGTTAATTACTTAGGGTTTTGTACATATTTGGACTGTAATTATTCATTTGGGACTGTATATTATTTATTCGGACCCTCTGCACGAGGGCAATGTTGTAATAAGTGTGCGTGTGTGTGATGTATGTCTTCTAACCCCACGTCTTTCTCCCTTTTATTTACCTGCTTATGATGGTTAGATTAGGGCATGTTTCAATTAGCATACAGTATGATAGCATGTTTGAATTCATTTCATCTGTCTTGCATGCACCGAGCTCGGCACATCATACTAACTGCATTGTATTTTCAATTCCAAGTTGAATACATGTTAGCTGTAGCATTTCATATGCCATGTCTAGAATAGCCGAGCCTGCTATAGTTGCACTTTTGCATGTGTTGCATTAGGCATTTCTGTATAATTAGGATCATGCATGGATTTCTAATTAACTTCTGTTTTGGCTTGGAGTACTCGGTAAGTTTTATGCTTTAGCATCCTTGCATGCGTGTGAGTGACTGCCATGATAGTATGCTTACCATGAGGCTAATTGCTTGTGTGATATATCTGCCTGAATGCCTGTGGGTGAAGGTTGGGTTATTTGGATTGGAACAATTCGTTGACTGTGAGTTTTTTTTAAGCCCACTAGATAGTGGCAAAATCATGTTTTCTTAAGCCCACCCGAGGGTGGCAAATCCACGTCTTAGCCTACTTGCGGGTAGCACCATCAAACCATTTTCAAATAAACAAACATGAAATGTTTTGTTCCAATTCAGGCGATCCGGTCTATACTTATATGCTGTGCGCATCACATAGTAAATCTAGGCTAATAACCGGAATAAGAACGCTTAATGTTTTCAAAAATAGATATCATGGTTAGTAGAGGCCGATCTTTGATCGGGCGAGCGGGGGTGCTCACGAAGTGACCTTCCCCAATCGTACCCAAGTTCCCGAGCCGAGGCAACTTTGGTGATGACGGACACGTGGCCTTAGGCAAACAAGTCAGGGTTTCCTAAATTTTCCCAAAATAAAACATTTAGGTGGCGACTCTATATCTGGCAAAGCAGTCTATGTTTGGCACTTCTTTCAAAATCTGTTTTCTCAAAACGATTTGCCGAATTTGGACTATTTGGTTCAGATTTAGAACCGTGACAATTCGAGAGTCTGAGCTGTAGTGACCCCAATATGAACGGAATGGGACTCACCCTCCCGGGGCGTTCGGGGACGTCTACAGTTTCTGGTGACTCTGCTGGGGATTTAGAGAACTTGACTCGAACTCATGATATCTTGTTTTGATTACACTTATGTGTTTCTCTGCATTGCATGTGCATTGGTGCGCCTAGGACACCGTGTTTGCCATCTGCTATTCCTGAACGGTTTGCCAGAGGCTTGTCTTGTCAAGGCATGGCCATAAGGCTGATCAGTTATGGGCTCTGCCAGTATGGGAACACAAACCCCGATTTTACCGGGGCACCCTTTTTTGACCATTCGACCTAGTGCATATTCGGATTCATAGTGACCATTCCAAACTAGGACAGGTTGCTTACCCGTTTATAGGTTGTTTGAAACCGCTGCGTGCGTAGTGAAACCCTAGCTCTTAATAAAATAGGACAGGGAAACCCTCCCCCAACATAGGGGTGTTTTGGCTCTCAATTATCTGTTATGTGCTGTCAGAGTGTGTCTCTACAGGGGATGCATGTATCAGTTTGCAAGCTTGAGTATCAGGCCTGCGGGCATCAGTATTTGGGAATTAGTTTTACCTGAGGGTATCAGTTTACAGGCGGACTTTTGGGCAGAATTCAGTAGATAGCACAGTTATTCAGCTGCTAATATCTGTTTTGGTGAAATCAGGCTGAGATGCTGCATGTTTTCTCTTTTGCTAGGGGTAGTCTTGGAACCATAGCTTCAGAAGGCTCCAATATCCCCCGAGATTCATCGGATTTGTGCTGATAGACTTTGTCAGGTCAGAGATTCAGTTCAAGGGAAATTAGTATTCCTTCGCCAGAGGCAGGGTAAAAGGGCCAGTTAGGCACAGATCACCGGTTCAACGATTACCAGATCAGTGGCCCTTATTCACCCTACCAGTGAACAGTTAGGCTGAGGCCTCAGTTTTTATCACAGAGATAGATATACCAGTCAGTCAGTCGGAACAGCAGAACATGGCAGGGATGGAGGAAATAATGCATCAACTCCAAGAAAGTATGAAACTCATGCAGCAAGATGCTGCCCGCCAAACGGAATTTGCCAAACAGCAGGCTGCAATCATGGCCTAGCAGGCTGAGCTAATCACCAGGCTACAACAGCAAAACGGAGCATCTGCTTCGCATCAGGCTCCTCCCCCACCAGGAGCTCCAGCACCTGGGCAGACACCAAATGTCCAGGAAGGTACAGACATTCCGATAGGGCCGGCTTCGCCCCCAATCCTACCCCAATTATCCAAAACACCCACCAACCTGTCGGATTCTCCCTTTGAGTCTGAGGTGGACCCCACAGCACTAAAAGTAAGCAAGCTTGAAAAACTGTTCAAGAAATTTCAGGGCGTCAAGTCCATCTCGGACATTGAGGATGGATATACCGATGCGGTCGTGACACTATCAGACCGCTTTAAAATGCCACATATCGACCGCTTTGACGGATCTGGGGATCCCATGGTGCATCTCCGGTTGTTCTCAGATATACTACGGCCGATGGGCCTCACCAGATCGCAGAAGCTTTCATTATTCGGCCGGACCCTGTCAGGTGTAGCCGTGTAACAACCCCCATACTGTTTACTGATTAATGACTGATTGATTACCGATAATCACCGATTACTGTTAAACGAAACGGATAATGACTGATAACTGACTGATAATTGAACTGATTAAAAGTACTGAACTGACTGACTGAAATTGGAAACCGAATTGATCGGGTATATGTTAGTTAAATTGCATTCTATCTGTTTGACTGTATGATTATCTGTTCATGCTTATATGTTTAAACTGCTAATTGAAGGCCTTATCGGCGGCCGAATCCGAAACCGATTAGTGTTCTATGATCCTTAGAATTAATGTGATTTTATAGTATAATTATCTGAAAATTGATTAGGTATGATTAAATTAGATTAAAATAAGCTAATTAAAGAGTTTGGTTTATTTACCATATTGCCACCCTTAGTGGCCCACTACCTAGTGATGCTAGAGCCTTGCATACTTGACTCAAAACATTTCCATCAGCCATTTCTCTTGAGCTTAGCCGACCATGGGAGGGAGAGAGTGAGAGAACTTGTCTTCCATCTTGGGTTTGCTTGCTAATTGAAGAATTGTTGAAGTGTTGATTGCTACTTTGAGCTCCTAGACCTTGAACACAAGACTAAGGTAGGACATTCATCTTCTTGTTGTTGTCTTAGAATCCATTCTTGCACAATTCATGCTTTAATTGTAGAGTTAAGCCATGTTTTGGTGCATACATGTTGAATTGAAGCTCATTCCATGCTTGCATGTGTTCTTGGTTGAGTTTTGAGTTGTTTTCATGGCAAAAATGTTACATGCATGCTCATATTTTTACAAGAGACCATGAACTCGTCATGTTTTGAAAGATTTGGCTCCTTAGAGCATCAAATTGAAGCTTTGAATTGATTTGAATTCAAGCATGTTTGCATGTTCTTCATATTCTTGAAAATGGGTTTGAATATGGTTTTAATTGACTCACCTTTGGGGCTTGAATTCATAAATTGAGCTTTGAAACTTGTTATACATTGAATTTAGTTATGTTTTCCAGAATTTGGGCCCAAGAGGTCGAGTTTGGAGTGGTAGAATGCTTGGTTTGAGCTTGGGAGGCAGATCTGGAAATTCCAGATTTGGCTTCCTCGCTCGAGCGAAGGATTCCCCGCTCAAGCGAGCACCTTTGTCCAGGGCTCCGCTCGAGCGACCATCGCGCGAAAAATCACAGCATCCAATATTTTTACTGTTTTGCAGACCGCTCGAGCGAAGGATTCCTCGCTCGAGCGAAGCCTTTGATTTTGGACTTACGCTCGAGCGGAGAAAGTCTCGCTCGAGCGAAGCCCCTATTTTCAGCAAAGTTTGCAAAATGTTTTCTAAGTGTATTTTTGCATCCTCATCCCATCCTAGGCATTCTTAGGCCTAGTTTAAGACATTTAGATGAGGATATCGATGTAGAACACACCAAGGCAAATTAGGGATTAAGTTATGTTATTTCCCAACTGTGTAGCTTAGTGTGTTCAACCTGTGAACTGTGTAGGGTTGGCGACTGGGGAGACACGCTCTAGCATACTGTAGCCCAGAACTCTGTGAGTAACAATTGTGTAAAGATATGTTCAACTGATTATCTTTTGAATACTGAACTGAACTGTTTACTGAACTGGTATTATTTACTGAATGAATGTATGTCCTTTATTTCTGAACTGTACTGTGGCATCCTTAGTACCTACGGTTTACTGTTACTGTTACTGTTACAGAGATCTCTGTCGGTTCCCTCGTGGAGCCACTACTGTTTACTGACTGATGGCCATCATTACTGTTCGGTCTTTCAAGACCTACTGTACTGTTATGCTAATGGATGTACCACATATGACTGTTTACTGTACTGAACGACCGAAATACTGATTGAATTGAACTGTTTTCATTACTGTAAGGACATTCATTCTAAACCCCTTTACGCTTTATGTTATTCACTGGGCTTTAGCTCACTGCTCATATATATATGTAGGTGTACAGGCACCAGACCGCAGCTAGAGGCGTCAGGGTTACTCCAGTTTTGTCAAGCCAGCCTTTGTGCCTCACTGCGAGGTTCCGAGTTGCCATGCTATGGCTTGGGGGTGTTTTGTCTGTTTTTCCTCCTTCTGTACTGTTTTACTGTTTTGTATAGACCGTACTGTTTTGTACAGACGGAATGTTTTCTGTACTGTTCTGTAGGGTTGAGTCCCTAGTTGAATGGATGTGAATATTGTACATACTGTTCTGTACCGTTTATGTATGAATGCATGGAAAATCTTTTGCATACAGACTGTCACAGCTCATTGGACATTGTTTAATTACTGTATTGGCTTCCGCCAGGCCCTGTACTCTGTTTTACTGTATTTCTGTTAAGCAGGCCTTCGGTAATCTCGGATTACTGGCCGGTTACGGTGCTAAACCCATAGGCCCGGGTTTGGGTCGTGACAAGCCGCTATCTGGTATGCAAAATTAGAAGACGATGTCAAACGGAACTGGGATGAGATGGCCGAGGCCTTCGTTCCGCAGTACTCCTATAACACGCAAATCGAGGTCACAACCCGTGATCTTGAGACAACAAGGCAAGAGCCTAAGGAGAGTTTTTCTGATTTCGTAGCCCGCTGGAGGGCTAAGGCCTCAATGATGACCCCTTAGACCCACTGACAAAGATCAAATTCGGATGATTGTGCGCAATCTCCAGCCCAAGCTTATGCAGAAAATGATCGTTCTCCCCTTCCCCACCTTTTCAGGCTTACATGAGATGGGAGTACAGATCGAGGACGCTATAAAGCAGGGCCTTCTTGACCAGGAGAAAGAGCAGCCCAGGAGGGCATTTTCCCGCAGTTCAAATGCGACCACCAGTGGTGATGCAGCTGCAAGATCTTCTGAAGTGGGCATGGTTACACCTCCGCATCAAAAACAGATACCCCATTCACCGGTGCGTCCAGAAGTAGCTCACAAGAAACCAAATATCCACCTCGAGTCAAGAGGATTTTTACCCCACTTTATATGCCTTTGTCAAAGGCTCTAGAGGTCTTAACCCAAAAAGGACATCTGAAACCATTGAAACAACGGCTCCTACCCAATCCTATCCCTGCAAAACATGACCAGACTAAATACTGTGCCTACCATCAACAAACCGGTCATGACACTGACAGTTGTTTTCGTCTGCGCCATGATGTACAAGATCTGTTTGACAACGGGGTCATTGCCGCACCAGATCCTGCAAAGTCTATCGGCATTTGATCAGTGAACTTGTGGGGGATAATGTGATTATGTGATCGGGGGATGAACCAGCTGCGGGTGGCGCTCAATTTACTCCAGATGTGGCGTATGGCACGCACTGTTTTGAGCATTTGTGAATGCTAGTTTTTGTAGTTTCTGACTTGGGTATTGGGTTAGTCTGTTGTTTTGTATATAGTCAGTCTTTTTGTACTGAGTCAGTTGGGTCTGTCTTGTTGTATCAAGTCAGTCCTGTTTTGTTAGAGTCGGGTGATTTCGGAGGTATTACCTCGGACATCACTTGCTTGTTTTGTGTTTGTCTTTTTGTTTTCTTTTGAGTCTGTTTCTGCAGGGGAGCCAGTAACACCAAAAGATTTGAATGAAACAGCAGTGATTTTCACACTTTTGTGTTTGCTTCTGCCTTGTGCCAGTTGTGCCAGAAGTTCTGAATGAAATGGCAGTGCTTTCCACCTACTCTTCTGTGCCTCGAACTCATTGCATTGACCTAAGTTTTTCAAAACCTTTTGAACACTGTGATAAAAACGAAGAGGAAAGAATTTCTCAGGATTTGCAAAAATTTGATCAATTGAGGGAAAGAGAGGCATGCTAAGCCCTTAATGAATGAAATCATGTTTGTTAACGTGAGTACTGAGAAGGATCCTAGCTTGATCCAGATTGGTTTTACATTGTCTTCCGCGCGAGCGATTAGTCGCTTTCTTAAAAGATTTCAGAAAAAAAAAAATGTTTTGCGCAGTCCTGCGAAGACCTGTGTGGAATCGCTCTTGAGATTGTGCAGCTTAGGATCGCTCTCAGCCTTGAGACTCGACCCCCCTTCGTTTTCCAACCTTGAACCTTAACTCAGAATGTTCAACGGTCAACCGCAATGTGAGGCTTGTTTGGCCAGATTCGAAGCAGCCCTCGACCTAGGGACAGAAAAATGTCAGATGTGCTCGGAGAGCCGAAGATGGATCATTCTGCAAATCAATGAAGACTGGCAAGAATGCCAAATCCCAGAAGAGAAAAAAGAAGAAAGTATTGCTGAAAAACAACTGAGTTCCTATCCACAACACTAGGGGCAAATTTAGCCCCCATGGGATGGATTCCTGCATCGTGAGCGAACATCAGTCACTCTCCTGGATTTAGACGGATTCGAGATCTCAGAACCATTTGAAATGGACCAAGCTACACTTTTACCCTTGAGAGGCTCGCTGGGTTGAAAACCCGGAAGGGCGACCCAGGCAAAAGTTAGAGCGAGAAAAAGAGAAAAGAAAAGAACAAAGAGAAAAATGCAAAAAAAAAAGAAGAAGAAAATGCAAAAAATGAAAAAAAAAAACGGAAGAAAAAGATGGAAAAAAGAAGAAAAGAAATGAAAAAGAATTGAAGAATATAGCTCGCAAGGTTAAAAACCCGCAAAGGGTGACCTTGGCAAAAGTTAGAGAGCAAAAGGAGAGGTTAATACCCGAGTGTACCTTAACCCCGAACTACGTCAGGCTTGATTCCCATCTTTGGGATACGTAGGCAACTTCATTCTGAAGTCCAGCTGTAAAACACTGTGTCCATGTAATGGTTTTGATCATCTTTGCTTTCTCTGAATCCAAAAATTTGGTTGTGTTCGTCACTCTGAGGACTGACTACAATGCGCCGCGGTGCTATCCAAACAAGGGGCAACTTTCCGTTGCCATTCAATACGCTGCGGTGCCGTTCAAACAAGGGGCAACTTTCCGTTGCCAGGAAGCTCTCTTCAAGCACGGGGCAATTTTCTTTTGGATCTGAAGTTGTGCATCTCAAGAGCGGGTTTCGTGCTCGTTGAGCAGTGGCCGTTTGCAAAAATAGTTTTTGAGAATTTTTAATGAGGTTGACTAATTTTCTCTCAAAAATTATTCTATTTTTCCAAAACTGGACCATTTCTTGGACCCAAAAAAGGAAAATTTTCAGTGCTCATAACCTGACTTGCATGATTTTAAATCAGAAAATTGAACAAGCATGTTAAATCTAACTCTCATGACGGTCAAAATTGTTTTAGTCGGAAAAAAAAAAATTTTTTTGGTCAAAATGATGAACTAGGGGCACAGTTGAGTCAGACTTCCTGTCTTTTCCCCGTTGCCAATGCCTTTGCCAGAAAGGGCACCATACTTGCCAAGAAGGGCACTCTCCCTGTCAGAAAGGGCACAACTGAAACTGTCAGCAAAAGAGCTGAAAGCTCTCTCATTCTCCAAGCAACGAGGTATCAAGCCAAGTGCGAAGCACGAACTGGAATGGATCAAGATATCCCACTCCCTCATCTGGACAGATCTAACCACGTCCAAACTCCCCGGTAAAGCATCGACAGCCGATGTTAGCTACAGATTCGCTACACGCTTAGTTGCAGCGCAACCCCTCTGTGGGAGGAACTCACTAGCTGCGCGCAAAAAAAGAAGAATCTAGCTGAGTGCTAGGGGCAAGAGCCCACAACTTTTTGTTTATCCATCAACCACCCTGGGAAGGGATAAAAGTGAGAGAATAAAGAATAGAGAGATGTATGATGAGAGAAAAGTGAGAAAAGGGTTTTGTGAGAAAAACCGAGCTTGAAGGCCGAGTGATGTGAGAATCACAAATGAGAAAGGGTGGGAAACAATACCCAGAGAAACAGGCTCCCTGTGCACGTCTAAGTGTCGTGTCTTTTTTGTTTTACCTCGATTCTTGTCTTGAGTCGTTTTTTTGAGTGTCTGCATCTGTGTTCAGTCGTAGGCTCAATGCCCCAGTCAAAAACTCATCTCTCAATTTCAAAAATAAAAATCGTTTTGTGCTCAGAGTGCCGTGCCGTTCTCCACATTTGTACAAAACAAGATTTTGTTCTTTCAAAAACTGCAGGGTTCAACCCAGGTCATGTGGGAATAGTAAAACCAGGACCTATCTGAAGCTATATGGGTTCCAGACTGCAAAGCAAAAGAAAAGAGGGAAAAATTTGGAGCATCTGAGTTTGTTTCAACTTTTGTAAATTCCGAGATTGTATTCCGGATGTACCTCTTCAGGTCTTGCCAATGCTCCAAAATATGAGTGTGCCTTTGCCTCAAGCTCGAGATCAAGTCTGCTTCAAGCCAGAATGGCGATCAAAAGTGCTCTCCCCGAGTACCATTCTCTACCAGAGGCATCTTGGCTGTGTTCGCAATGAGTTCTTAGGAGACCAACTGCGACGGTGGAAACTAGAGTTCGAATGGCTCACGCCTAGAACGCAAAGGTTCGGGATTTCCGAGACTAAAGTCTGGTTTAATACCCAGAGGCATGTCCTCGGCTTGAAATCTGTATAGAAGCCCCATAGGCTGAGATAGCGTGTATGCACCTCAATTCTGGATACCGAACCAACCTAGTCTGTCACCCCGTTGGAGAATAGGGAAAGTTATGAATATGATCAGGAAGAAAGGCAGCATCCGAAGTGTTCTATGTGAAGAACCCTTGTCAGTATTTCAGAGCCTTTGTACTGTGAGTTGAAGGTAAGTGTTCGAAGAGCACAGGGGAAGATCCCCATCGGAGCAGAGCGGTTCACCGCCACTCACCTCATGAGGTGCTTTCTAAAGTGCCGCTACGCTTGTTTATTGCGTTCATTAAACATCATGCATTGTATTGCATTTGTACCTATCAAGTTTCTTTCTCATTCATGCACGATATTGTATGTACGGTTCATTCAAAGAAGTTCCGTTTGAGATCCTTTATTTAGTGTATCAATCACACTTCATTTCTTTAGTGTATCAATCACACCTCATTCACCCTTAGTGTATCTATCACACTTTCTTCATTTATTTAGTGTATCAATCACACTTCATTCATTTAGTGTATCAATCACACTTCTTTCATTTTGTGTATCTATCACATACATTCTCGTTTTGTGTATCAATCACACTTCACTTCATTCACTTTTGTGTATCTATCACACACATTCTCATTTTGTGTATCTATCATACACATATTCACTTCGTTTACTTTAGTGTATCCATCACACTTCATTACCTTTTAGTGTATCCATCACACTTCATCTATCATACATTGTTCACTTAGTGCATCTATCACACTTTGTGTTCACTTTTAATGTATCAATCACACTCTGTTCACTTAGTGCATCTATCACACTTTGTGTTCGCTTTTAGTGTATCCATCACACCTGTTCACATAGTGCATCTATCACACTTTGTGTTCGCTTTTAGTGTATCCATCACACCTGTTCACATAGTGCATCTATCACACTTTGTGTTCACTTTTAGTGTATCAATCACACTCTGTTCACTTAGTGCATCTATCACACTTTGTGTTCGCTTTTAGTGTATCCATCACACCTGTTCACTTAGTGCATCTATCACACTTTGTGTTCGCTTTTAGTGTATCAATCACACTCTATTCACTTAGTGCATCTATCACACTTTGTGTTCGCTTTTAGTGTATCTATCATACTCTGTTCACATAGTGCATCTATCACACTTTGTGTTCCCCTTCAGTGTATCAATCACACTCTGTTCATATAGTGCATCTATCACACTTTGTGTTCACTTTTAGTGTATCAATCACACTTTGTTCACATAGTGCATCTATCACACTTTGTGTTCACCTTCAGTGTATCAATCACACTCTGTTCACATAGTGCATCTATCACACTTTGTGTTCACCTTCAGTGTATCAATCACACTCTGTTCACATAGTGCATCTATCACACTTTGTGTTCACTTTTAGTGTATCAATCACACTTTGTTCACATAGTGCATCTATCACACTTTGTGTTCACCTTCAGTGTATCAATCACACTCTGTTCACTTAGTGCATCTATCACACTTTGCGTTCACTTTTTGTATATCCATCATACTTTGCTTCACATAGTGCATCTATCACACTTTGTATTCACTTTTAGTGTCTATCACACTTTGCTTCATATAGTGTATCCATCACACTTGCTTCACATTATGCTCAGTTTGTGTATCTATCACGCGTTCACTTTGTGTATCCATCACACTTGTTTCGCTTTGTGTATCTATCACACTTTGCTTCACTTAGTGTATCAATCACAATTTATTCATATAGTGTATCCATCACACTCTCTTCACTTTTGTGTATCTATCACACATGCTCGCTAAGATTGCATCATAACTGCATGAAATGTAGTTTGATTTGCCTTCTCACTTAAAACTGTCGCATTTATTGTGAATATTTGCTTCGTTATAGCTTTATTTACATGATCCTTACTGCATGAAATGTAGTTAGATTTGTATATGCTTGCTGCTTTGCATAATCATGAGTTACGTCCGGCTTTGTGCATATCATTTTGCATCTTGCCCCCTGCCTGCGGGCACGCCTGCGGGCGCATCTCTGTTTATCTCGCCTGTTTGTCTAAGTCTTCGGCCTTGTCAAAAATGGGTCGTCTCTGGGCTTTGACATTCACTCCCGTCACTTATGACTTCCGAGTTCTGTTAAAGTGGGGCAACTGTAGACACCCCATTTTTGATCGACCTTAAGACTCAAACGTCACTGATTAAGCGCTCGGTGATATTTCATATTGTGCTTGTTCAGAAGTTTCAGAGTCCCGGCTGCAAGCCTTGCCTCCGGACTTCCGGACTCTTTCGTACCTTGTCTCGGTTTGCGAACCAAGCTCTGTTTTCTCCTTCCAAAGGGAGGGAGAGGTCTCGTAGACCTTCTCTCTGTGGCCGTAGACTATGTTTCGTGGTCGTAGGCCATTTTTCCCGTTGGGAGCCTGATTTCCGATTTTTCGGAGCCGACGGCCGTGTGCCGCTCGGGACCACCTAACCACCTCCGTTTGCTCCGGTTTCTGGTATACACCTTATTTACTCCCTTTTGGGGGACACTGTGGCCCGAGAGACCAACTTCGTGGTCGAATGCCATCTCCAGTGCTTAACAGCCCATTTTCGAGGCCCCGGGCCGCGCGTTTCGGTCCCCGAACCTCCATTTTGAATCCGTTTTGGTTCTTTTTTTTGGTAGAGACCTTATTTTCATAGTTAGGAAGCTTGTAGGAGGGTGGGAGGCCAACAATTGTTCTGAAAAGCTAGCTTTATTTCTTCATCGCTCTCCGACGCCCGTTTTTCTCACTTGAAAGCCAATGTTGACCACCCCGGGGCCACTTTCTTGAACCCTAAACCGCATATTTGTGATGTACACACCTGGAAGGCCACCAATATTTGGTGGCCGACCAGTAATTGTGCCTGACCCTTTTGACCCCCTCTAAAAAATGGTCTTTTCTCTCTCCTGGTTCACTTTTTCTGGGTTTCAACCACATAGTTGTGTTGTGTACACATGAGAGGCCACCTTTTTGAGGTGGCCGACCAGTAATTGTCATTGACCCTTTTGACCCTTGGCCGGCCGGCCATGGGAGGTGGCCGGCCGGCCCCCTGAACCTTCTGAACCTGGCCGGCCATGACCCTCTCACCTGGTTCCTTACAGCTGCACCCTCTGTTTCCCCCCATGAGGGGGGTCTTTTGGAGGGGAAATTTGAATTTGATTTTCCCTCCCTTTTCTCCACTCCTCTCCTCTATAAAACTAGCCCCTCAGCTCCTTGTTTGAGGGTTGCAAGAATTGGTTTGGAGCTCTTGCATTAAATCCCTCTCTCTCTACTCCAAGCACCAAAACACCCTTAATCCTACACCATTTACCCTACACCTCATAGCACAAGGCCTCCATCCTCCATTCCAGCAACTTGAGGCTGCTTTCCAGAGGTGAAGAGCTCCCAAAATTGGTCCAAGAGCTGCTGGTCCATTGGTCTACAAGGGTGAGTCCCATTTTTTCTCTTTTGTGCCTTATCTTGCTTTGTATCTAAGCCATACTTGCTAGCATTTTTGGGCTCCGACCCAAACTGTAAATAGTCATATTTTGTTCTCATCTCCATGTTTGATTAAGGGTCTTTCTCTGTTTGAGGTCCCCTCCTCACCCTTTGTGTTTAAACTCTCTTTTAGGCCAATTTTTGCATAGTATTTTAGGCCTATTTGTGAGTTGTTTTGGACTTTTCCATAAACTGTAAAATAACTTTTTTTGAGCCCCTCTTCAACATTGTTGAAGGGCTCTCCTTTGTTTGAGGCCTCCTGTTATCACTTGCTTCTTTAACTCTCTTTTAGGCCAATTTTTGCATAGTATTTTAGGCCTATTTGTGAGCTGTTTTGGACCTTTCCATAAAATGTGAAATATCTTGTTTTGAGCCCCTATTCAGCATTGTTGAAGGGCACTCCTCTTTTTGAGAACAGCAGCTGCCACTTGTCACTTTACCCCTCTTTTAGGCCTTTTCTTGCATGATAGTTTGGCCTTATTTGTGATTATTTTCGTGGCTTGATGTAAACTGTAAAGTGCCCTGTTTTGATCCCCTCTTCAACCTTGTTGAAGGGCTCTTTGCCATTTGGGGCCAACTGCTGTCCCTTTGTGTTTAATCTCTATTTTGGGGCCATTTTTGCATGATAGGATAGCCCTATTTGCGTTTATTTTTAGGACTTGTTATAAACTGGAAATATGCATGTTTTGGGACTTTCTTGCATCTGTCTTCATGCTCCATGATCAAATAATGCATGCTTTGTACAGCTGTAAGTCATTCCATGCACCTAGTTTCGAATTTCGAGTTTCATCTCGTGCATCGGGTGCCATATTGCCATGTTTCAGGGTTGTTTAGCATCATGTTTTAGTGCTGAAATTTTCATGTTTGCATACCATATTCCATGCCTTGCCATGCTTTGGTAGAGTGACATTTGTTGCCTTAGGTTCGGTCCTCGATTTGCGTGCATGCGTACACGTATTTCGAGAGTCTCATTTTCATCTCATGGCTACTGATGTGAGCGTGGCTGAGGTCCACTCATGTTGGTGTAAGTCCATTATGCATTGTGTATGCCATTTCGATTCATAGCATTGCGTATGCTAGGTTGCATGTTAGAGCATTGTGTATGCCTTGTTACATCATGCATTGTGTATGCCATCTCATAGCACTGTGCATGCTAGGTTGTATATTAGTTGCATTCATGCATGTCATGCATATTGCATTGTGTTTGGGATAGGAGTTAGCCCGAGCACGGGAAACGAGGGACGTTTCGTACTCCGAATGACGGAACGTGTCTCAATTCCCGGTCACCGACACTCCGGATTATCCATGATGGAGTTTAGGCCCTGTTGTGTTTTCATGTGCATTCATTCTATATTGAGTCATGCAATTCGACTCATCGGCCATCATGCATCGAGATGCATGATTGGTGGCACGAGGATCGAGGACTACACTCCCTGAAGAGTAGTCATGCATACATATGTAAAAATACTTTGCCATGCCCCTTTGTTGCTCTCTGTTGCAGCAAATCAGAAATCCCAGCTTTTCGGAGCTTGACACGCATCCCAAGAACAATTGCAAACAGAGGCAAACCGGGGCATCGCGAGGGATTCTCCATACAAGGCAACCCGAGCATGCGTCATTCATCATCCGAAGCAGATTTGAGACAGTCCCTGGCTTGCATGCCAATTTATTGCTTTCCTAATTTAATTTGTTAATTACTTAGGATTTTGTACATATTTGGACTGTAATTATTCATTTGGGACTGTATATTATTTATTCGGACCCTCTGCGCGAGGGCAATGTTGTAATAAGTGTGCGTGTGTGTGATGTATGTCTTCTAACCCCACGTCTTTCTCCTTTTTATTTACCCGCTTATGATGGTTAGATTAGGGCATGTTTCAATTAGCATACAGTATGATAGCATGTTTAAATTCATTTCATCTGTCTTGCATGCACCGGGCTCGACGCATCATACTAACTGCATTGTATTTTCAATTCCAAGTTGAATACATGTTAGCTGTAGCATTTCATATGCCATGTCTAGAATAGCCGAGCCTGCTATAGTTGCACTTTTGCATGTGTTGCATTAGGCATTTCTGTATAATTAGGATCATGCATGGATTTCTAATTAGCTTCTGCTTTGGCTTGGAGTACTCGGTAAGTTTTATGCTTTAGCATCCTTGCATGCGTGTGAGTGACTGCCATGATAGCATGCTTACCATGAGGCTAATTGCTTATGTGATATATCTGCCTGAATGGCTGTGGGTGAAGGTTGGGTTATTTGGATTGGAACAATTCGTTGACTGTGAGTTTTTTTTAAGCCCACTAGATAGTGGCAAAATCATGTTTTCTTAAGCCCACCCGAGGGTGGCAAATCCACGTCTTAGCCTACTTGCGGGTAGCACCATCAAATCATTTTCAAATAAACAAACATGAAATGTTTTGTTCCAATTCAGGCGATCCAGTCTATACTTGTATGCTGTGCGCATCACATAGTAAATCTAGGCTAATAACCGGAATAAGAACGCATAATGTTTTCAAAAATAGATATCATGGTTAGTAAAGGCCGATCCTTGATCGGGCGAGCGGGGGTGCTCACGAAATGACCTTCCCCAATCGTACCCAAGTTCCCGAGCCGAGGCAACTTTGGTGATGACGGACACGTGGCCTTAGGCAAACGAGTCAGGGTTTTCTAAATTTCCCCAAAATAAAACATTTAGGTGGCGACTCTGTATTTGGCAAAGCAGTCCATGTTTGGCACTTCTTTCAAAATCTGTTTTCTCAAAACGATTTACCGGATTTGGACTCTTTGGTTCAGATTTAGAACCGTGACAATTTGAGAGCCCGAGCTGTAGTGACCCCAATACGAACGGAACGAGACTCACCCTCTCGGGGCGTTCGGGGACGTCTACAACCACATAACCCTATGTGTATACAAGACATCATACAATAATGCGCTATAGAACCCTAGGTCTTAACTTCGCAACCTTATGAGAAGTAAAATAAGGACAAGCTGCTTTGATGGTTATAGTTCGCCTACAAATGGCTCTCTGTTAACCCATTACTTAAATGGAGTGTAAAATCTGATATGAAGAGCACTTAGTTAGGGATATAGGCAACAAACTAAAATGCAATTCCCAATTTAGGAAACATTTTTTGCGCCATTATCCACCTAACATTAACAATACTTAATTCCTTATCTCTACTACACCATTGTGTCATTGAGTATTAGGAATAATCAATTTTCTAAGCATCCATTTCTATTCACAGTGTTTTTTCTAAAATAACTCAAATAGATACTCGCCACCTTGGTCAAAACTAAAAGCACAAAAGCTGTTATCTAATTGATCTCAACCTCATATGTGCAATGTCAAAAATCATCTCAAAACTTTTGACTTATGGGAGATCAAATAGTCTTGACTCAGATGCGTATTGTAATCTATAAATGTGTCAAGATTGAGGCTTAGCTATCATTCCCTTACACATATCTAGTCACAAATATCATAGTGGACTAAATGCGCCAAAGCAAATGACCTTCTACGGCTTTCCTACTTACTTGTACGCACCCATTGCGAACAAAGTTACACATTCGCATGAGAGCAAGATGTCATAAGCGAGTGGGCCCGAGAAGGCCTACTCAAACCATCATGTCATCATCTCATTAATGTAATTAAGTACAACAAGCCACCGGTTCATGACCAATGTCATAAACTAATTCCAATCATCCTAATGTGTGAGTTCTCGAAGACAAGTTTAAAGGTTTAGGCCCAACTAGGTAATGACTCATGACTAATTCATGTTCACTAGATCATAAAAGGATGTCATGGAGGTACCAAGTGTGCCTAAGTCGCAAATTTAACTAGTAAGTGTTAATCCCCTACACTTTCAAGTTAATTTTATTCTCCATACACTTTACTGCATCTAATTGAAAGATGATGATACTCCTCCTGCCATATCTATTTTTCGCTTCATAGTTACTTGCAATTAATTTTACTATCCACAAGAAGGAGAGAATAAGCTATCAACTATGACAGCTCCTGAAGTAATTTAAGCACGAATTAGGCTAAAGAGTCTAATTCAACACAATGCTCTCACGAGCCATGCGTCAAATTCTTAGAGTCATAACAACCTTGTCGGCCTTGACCTTTTCATTATTATGCTACAACGTTTGCGCTTAGTGGTAAACGTTATTAAAAAATGTTAGCCTAGCTAAGGAATCATACAAAGAAGCCCCTCCTTATGTCTCACACTCAAGTGTGAAAACAGTAAGTGTCCAGACTTGGCAATACTAATAGTTTTTGCAGCCACTAAGCGCTAATTTCGCTTAGTATTAATAGATTTTGCAGCTTCTAAGCGCTAATTTTTTCACTTAGTGTTAATAGATTTTGCAGCTTCTAAGCGCTAATCGTTTAACTTCACGTGATATTTCAACGTACACTATTATAGTGCATGAAATTTTTGCTCCATTCACTCCCAATAATTGGGTAGAGAGCAAAACACTACTCATACTGGCTACTCGTCTTACATTTAATGACTAATTTATTTAAGCTCGCATTTCTTGGATGATGTGACTCTTGAATGTTACTTCATCCAATGATGTAACATTATTTACAAGTCAAATTACAAAGTCAATTCGCGCAGCTCAATAGTCAAGATCATATACAGATCTATTGAGGGTTTACTAATTTCATAACTCCAAAACTCGCCAACCAAAACTCCGTAGCATACCACTAACCATAGCGCACACATTAGTTTTTATTGTGCCAAACAAGGCAACAAAACCACGGCGACTTTGAGTCATGTTTCCTTACTTTGGCTCAATTAAGGTTTGACCTAAAGTCTCCAAGACTTTTGTTTATCTAAAGAATGGGATTACATTGTTCACATTTGAACATCTCTACTAAGTCTAGGTCCACCAAATAACTTCCATAAGCTAAGTCAATTCAGAGAGAAATTCGCATTGGGATTAATTTTGATTAGCATAATATAATTTTGCCGCAAAAATCTAAATTAAATAGTGACAATATTACACAAGTCGCAAAATCAAAAATCTGCTATGCTCGTAATCATCTTTTGCGCCATAGGTGACAATTATCCAAAATTTAATTTAATTTATGCGCAAAATATTAGTTTTCGGGAGTTAATTTACAAAGATTTCTCTCAATCGAATAACCTCCCACTAACTATGGCATGTCTAAAAACATGATAAAAAATTTTAATTCCATACAATAGCATCATAATGTAGATTCAGAACCAACTCATGCTATGTCACAATTAATAATGGAATTTAAACAACTAACAATTAATCATGTTATTCTAATTACAACATATTAGAAACTCTAGGCAAAAAATAACAATATGCTGTATTTAATATTCAAATTATGCCATAATATAAATTATATCACTTCTGAAATTTTCTGGTATTTTCTGAAATTTTAAATAACTAATAAGCACACATAAAATTAGAAATAAATATTTCAGAATCTTGTAAAATGCTATAACTATACCAATAAATAGTAAACTACAACAATAGTCTACAATAAAAAAAACAGACCCAGAAACTTAATCATGCAATACCAAATGCATTTTAAACCAGAAATAATGAATTATTATTTTAGAAAAAACAATTTTTTTATTTTCATAAAATTTTCAAAATTTTACAGAAGATAAAAAAATTTAATTCTGAGTCTAACGGTACTAACCACGCTTAAAACAAAGCTATAACGAATTAATTATGACCATTTAACGCGATTTAGAATTTAAAACAGAACAAACAGAGCCTTATGCATCAGCAGCCAAGCCGGCAGAGGAAAAACGGCGCAGCTCAGCACGCGGCGCGCATGTGTGGCGTGGAGGGCGCGCGCGTGGACAGCGCTGCTGATGCACGTGTGATGGCGAGTGGAGGCGCGTCGGAAGCGCGTCTGGCGTGTAGAGGCGCATGGCAGCGCGTGCCCGTCGCTGACGGCGTCATCTGGCGCGTGAGGCACAAGCACCGCCTTCCGGGGTGTTTTCTGGTCCGATTTTTGTACTGCCGGACTCCATTTTTCACAACAAAAACATTTATGGCATCAAAAATCACATTTAATGAACATAAAAATGAGGTGTACCACACTCTCAATCTAATGGGAGTTGAAATTTTCCTCCTTTATAAACATTTATGTATATAATATGTACATATATATATAAAAAATATACACATGATTAGAGAAAACACAAAAATACCCATTCATGCTCTGATACCAATGTAAATAGTAAAGCATTATAACGCAGTGGTTAAAATATCAGAATCATACATTTTTCTGCAGAGTCTGAATTGAAGGATCTCGTGGGTAAATCACGTGTTTCCTGAATCTGATCAATCAACCCAGCAATGGAGTGATATTACAGAATGAATATCACCAACACAAGTCACAGTGCAAAATGGCTCTTGATCGTTGTATTTTTGGGAGAGAGTCAGTATATGGGTAAAACATACGACATACGTTATTATTCTCTTAATCACCCATATCCCATATTATATCAGATATATAGGATAATAATAAAACTATCCATATCAGTTATATTAGATACATAAGATATCTATCTCATCTATCCATATCAGTTGATATGATAGATATAGATATCCTGAGTGGTTATCCAAATAGATTTTGAATTCAAATTCAAACTTATTGGGATAAGGTTCAAAAGGTTCAGAAAATGGTCATGCCACATGAGTACCTAATTTCTAATACCATCGAAACTTTTCGAGCAAAACACCATTGCATTCCATTCTAGCCATCCTAAAAGAAAAAAATGTTAATCACCATTCAATAGGTGATGAATAACCTTAGTATTTGTGTATAAATAGTATGAATATATGCATAAAGTATATAAAATATTTATTAATTTTGTATTAGAGTTGTTTCTTTTTTTAGGGTATTATTTGCATTTTAAACAAGGGAAGTGATTAATACCCCCTCCAATCACCACCCCCACCACCCCTACACATACGTGGCGGGTGGTTATTAGAGGAGAAGGAAAAAAAGATTAAAAAAAAAAAGAAAAACTGGCCAATCAAAAAGAGAGGGGGTCAAAGGGGATGCCTCCTTGAGGGGGTCCAACTCATTTTTCTTTAAACAATGACAGAGAAATGCTAACCACCACCTAACGTGTGATAGAAATTAGGGCGGCAAACGAGTCGAGTTTTGAATGTTCAAGCTTGT
Source organism: Camellia sinensis (assembly GCF_055761805.1). NCBI lineage: Eukaryota > Viridiplantae > Streptophyta > Magnoliopsida > Ericales > Theaceae > Camellia > Camellia sinensis. The sequence continues at coordinate 199,207,456 of NC_138961.1, read as the reverse complement.
TTACTAAAAATTAGTCGAGCTTGAACTCGAGTCGAGCTCTAGTCAAGCTTTAAAAATCGAGTTTGAGCTCAACTTATCAAATATTTATTGAACTTGAGCTCGCTCGATTATATAAACGAGCCAAGTTGAAGCTCGAGTTTGAAAAAAAATAAAAAAATAAAAACAAAATTATGAGTAAAATATATAATAATACTTATATTAATAATAAATTTCATTAATCAAATATGTAAATTTACACAAATACCAAACATAAATAAAAAATAAAATAGATTATTGAAAATTTATTAAAAATAAATATTTATTTATTTATTTTTATGTTCACGAGGCTTATCGAGTCAAGCTTAGGATTACTTGAGCTTGGCTCGATTAATAAACGAGCCTAAAAATCGAGCTTAAGCTTGTTCATTTAGTAAACGAGTCGAGCTCAAATGAGCCGAGTTTGAGCTGTTCATAAACAACTCAATTCGTTTGCAATCCTAATAGAAATACAATAAATCACATTATCTCATACGAAAATTCTGAACATAAAATTTATTTGTATATTATTATTTAAAAAAATGATATGCAAACATAATTTATGTACATAATCTGCAATAAAAGAGTAAAATGGAATCTTGTGGTCACTTCATTAATAATGAAAATACCTAAGGTAAAATATACAAAATCTTATAATCTTGACATAATTACATTTGTCTTTCATTTGTTTTAATTCACATAATATTTAATCTCATTTTTTTAATGATTTTTCAATCATATATAGATAAAAATAATAATATTAATATATATATTTTTATATTAAAATATCAAACCAAATCAAATCTTAAGTTCTATAAAATGAGATCGATTATATAAATTTTTTTTTCCACTCAATTCTATATATTTACACCCTTTACATTAATTTCAACCTTTTTAATTTTATTACAAAAATAATATAATTATATTAATTTTATTATTATATTTAAAATAAATAAAAAAATTCAGATACGTGTAATATCATTTCACAAAAGAATGATGAAAGTGAGAAAAAGAGAGAATTGAGAGTACAATGCCGGCCGTTAAATTCAAAGAGAGGCAGAATAGAGTATACATTTTGAAGTTTGAACCTTCTTTCTCTTTGAAAAATCATTAGTTGGTTCTGTCACATTATCGCTGTGATTGGTTAAAAAAAAATTTAAAAAAAAATATGTATAATTAAATAAAATGTGAATATATTTTTTTTATTTAAATCAAGTTTGGTTATTTTAAATAAGTACATATTTTTTATTTTTTTTATCATTTTTTCATCACATCATCTCTCTACTTTTCTACACATTTTTTCATAAAAAAATAAAAAATATACTAATTTAGATCATCCCAAATAATCTCTTAATTTTACATAATTTTTTTTTATAAATTTTTCAACTAAGCACAATATACATGATCATACTTAAATTAATTATAATTTCTTTTTATATATTTCTGAATTACTCAACATAAAATTATAAATTTCTCCTCTTCACCATTCATAATACATGCGAGTATGAAACTTCACTTGACACTGTCCCGTCAGCCACTAACTTTTCCCTTATCTCTCTACTCTCACTCAGTTACTGTCTCACATCGTAAATATCACAAATCAATCTTGTCAATCAAATGGGCTGGGCTTCCCAATGCCCTACTTGCGTCTAAAGCCCAATCCAATCTAGCCGAGATTGAGGCAGTGCTGTTTCCTCCTTATTCCGTGTTTGGTAGCCTTGAAATGTGTTACGTTCGGAATATAATTGTCTTAGTTGGGACAAATAGAACTAATCTGGAGAGAGAGAAAAAGAATTTTAGAATTTGGTGTTATTTCAAATTCCGAGAATTCGCCTTCACTGTTGGGATTAGAATTGATATGACCACTGGAGATTATTTTTGACAGTCCGGTGTATTTTGGGCGTGGTGATTCTAGTTATTTATTTATTGTAAAAAATTGATTTCTATTTTATTTATTTTATTTTTTATGTTAAAATAAACCTTTAAGAACAACCATGAAAGTAGCAAAGCTGTGAAAATGCCGTCCAGTAATATAATTCAATAGTCACTTGAGTAAAAGTCATTAAGTAATATCACTTTAATCACATCCTCGGAAAAAAACAAGAAACATTTGTGTGCTCCTTTTGCCATTTTTTCCAATGGGGGAATGATGGGCACACGCACGTTCAATCAAATTGATATTAAGGTTTTAAATATTAAAATTTTAAGATAATTATTTTTAAAAGATCAAATATTTTTATTGTGAAAAATGTCATTATTATATTTTTAGTAATGAAAATTAGATATTAGTGATTAATTATTATCTTTTTGATATTAATTTTTTTATGCCAAAAAATAAACTATTTTGAAATTAAGTTGTATTATTCCTAAAAGCCTATTTATTAGCGATATTTTTAAAATTTAATTGTTAAAAGTTTTATTTCACTTTTCATGGCGATCTTTTAACGACTATTTTTATAACGATAGAAATTAGTCTCTAAATATCTTTTGCAACAAATTTTCACTTTTAGAGATAAAAAAAAATTGGTCTTTAAAATTCTTATATATTATAGTGACAGATGGTGAAAATATCATAAAATTAACAAATAATTAAATAAGTTACCAACACAAGAAATGGTTAGGATATATTTGGTTTGATTTTTGGAAATTTATTTTAAATTTATTTTTAAATAAATTAAAAGTTAATTTGGTTAAGAAATAAAAAAATAAAAAAATATTATTATTTTTATATAATTTTACCTTTTGAATGGTTAGAAATAATTTTTATAAATTAAATATATTTTTTCATATTTATTTTTATTAAATTAGTTTTTATTTTTTTTAAAAAAAATTTAATTTTTTTTTCTAAACAACAAACCAAACATGGTTCCATATATATATATATATATATATATTTCCATTTAACGTAATTCTTTTGTAAATTTTGTTAATTTATCAAAAAAAAAATTGGTTAAATTAGGTTGTTTGGTGCTTTGAAAATGTATCAAAGGCAATATCATTCATCAATTTATATTTTGATGATGTCAACTAATCATTTTTAACATTTAGTTAACGATAATGATTAAATTATTATACAAATATAAACCTCAAAAGACGATATAATTTCTAAAATTTCAAAAAAGAATCTATAATTTATTTAAATCTCAAAGGGTGTACGTAATTTGCAAAAATTTATTACATAATATATATAATATTTTAAAATATTATTTTATTGAGTATCCACAAGCCAATAGGAGCAAGTGTGAACATGTTGGTAATGTGGAAAAAGGTCCTAATCAACAAGATTTCCAATGGATGCATTGCTTTATTTGGTTTTGACAAGTTTTTCGTACTTTACGGCACCTTATGACCTTAATGTCATTTAGGCCATTCAGTCGCGTTCTCTCTCTCTCTCTCTCTCTCTGAGAGAGATTTGTTAGTAGGGGGATCTTTAAAGCTTTTTGAGGATTCAAGTACGTAATGTCCCTTACTGGTAACATAGAGACAGAGAGACCCATTACATGTTTCACGCTTTTTATCCTTTTCCGTGTAATTTATTCTCAAACCTCCTCCATCAAGTTGGTTTCTATTTCCATTTTCATCTCCATCTTTAATACTTCAATCTCTCTCTCTATCTCTCTCTATCTCTCTCTCTCTCTCTCTCTCAAATGAGTCCATTTCTTTTCTCTGGATTTTCAGTGTGGAAAGGCCTGACATTTTTTTTAAGCACAGCTAGATAGCTTCGAGATATTACAAGGCACACAAATGTCTACTTGCTTCGAATATAAATGAAAGTAGTGAAACGAATTTTAAGTTATGTTTAGATCATCAATTTGAATAAAAATTTAGAAAGTAAAAAAAAGAATAAAATATAATTATATTTTATTTATATTTCACTTATTTTATCCATTTCAATTCATAAATCTTTATTCAAATCCATAATTCAAATACAATCTTAAGGTATGTCCAAGCTTTGATCAATTAATTCACCTAACAGTTCGGTCAAAAACAATTGCACAGTACCTGAAAAGACAAATTCAACTTAATAGAAGCACGACTAGGCTTCTCTAGTCTATTTTGGGATTGGACCGTCGATATATCTTTATTTTGACGATGAGCTCTACTCATTAAAAAATAATATTGCTTTAATAATTGTAGTAATTAAATTTCTTAAAAAAAAAAAAAAACACGACAAAACAAATATGATGAAAATTTTCAACTCAGATTATCAAATCAATATGACTTCTTATAAATAATATACCCACATGGGCCTAGAAGATGAACAAGCTCAGTCAGTTACTTGTACCGCAACAATCTCACGTAAAAGGACTTTTCAGCCCAAAAGCCCGTTTGGAATGTCATGCCAAACACCCACAAAATATGCCGTGTGGCCCTTGAACAAACATGTCCATATGAAAAACTGAAGAGAAACAAGTCCACAGAAACAGATTGAGGACCAATCAATATGTTACTATAATATTTAGGTATTTTTGGTGGGACACAAAAAAAATCGAAATGGGTAAACAGAAGCCAATGCTTTTGACTACACTTGCATGCTCAACAAATCATTGACCAACAGCTACATAAATGACATTGATAATCAGGAAAAGTTTTGGGCCTATAGGAGCAATTTAAAATAATCAAAATAAATTTACAATTGACCAAAATAATAAGGATCAGCTAGTTTTTCATTATATGAAGAACCTAAACCTTGCAATCTTGCAATCCTTACGTGCTAAGGTCAGCCGCTCATTGATGGAGTAGAATAAATGAGTTTATTTCTCTTTTTTATTTTCCCCAATATTGTGAAACCTCAAGTGATAAAGCAACATGCGTCGTGACTATACACTGGATCACTAAACTTTAACATAACTACACCAGATAGAAAATGCTGGTTAGAACTCTTCAATTAGGTTAATTTTACAAATTAAAAACTAATCAAAAGAAAACTACAATCAAGTGTTGTTGATAGAATGAAGAAAATTGCTCTGATTGATATAACTCTACATAATATTAAACTGTACAACAACAAACTATCTCATGGATATCTTAAGCTATAAAAAATTACATATTGGTACCTGAACCACAGATCACCTCCTTCAGAAAGTACAATCTATGGTACAGAAGGGGGTGCATGTTCTTCCATCTGTTCTTCAACTGTCCCCTGCAAAGATAACTATACAGCATACATCAAATGGAGCAGAATGAACACGAAACTCACAATCAGTTAGCACTTCATAAATAATTGGTGAGGAAAGTCAACGAACCTTCAAATGCCTCAGAATAAAAAATTATGATTGCATCGCAAATGCATTTCTATTTTCTTCCGACGTAAGCTCCCAATTTAGACAAGTCTGGAATCCAAAATGATAATTCAGAAGAACCAGTGACAAACATTAGGCTTCCTGGAGCCCATTTTATCACAGGAGGTTCAGTTTCAGTACTCATCCAACTGGCAACCTGGACAAGGCAACAATGAATGTGACCATCCAAGCCAGACAAAATCACAACAAAAACCACAGATACGCACAAAAGCACACCAATGATACACAAATCATAAGAGAAATAAAGACTCACTCAACAAGATGGTGTCATCAGGTATAAGTTTTAAAGATTAATTTTCTAAGGTAAGAAAAATTATTTGATTGCCGAGGCAACCGAGATTATTATATTTATTTTTTTGAAAATTTATGGACCCTATGGGGGTGGAAAGCTATAGCAATATTCCAATTGTCCTGTGGTTTTTGTCTTCCCATTGACCAAACAGATCATGCAAACTATGAAGGAAACAGCAGGATAGGATAACATGGAAAGCATCCTGTAATTAGCAAATTCAGCGGACAAAATCAGCATTGAGAGAGAGAGAGAGAGAGAGAGAGCCAATGATCAAAATGTGTCTGCAAATAAGAATACAACTATCTTCAATATTCAAATTTTTAAACCCTAAAGTAAATTGCATTTTATCCTATTTATTTTTATCACTCTTGTCATTGTGTCAAACTATGTGTTCTACATAGGATGTTTGTTTGAATATTGTTGGGCAAAAGGTTGTAATAGAATACGATGACAGCCATGAAACCAAGAATCCAGATCCTCTAGAGTGATTTTTTCTATGGTTTTAACAAGATTTTTTTTTTAAATGATTATTAATACTATTGTATCCTCAACTTAGTACTATTGTACCCTCAACTTTTATAGCATTAAATCTCAGCCATTCAAAAAATAACTCTAAGATCACTTCACAACAAATCACTCTAGAGGATCTGGACTCTGAAACCACAGTGCCTTTCGCACTACACATATTATATCTTATGAAGTGCTAAAATAGAGAACAAGAAACCAAAGAGAAAACGGACATACTTCTTTGCCACTTCGAGCATTCCAGGCAAAAACACTACCATCACCCGAACCTGCCAATTAGTTAAAACAAGAAAGTATTGGCATCTAGAGAATAATCAACTACAATCACAAGAAGACAATTAGATTTTGTGATCAATCTTGTTTTCTGCACTTTAGAAGGGAGTGGGAAAAAAAACAAATAATTCTCACCTAAGAAGCATTGACACTTCTAAGAAGATGACGTATCCGTGTTGGACACCGACACTCTTTGGACACTCTTAGGACACGTGTCTGACGCTCTTCAAAACGTGTCATATTTTTAAAATGTTTTTTAAAGACCCGGACACTCTTTGAACACTTAGAAGACACGCGTGTCAATCGCTTAAAATACGTTTCTATCAATTAGACATATGTGAAACGAATTATAAGTTTGAACAAAATAACTTAAAATACAATAATAAAACAAAAACTATATAAATTTATAGGAATTAGTATCATATTGCATTTTTTATTATCTTTGAAAAATATATTCATATATATGACATATAATAAATATATAAAATTATATATTTCATGCGTGTCCCTCACGTGTTTGTCCTGCATTTTTTTAAAATTTACGTGTCGGCGTGTCGTGTCACGTGTCCATGTCCATGCGTCTTAGCTTCTCACTTCAGAAGGGAAAAAAGATTCTCTGAAGTGACAAAAGATAGGACATAACCATGAAAAACTTAAAATGAGAGCATGCATTGCAAAGTATTATGACAATTGGATGCTTATAATGACTCCATTCATCCTCAAACAACAAAATACAATAGTGATAATTAAAACAATAATAATCATATTTGCAATAATAGTATAAAAGTAAAAAACCAAACTAAATAGTCATTTAATTACAATTATCATTTATGGCACCAAAAGAGGATACCCTTGCAGCTTCCTCTCAATTATTAGCTATAAAGCACGGATACTTCAAACAGGGTGACTTATCTATATCGTATTCGATACTCCTTGAATACTTGTAAATACGTATCAGAAACTTATTAAAAGTATCTGATACTTCTTAATTAATTTTTCATTAATTTGGAAGTATCAAATACTTAATTTTGAAATATCAGGTATTCCAAATCACATATTACTTCTTTTACAAAATTAGAATTGTAACATTTCTTGCATAACATTGTAATATAATATAATTGCAAGGACAAATACGATAATATTTTTCTAATAATTCGTTCAATTCTTTGATAAAGAGAACATAGTGAGTTAAAATAATAAAATTTGTCAAATTGATGTATCCTTATTGTTTTGTGTATGTCTCCACATAGAAAGTAAGAATTAACAAGAGAATATAACAATTATAAAATTAAATATCAATAAATAAATAAGTAAATTTGAATACAACATTTTTTACTAGTGCCAAAAGGAAAAGAACAAGTACAAGTTGTGGATTGCTCTATTAATAAAATATAAACAAATTAGATTTGATATTGAAAAAATGAAATATGTATAAGACTTATTGAAAATTTAAAAAGCAAACAATTAATATCTAATTCTTAAAGATTATTATTTTGCATTATAAAATTATAGTGTAGTTTCTCAACATTCTGTAGTTTATGTGTAACTCACTACTAGTAATAATTTAAAAATATATATTTTCTTACAAACATACCCTAGCCGTACCCGTATCCTACTTTTTTAGATTTCTCGTATTGCCGTATCTATATCTTGTATTCATATCCATGCTTCCTAGGTTATTAGAGACTGATAAGTTTGCTTAAGGATATTTTCTTTTGCTGGCCATTTAAGGACAATACACCATAAATGCAACAATCATATTGGTACATGGTATTTACCAATAATTCGAAGTGGGAAAACAATCAAATAAAAATGATTAATGAATCTCTTCCAATAGAGCCAATATGATACTTGCATCACCTGATATAACAAATGTTCCCTCTGTGCTGAAAGATGCCTCCAAAGTGGAATTGCTTAAAACTGGCTTGACATTGAATGTAAATAACTATATTCACATTCATCACAAAAACACATCAGAAAGGAATTGCCCTGTATAATGCTAGTATTTCATGTAAAAGCATTTTTACAAAGTTGGATGTGGATAACAACTCACAAGAGTTCCACGGAATGAATCAAGAACATGAATATGTCCTTCTGCAGTAGTCAGAAGCACAAGTCTCCCATCATTACTGAATTTAACAACATTTGCATCAGAGACATCTCCCCCAACAGAAAATATATCGAAAGGGCCCTTGAGGATCAAATTTTACAATGTTAGAGTTTGCTGAATCTGACATACATAGAAAAAAACAATCTTTTGCAGCTACTAACTTTGCATGTGTTCCAGTATAACAGCTACCCACCTTTTCATACTTACGAGCATCAAACATTCTTATGTATCCTCCAAAAGCAATTGCAAAGACAAGCCCTTGATCATCATAAGCAGTTGCAGGCCTACCTTGTACACGTAAAAGACCCTAAAATACAGGGATGGATCAGAAAATAAATTAAACATGTATTTCAAGAATGAGCATCAGTTGCTAAGTCTTCACCTGACACTTCTCAGCTCTTTGATCCCAAAGTAAAACTGTTCGATCCAGAGAGCCAGAGATAAAGCATTCTTTTCGAGAGCACAGGCTTAGGGAGACAACCCTAGTAAAATCAACAACATATCATGTCACTCTTATAACATTGATAATTTCGTGCATCAAGTAGAAGATAAAACAAATGCCAACGGCGTCAAAAACTTTACCTGTCATGGTGTCCTTTGAAATACCGCAAGTACTTGTTGTCATGCAATGAGAGGAGCCGCAATGATTCTGAGCAATTAAATGAGTAAATTCATAATTCTAATGAACCTTAAACTGCAAACATTATTTTGATTGACATACCATCCCAGCCATTCTTTGAAGAGTATATAACTGTTGTGGGATGTGAAGTAAAGCAAACTAGATCAACCCCATATTTTTTGCTATTAATTGTCTTCAAACACCTGGCATCAATTAACGAAGTTCCTTAGCACTTCTGCCAATATGAAAGAAATAACCATTATAGAATTATGCGAGAATCACTCAATTGTCAAATAAAACAGGGATTAAATAAACGTGGGATGAATGATGCAACTGAAACAGGCAGAACTAGAAGCTTCATCCTCCCAACTATTAAGTATACCCAGTTTAGTTTCCATTAGATGGTGATCTAGGAAGGGTAGATTGGGTACAGAAAAAACCTTTGGCATTATTTGTGCAAAGTGGCTGCCCTCAGATCATTTCTTATTTCCATTGCAGGGAATTGTCCAGATTATTGAGGAAACATGAGGATGCATTTTAGCCTTCCAGGAAAATATATTCCCAAGAAAATTTATCACCATATTCCTCAAAATAGCCCTCTATAGAATTATATCAAACCTCCCACTCCTTGTACATGATCTGCCACCGAAGCTTCTTTGTCTGCAACAAGTATGATGACAGAAGGGAAAGCTCTCTCCAAAGCAACCAATGCTGCCAAAATTTCGACATGTCCCGCTTACCACCCTGAAGCACACAAATATCGAAAAGTCCTCCCAAACTGTCAAATAACTTTCCATCGGCCCCTCCCATGAGACATCGACACCCCAGATGTGCGACAATCTCCCTCAGAGAAACCATATTTGGCTGTCACCACGCTCTGCCAACATCTATCCCTTTTGCAAGTATATCTCCTATCGATTTAAACTCTTCCCTTACTCCACTCCATAAAAAAATCCCTCGGCAAATTCTCAAGTACCTTAGCCATTAAACTGGAACAGTGTGCAGAGACAAACAGGTTGGAAGACTCAACAAAGAACTCTTAATAAGAGTGAGCCTACCCCCCTTAGGCAAATACTATCTTTTCCAACCTACCAACGTCTTTTAAAATTGTTCCACCACCTCATCCCACATCACCTTAGACGTGAAAGAAAATACAAAGGGTAAGCTAAGATAGGTAAGCAGAAGTGCAACTAGCTTGCAACTGAGGATGGAGGCCAACTCTCTGGCATTCACAACTATTACTAGTTCAAATATACAAATATATAAATATATATATATATATATATATTACTTTGAAATAGTGAAGCTCTCATCAGAACAAACAACTAGTTCAAAGACTGAATTTAATTCTGCAGATTAAAGAAAATTTAATCACATGTGTAAACATTGTCCAAATAGCTAATACACAATGCTAAGTAACACCAATTGCCCAGGAGAAGACAAGAGAACAACCTGTAGTCACTTCGAAGAATAAAAACAAATAAAAAATTAATTCTTTGGATACTATATCCCAGATTCAACTCTATATGGGAGACAGAAAGAACTCAAACCAAATACAGAAAGGAAAGGAGGGGCATACGTAGCATTGGCAACATCATAAAGTCGAATGGATTCATCATCACTAGCAGTCACCAGAAAATTTGATGTCCTATGAAAATCCATTGAACTGATTCTACCATTCTGCGAATGGAAATTACAATGTCAATTGAAGTGTGTTTAAGTTGACAAAAAAGTAATGCTAACAGACAAAAGAGCTTTAAAAACATAAACCACATAATTGAAGTGCAATAAAAAAAAAGTGCAATATTTACAAAGCAAGGAAAACATGGAGACTTTAAAGTGAATGAGCCATTTGCTCTCGTGATTGGAAACTATGACAGTACGCAATTAAGCATATCAACTGAGCGAAATACAATGATATAGCCTGAAACAAGCAAGTCATATGAATAGCCTTTAAAAGGACCCATGATGTGATACCATTCACCACACATTATGAACAATAACTTGTTGAATTCAAAGTTGTTATAGCAATTCATAGTCACATATAGAAGGCTTCAACCTAAGAAGCACGGACCCTTCAAAGAAGGTGACGTATCCGTGTCGTGTCCGTGTCGGACACCGATACTCTTTGGACACTTCCCCGACACATGTCCGACACTCTTCAAAATGTGTCCTATCTTTTAATTTTTTTAAAGATCTGGACACTCTTTGAACACTTGAAGGACACACGTGTCTATTGCTTAAACACATATATCTATTGATTAGACACAGGTGAAACTAATTGTAAGATTGAACAAAACAACTTAAAATACAATAATAAAACAAAAATCATATAAATTTATAGGAATTAGTGTCATATTGTAATTTTTTATTATCTTTGAATGATATATTCATATATGTAACATATAATAAATATATAAAATTATAGATTTTATGCGTGTCCCTCCACCCACGTGTCACGATCGTGGTGGTTTTGCTTGGAGATAAAGCAAAGGTGCACAGAATTCCGCGTGAATGAACAGTAATGGGCGGGAATTCAAATTTTAAATTCCGAATCTCCGTATTTACAGCTGTCTATATATCTGGCTCCAGCCTCAGATATTTGTCGGTGGAGAGAGACATGAGAGATATGCTTTTGCAGTTGGAGAGTTATTACAGTGAGGTGATTTTCTGGTACCTTGTTTCGTCCCTCCTTTTCTTTCTGCCATTTTTCTCGATTTATTTGGTATACAATGTTATATTCCTTAGAAGAGTATCCCGAGAATTACGGGCAGTTCACTCAAATGTGTGTAGATCGCTTTTTGACGTGGCAACTAGGACTGTGGGAAGAGAGCCGGCAGAGAGCTCCGGTGAAGTTTGTTCCGGTGTACGAAGAGCAGAGGGCAAAAATATCAAAGCTAAGGTATCTGAACAGAAGGGTTAGCAGAGGTAACAGATCCTGTAGAAGTGTTCGTATAAAAGATTTGGAGTTGTTTATAAAAAATGGAAGGAATAGGAAGCAGCCATTACCGGACCCCCCTTGCGTACCGGAGGTCAAGGACACCGGCGGCCAGTGGATATAGGCGTAGTTACCGCAGTTGTGCACCTTTTAAGACCCAGCATGTTCGCAGACGGTACGTTCAGAATATTCCCCGATTTATTAAGAAGACTAAGAGGGGAGTAAAGAAATTACAGCTATACGATGAACAATTAAGGGACGTTAAGTTTGATAATAAAGGCGTGGCGAGATTACTTAATGGTATTGAGTTGGGTAATAAGAGATCTGACCGTCAATCAGACAAGATCGTGGTTAAGGGTATCAAATTCATTGGTAATGTTCAATTGGGACAGGATGCTAAGGACGAAGCTGTGGTCCACCACGTGTTGTTTTTTTTCATCAGTGATAATAGTCTGTCATATTCCGTCCCTACACCCGACAAGATATTTATTGGAGTTGGCGAGCGTAATTCTGAGACCTGGATTGTTGATCCTAACTTACACCGGTGTGAATGTTATTTGTCGAGGCTTTATATAGGAGGAGGTCACACCAGCTGGGGGGGGCGCATGTGTCGTGTCCTGCATTTTTTAAAAATTGGGGTGTCAACGTGTCTGTGTCGTATCCGTGTCGTGTCACGTGTCTGTGTCCGTGCCTGTGCTTCTTAAGCTTCAACAATAGATTAGTTGGGATAATTGCTTCACCAAAAGCTTTCTCTATTTCAAAAAGAACACATAACACTGGTATCATCTTGTACTTATTACAATAACCTAACGTTCAGATCACTCCCTCATTAATGAACTTGATTCCCCTTGTTCTTCTTCTTCTTTTCTATTATCTAAATTGTTCGTCAATACCATTATCCACTATAAATTGTCACATCACTCTTTCTATTTCCTACACATCTTTTCGTAAAAAACAAAAAGGCAACTAAAATAACCAATTACCAAACGAGCCCTAAGCATGAAACTCATTACCCAAGAGGGAAGCAGACATCTTATGAGGAGTGATTTTTATGAATTCAGCTACTTATGGTTCTATGAAGACTTAGGGTTTCAGCTAAGAAATTAAGTGATCGAAAATTGAGCAAATCACACACCACCATTTGCTTCTGGTATCTAATTTATCAATTTATGGATAAGAATTTTATTGGTGTACATAAAAATTGAACAAAAATGGGGGAAAAAACCGATCAGACTTTTCATACCTAACGAAATTCTCTTATACGTTTGTATGCGAAGAAACACAGTGAAAAAGAATCATGAAGAGAGAGAGAGAGAGAGAGAGAGAGAGAGAGAGAGAGGAATTCACATAATCGCGAAAGGCCATGCCGACTTCCATGCTCTGAAGTATTTCTTCGGTGAGATCCAACGAAACCTTGTCTTCTCTCTCCGGCTGTCCCCCTGCAAAAACATTGCCCACAAAACTGAGTTCCGACTCTTATCAACCATTTTGCGACCTTGAATCGCAACACATGTTGATTCAAATCCATTAACAATTCTCAACATGTATATTTGCGTTGTGTATTGTGGTTTACCCGCCATTTGTGTTGAAAAACTTTGGCAAATGGCTCTGCAACTTCCGCAACGGCTGAACCAGGGGACGAGCTCGCAGAGTTTAATTGGAGGCAAATGATGCGCCGCATGTGGGGATGGGCTGATTTCAGGTTTATTTTGGGCTGGCCCATTCGGGAAAGAATTTTGTGGGAGGAAATGGGCCTAACGTGAGGGGCCTCATTGATTTAGGTGATCTGGTCATACATGGCCCACTGCGAGAATTTTGTTACATTGATATGTCGTCCATCAAGTAAATATAAGATATAAAGTTGTTATCATGTCATGATATGATTATGGAAAATGTCCTGTAGCTTGATTTATTCAAGCTCGAGTGGCTTGAAAAGTGTTCTCTCTCTTCTCCTCAGAATCTGATGATACCCTATTACAACTATGTTAGGTAGCCCGAATGGCTCGAGGTCGTTTTGGCACTTCTTTTTTTTTTTTCTTTTTTTGTTTTTTTGAAACAAAGAGGTGAGAGAAGAAAGGAGAGGACGAGAGAAGAGGGAGGAAGAGAGGAGGAGAAGGCAACACGGAGGAGGGTCGACGGTGAAAGAAACACAAATGAAATCCCAGCTTCACTACTCCTTTCCGATTTTCTCAGCAGCCAAACACACCCTGTTTCTCTAAAAAGCTCCCTCTTTTCGCTTTATTTTCTCACCTTTTTCTCTCTTGTTTCCATTTGGGTTTTCTGTTACAAATGAATCTCCAATACATGAACAGTAATGTCGGTCATAATTTCATTGGGTTCTGGGATATCAACCCCCTGATTCCACCTCCCCCGGTCAACTTTCTCTCTCTATAAACCATCTTGGAGAGAGAAATGGATATCATCAGATTCTGAATCCTCCATTTAAGAACAAACCTTGGAGTTTTGCTCCAATGAAAGAAGGAAGGGGAATAGATGATGGGACTAATATGAGTTCTGGTGGGATTGATTGAAATGGGCTTGATTTAGACTAAGGTGATGATGAAGATAGTATTGAGAAGAAATTTGGGTGCACAAAGCTTTGTGCCAGAGGACATTGGAGACCTCATGAAGATTCCAAGCTCAAAGAACTTGTTACCTAGCATGGTCCTCAAAATTGGAACTTAATTGCTGAGAAACTTCAAGGAAGATTAGGTAATTAATCTATCTCTTCCTATTATTTATGTCTGCAAATTCATTTTCTTTTCCTTGTTTGGGTCCTAAGAAAAAGACCCATTGATCTTTTATTTTATTTTATTTATTTTTATTTTTTTGTGGTTGTAGGGAAGAGTTGCAAATTGAGGTGGTTTAACCAGTTAGATCCAAGGATAAACAAGAGGGCTTTCAGTGAGGAAGAAGAGAAAAGATTGTTGGCTGCACATAAAATGTATGGGAACAAGTGGGCTATGATAGTAAGTCAACACAAATGAAATCCCAAAAACACCCTAACAAAGGAAAAATGAGGTAATTGTTATAACAAGAAGGAGATTGGGATAGTGTGAGACAAAGAGAGAGAGAGAGAGATACCAATGCTAGCTAGAGAGAGAGAGAGAGAGAGAGAGGAGGTTGGAGTGTTTGAATGGAGATGAGAGGAAACAAAGATAGAGATGAGAGGAGAATAGAGATAGAGAGGAGAGGAGAGAGAACACTTTTCGAGCCACTTGAGCTTGAATAAATCGAGCTACCGGGCATTTTCCTATTATTTAATGAACAATCTCACTTTAGGATGGAAAATACATGGTTGGGGTGGTTTGGTGGTAGGCAAAAGTCATCCACATAATTTCATTTGTGAAATTTTATTGATACATGATATCATGTAGGATACTATTACCATTGCATTTAATATTTTTTCTTATGACGATTCTAATAGAATTTATTGTTTTGTATACAATAATTAGGCACTATTTGACATTCCCTACAAAAAGTATACTTTTTATTTTTTTATCTTTTTTGGATCATATTATCTCTCTATTTTTTTACACATCTTTTTATCAAAAGTCAAAAAATATACTTATTTAGATCATTCTAAATACCCTCTTAATTAGAATGATGTGACGTAGTCAAAAAATATACTTTTCCCAAATGAGGCTTATCATGTATGATTCATTTGGTATAAAATGATAGAAACTTAGATTTGTCACATGATTTTTGTATTTGTTGTAAATTATTACCCAAAAGAGTTAAATCTGTTGTTTGTATAGCCGATTCAAATGCGGGAATCTTATGACTAATTCTTAACAATTATTAAGGCTTGTGTTTGATAAGGAGACGTATGTCATTATCAACTTGAGGACATTTTTTGTACATATTTCTTGAAAGCTGATAAAGATACTCTATAAATATTTAACTTTTAAATGATGATAATAATAATAATAATAATAAATAATAAATATAATAATAATATTAATAATAAATATAATTTATTACTAGAAGCCCTAATTTTTCAAAGGACATGTAAGATAGGATATCATTTTAAAAAATCTCCAAGACACTACTACTTATTCTTGTGAAATTAAGAATCAAAACTAAAACATCTTTGCTCCAAAAACTACAGCATTTGGTAACGTTTATGTTTTTTATTTATGTTTACAAAAATTTTATAAATTAGTTTTTATTTATTTTTAGAAAAACATAAACTATAAATGCGTTTAGTTTAAACAAAATATTTGAAAATTTTGAAAAATATAAATTAAAAAATATGTTTGTTTAGGTCTAAAATATTTATATTTATTTTTTATTATTTATGACAATGGGATCATATAAATTATAATTAAAAAAATTAATTAAAAAATTAATTGAAAAAAAAAATTATTAGTCAAATTTTTAAATTTCTATTTAAAAACCAACATAAACTCAAATTTTGAATTTACGTTTTTTTCTTAAATTTATAAACTGAGACAACCATTTATAAACCAAAAAAAATTATCAAACAAGTTTTTATGACAATTTTTAAAATTTTTATAAATATAAATTGAAAACTGAAAACGAAATGGTTACCAAACAGGCCCACCATTTTATTGAGTGAATTATCAATAAGACACATGGGTGATAGAGGCCACACCAATGTATTTTATTAGTAATTGAGAAATGCTAGGGATCTTAAAAAAATATTATAAAATATTTGGTGAAAATTCTCTATTCTTGGATAATATTCCAGTGTTTCCTATTTTTAAAAAAATTAACAATCAGAACTAATTTGGGAACTACAGTCAAGAAGACGCAACATTTGAAAAACTAAGGTGGTGTTTGGTTGAAATATTTGGGAAGGGATTTGGATGGAAAGAAAAAGGAAAAATGTAGGTAAAATATTAATAAAATATACTTATATTTTACACAATTTCATACACTTTTTTCTTTTTAAATCTTTCCATATATCTCTCAATCAAACATGGCCTAATGTTCGCACACAAATGGAAGGCCAATTGACCATTTTATTTTAGTACCACCCCAAATTTTGGTACTGATCTCTGATGCTGCATTTTACTTGAGTTGATTACTCCTAAACAGATTAGTAATCTAAAATGCCCAGAAAAAATTAAATTTTAGTAAATAAATACATCAAATCATTAATTAGTATTTCTGAATAAAAATTAAATTGGTGTTCAGTCCGTCCATATATAATATAAATCTAAATCATTAATTAATACTTCTGAATAAAATGTCTAAATTTGTAATCCTACTGTAAAAATAATGTGATCGGAACACAGACACAGTCAAGATTTCAACAATCCAACCAAAAGAGTCTTTTGAGAAGTCGGTTATAATCCACTTCTCAGATTATAACTCACTTTTCTCTCTCACAAAAAGTTGATTATAATCAATTTTTAACCAAAAAACTGATAATAATCATCTTTTCAAACTAGCCCAAAGATATACCAAAAAAAAATAACAATTCAACCAACAAGAAAAACAAGGAAATAGAATAAAAAACCGCCTCTACAATTTTTTTTTTTCCTTTCTACAAATTCAAAATTTAAAGGTAGTTTTAATTAATTAATTATTATTATTAATTTTTTTTTTTTACCCATACTAATCATTTAAACACCATTTTGGTTTGGGAACCCACATGAACGAGGGAAAAAAAAAGTGTATGATTTCTTGTAAATCTTTCCATACACATCAATTTACAATATGTATCTCACATCTGACACAACCGCCTTCAGCCTTTAAAAATGGTCACGAATCTTTTGTTCGTCTGTCTCAAAATATTCATAGTCGTTGTATGAATAGTTTCAAAATAGAATGACGGAGAAATTTGAGATAAAAGATCCCTGCCAAACAATACCTTAAAAACCCGAAAAAAGAAAACTTTAAACTGATGTGCACAAGCAAGCCGACACTAGATCACATAAATGGCACAGGAATGGTCATTTCAGGCTCAGTATGAGCATCAACGAAACTACTAGCACTAGAGTCCCTGTTCTCATCGTAGTAATCGGTGGTGGTCGCCGACTTCTTAATGAACTCTATGCAGTCTGCCAAGGCTTCGCTGTGGTGAGGGTCATCGTGCGGCGCATAATAGCAAGATCTGTGCACGTGATAATCACCACCACCTGATGATGATGATGATGATCCAGTGTTGCTGCTTTGTTGGGCGGCCTTGGAGAGAGCAGACAACATGATCAGGCGAAACACAGCTTCGCGGACGCGGTCGAGCAGGGTCATCGGCGACAGACGGTGGTTCTTTCTGCCGCAGGCGGCGGAGGTGGTGGTGGCGGCTTTGAATTTGAGCATGCAGAGGTAGTTGGTCTTCATGGTCTTAAGACTTGGTGTTGTTGGTTGCTTCGCCTTTGGATGTGGTGGTGGTGGATGTTTGTCTCCGATAACCATGTGGGTATGTGAGTTAAGTTATGTTGAGAATCTTTGATACAGCACTTATGAGAGATTAATTAATTTATATATAGATTAGTTGGTTGGACGATTAGGATGTGATCATGTGAAGTGTGGAAACTAACTAGCTAGGCTTTGCTGGTTGCAATGTGGTTAGTTTTATAGTAGCTAGTTGAGCCACTTGTATGTGGTAGCCTTACACACACCAAACCCCCCCCCCCCCCCCCAAAAAAATAAATAATTAAATACAAAGTAAATTATTACCAATTATTTTATGAAAAATGTTTGGGACCCCACAAAGGAGGATCTCCATAATGCCGCTGATGTATTGACTATTAATGTGTTTGAATTTTTTTTTTATCTATCTCTGATAGTGACATGAATAATTTAAATCATTTTAAAGATTGTGAAATTATGTTTTATAGGACTCTCTATCATTACTTTTATTTTATCAAGTAGTCACATATGAATAATTAGCTGTGGTTACTGATTTAACTGAGGAAAATTGCAAATACGTATTAGGGTAAAAGAGTATTTACATTTTTATGTTGGTATAATTTTATTGTGTGCATGGTGCAATTTTTCCACGTGCATTCTCACTGTGTGTCAGAGTTGTACCATAAAAAATTTCATCTGTAATGAAATAATTTATCCACTATTTTATTTAGGGATAGTTTGAGATGATATAAATAAATATATTTTTTTTTATAAAAAAATATACAGAAAAATAGAGATGATGTAATAAAAAAAAATAAAAAATGTGTATTTATTTAAGATAGTCAAACTTAGCCTTACTAGCAATATCCCCTTTAACTTATAACTGTAGCAAAGCTATCATAAGCCCTATTTGGAAAGAATGTTTTGGATTAAAATAGTCAATAAAGATAAAATAAGCTAAAACAGTTAATGTGATAAGATGTCACATCTAAATTATAATCATTTCACTTTTTCTTTTATAATCATCAAATTAACTACTAAAAAAGTTAACTATCTTCTTAAATATAATTTTTTTAATTAGATTAAAATAATTTAAAAATCAATTAAAATAGTTAATTTTCTAAACGAGCCCATATGCAACGTTAAAAATTCATCAGAATAATAATGTTTGGTATCTAAAAAATAAAAATTATACTTCTTCAAAATTTAAAATATATAGTTCAAATTTGTTATCAGTGTAACTCACGAGTTTTTTTTTTTTTTTTTTTTTTTTTTTTTTTTTAAAGGGGGTGCGGGCAGGGGTGATTAGGGGTGTGCGCGGTGCGGGTCGGTGCGGTTTGAGAGAAAAATAGAAACCGTATGGCGGGTGGCGGATTGATAAAAGTGTCACTAGAATTTGTCATTTTCCTTATCAAAAACCGGCGGTTCGGTTGGCAAATAATGGCGGATTTGCCTTGGGGCGGATTGGCGGTTTATAAAAAATATAATTCAAATTACAAAACTTAAATCAAAGAGTAAAAAAAAGACGAGAGACATCGTGATGTTAAGCATCTTGCGAAGCTTTCTTCTGATGCAGCAAGTGTAGCAACAACATGATAATATCAACGACTATGCCATCAGTTCATTACAAGTATCTGTGGAAGCTGCAATGATCAAATACAATACATAAAATTCCCCTCGAGCATTAATGTAATACTATATTCTAAGGTATAGAACAACAAGCAAACTTAAGTAAAAAAGAATTTTTAGAATCCTATAAAACATGATTTAATAGCGGTGCGGGTCGGTGCGGTTTGGAAGAAAAATAGAAACCGGCGGATTGATAAAAATGTCACTAGAATTTGCCATTTTTCTTACCAAAAATCGGCGGTTTGATTGACAAATAATAATGAATTTGCCTTGGTGGTGCGGTTCGGTGCGATTTTGGCGGTTTCGGTGGTTTTGACGGTATTATGCACACCCCTAGGGGTGATTGCTTCCCAAAAAAATTTATAAATTATTAAATATTATATTAAAAAATTAAAATAATTTAAAATTATAAAAGTTTGTATTTCCAAACATACTTTCACACCCTAATAATCATGGATCTTGTGTCCGAGACAATCACATCACTTTATAATCTCAATCGTTTTTAGTCAACCAAATCAAGTATAAGACTTGGTGCTGTTTGGGAAGGAAGATTTTTATTTTTTTAGTTTTTTTCCATTAAAAAATAAATTAGTTACGAAACTAAAAAAAAAAAAATTCAAACAAAATATCACATCAAATCTCATAATCATTTCATTTTTTCTCTCACAAAAATCGCATCCAACCATAAAAAACGTAACTATTTTTTCAAACACAAAATTTTTTTCTTTAATAATATCCTATAACTAAAAAAACTTATAAAAAAACCCACTTCCCAAACACCAACTATCATTTTTACATTTTTAACTTTCCAAGAAAGAGTGTCTCGATAAAATGAGATTTTGGGCCTCATTTTATTGATTGGGTCTTGAATTACTGAATAACTTTATATGGCTCACACTAAGTTTACGTCTACACATTTGATTCAAATTTAAGCAATTTCCTTTATTTTTTTTCTAAATATATAACATTTTTATTAAGGAGAAATAACAAGGTTAAAGTTGCAATAGCGATTATAGTATGAGTTAAGAAATGTACACAAAATTCATGCATATAGACATCTCTAAGAACATAATAATGAATGGTCCAAATTCAATTTTTGTAAAATGAAATTCACATCTTGAATAAATTTGAATCAGGCACTAAATCTTCTGACTAGTTTTTATTATTATTATTATTTTTTTTTTTTTTTGCGCAAAAAAATGGTTTAACATTTTTTTTTGATTGGCAAAATTTTGCTAAGATTAATTGTGTGTTAGGCCAACAAAAAGGCTGAACACATGGCAGCCGAATGGATATAATATTTTTTTCAAAATTTTTTATCACTACAACATTTTCTTAGTTTAGTGACATTTGAAAGTGCCACAAAACTATTCTTCTAATGACATTTTTTGGTCTTGTGGCATTTTGAACAAGTGCCACTTCTATCGGTGCCACGGTAGATACGAGTGCCACGGTAGATACTTGCAAGTGTCACTGCACCATCATGGCTGAAAACTTTCAATGACATTTTAATGTCATGGTAGATATTATTTGTGGCACTATCAAGCGCCATTAAAAAAAGAGTTAGTGACACTTGTAAGTGTCATTACACCATTAAGACTAAAACCTTTCAATGACACTTTAATGTCATGGTAGGCACTATTCGTGACGCTATCAAGTGCCATTCATGACGATAATTTGTTGTAGAACAATTTGATCCGCTCTTGCGGAGACTCGAACCGCCAACCTTCCGCACCATAAACCTTATACACCACACTCTTCCCACTACACCTCCATACCACCACATGATTATATATGTAACATATATTATTTATATAGTACATACATCCATATTAATATAAAAATATATGTATAAACATAATTATTTTATTGAACATAATTTATGTAAAATAAACTATTTACTACCAAAATAAAAAAAAAAAGACCACTTTTGGCGACTAAAAATATTTTTTAGTCGCCAATTCTATACTTTTGGCTACTAATTGTTTTTTAGTTACTAAAAAACTTAACTTTTGTCGACCAAAATCGGATTTGGTTGCCGGAGATGCACTTTCAGCTACCAAAATTTTGGTTATCAAAAACTTTTATTCCCGCCTTAGGATTTTAGTTCTCCCGCGCTAAAAATGACCACTTTTGGCGACTAAACTTATTTTTTAGTCGCCAATTGTAGACTTTTGGCTACTAAAATTTTTTTTGGCACCAAAAAGCTTTACTTTTGGCTACTAAAATTTTTTTAGTTGGTAAAACCCATATAATCAGCGACCAAACTTATTTTTAGTCGCCAATTGTAGACTTTTGGCTACTAAATTTTTTTAGTCGCCAAAAAGCTTTACTTTGGGCTACTAAAAATTTTTTAGTCACTAAAACCCATATAATCAGCGACCAAACTTAGTTTTAGTCGCCAATTGTAGACTTTTAGCTACTAAAATTGTTTAGTTGCCAAAAAGCTTTACTTTTGGCAACTAATGCTGTTTTGGTCGCTGAAAGCTATACTTTCAGCGACCAAATTTTTTTGGTCAGGAAATTTAGTCGCCGAATATGCTTTTCCTGTAGTGTGTATTGAGTTTAATTCATTTATTTTTAATCATTTACTGCATTTTAAAAATTTAGAAAATATATTGGCATTTTTTGTTTTTTCAAAAATGTCATTATAAGCTTGAAAAGTTTTTGACTTAGCGGCATTTCTCAAAATGCTATAAAATAATTTTTTATGACACTTTACCTAAGTGCCATAAAAAGTAATTTGCACCTACCTAGTGTCCTGACATTTTTTAAAAAATGCCGTTGCAACTAAAGTTTAGTGGCATCTGTTGGTAAATGCACAAACATAATTTTTTGTGTCATTATTTTGTAAACTATCATAAAATTGATGTGACATTTCTTTATTGAAATGCCACTAGAACCTTATATGTTTTGTGGTTCTATGGCATTTTTCTAAAACATTTAATGCTAATTTTTATTTTGGTGGCATATTCTAAAAACATGCTACTAGTATAGTGTCACTAAAGTGTAAATTTGTTATAGTGACATTTTTGTTGTAGTGAAGTGACACTTTTTTTAATTGAAATGCCACTAGAGCCTTGTATGTTTATGACTCTATGACATTTTTCTAAAAAATGCCACCAAATATTCTTTTTGTGACATTTTTTAAGAACATGCCACTAGTATGGTGTCACTAAAATATATTTTTGTTGTAGTGTTGTGACACTTGTTCATTGAAATGTCACTAGAGCCTTTTATGTTTGTCGTTTTGTGGCATTTTTCAAAAACGTGCCACTAAATATCATTTTTGTGGCATTTTCTAAAAATATGCCACTAGTGTAGTGCCACTAAAGTATGTTTTTGTTGTAGTTTTGTGACACTTATTCATTGAAATGTCACTAGAGCCTTTTATGTTTGTCGTTTTGTGGCATTTTTCAAAAACGTGCCACTAAATATCATTTTTTGTGGCATTTTCTAAAAATATGTAACTTGCATAGTTACGTCACATTTAATCTTAACAAGTTGTCTTCCCCGTGATTAAGACAACTTAAAAGCATAATTAGTGCAAAAATTAAATAAAAAAAAAATTGATAGCTAACTGCCCTTGAGATAAGATTGAGTTGATCACACAATGAGGCTAACATTGATTTGATGGAGATATAAGCTCTTGGAATTGATAATACAAAAACTATGCTTGCGAGCAAACTGTGAGGATTTGTAAACCACTGGTTTTAATATGATAATTATGAATGATCAATATGGTCCAACAACATTGGATTATTTTAGGGTTATCATTATAAAATGAGGGCATGATTTTGGTGTATGAGGAATCTAAATTAATAGTAGTCCATAATTATAGACATACGTACGCAATGGCATTTTGGACTGACCCTACAACTTCCAAATTAAATTTGATTATTTGACATAAATTTTGCTGGAGTTGCTGCAAGGAATCAGTTTGAAAGTCAACACCATCACATTATGCTTCCTAAACACTTAAATATGATGATTTCGGTGATTTGAAATATTTATTTTTGTGGAACTTATCAAATAAATTATTTAAATAAAAATTTAATTAATTAGACGTTGATAATCACGTTATGTAATTCCATCGCATTTATTTTTAAAAATGAATATAATTTTGAGAATATTTTTAAAATAAATGTAATATAACTCGAGCACCAGGCCAGCCCTTAGTCATCATGGGCCAACTTTGATTTGCATTTCCCTCAATTCAGCAAGAAAATCCTCTCAAAATGACAGAACCAAAAAACAAAATATTGATGCATAAAAATGCAATGAACCCGGTTCATTAACCAATAACACTACTCATTAAATTAAAGACCATAGCTGCGAAGTTATTCAATATTCTTCAAGTACTTTTGGATAATATTTCAAATCAATAATTTAAATCATAAGATTTGTTACTTTTGTGTTAAATTTTAAAAAAGAAAAATGTTTTAAAACTCTAAAAGAATAGCTTAATTTATTTTTTTCCTCCTTATGTTTTGTCTCTATTCCCTTTTTTTTCCCCCTTTGTATGGGTGTGCCAGCTCAATAGAGCTGCTCTTAGCTACTTTAGAGCAGCCCTACTAGAGCTCTCTATTAAAGTCCTTAAAAAAATAATGCACAAAATGTCAATCAATCAATAAATAAAATAAAATATAGCTAAAAAAGTGTAGAGTAATTCTCAATGGGAACACGTGTTAGTAATTGTTAATTGTTATTAGTTTTGTTTTATGAGTGGATACGAGGTCACTGTTGTGAGCCGCCAGTTATCACTACAACAAAAACATACTTTAGTGGCACTACACTAGTGGCATATTTTTAGAAAATGTCACAAAAAATGATATTTAGTGGCACGTTTTTGAAAAATGCCACAAAACGACAAACATAAAAGGCTCTAGTGACATTTCAATAAACAAGTGTCACAAAACTACAACAAAAACATACTTTAGTGGCACTACACTAGTGACATATTTTTAGAAAATGCCACGAAAATGATATTTAGTGACACGTTTTTGAAAAATACCACAAAACGATAAACATAAAAGGCTCTAGTGACATTTCAATGAACAAATATCACAAAACTATAACAAAAACACACTTTAGTGACACTATACTAGTGGCATGTTTTTAGAAAATGCCACAAAAATAATATTTGGTGACACATTTAGATAAATGTCACAAAGCCACAAACATATAAAGCTCTAGTGGCATTTCAATAAAGAAATATCACATCAATTTTATGGCATTTTATAAAATAATGACACAAAAAATTATGTTCGTGACATTTACCAACAGATACCACTAAACTTTAGTAGCAATGGCATTTTTTAAAAAATGCCAGAACACTAGGTAGGTGCAAATTACTTTTTATGGCACTTAGGTGAAAAATTTCATAAACAAATATTTTATAGCATTTTGAGAAATGCCACTAAGTCAAAAACTTTCCAAGCTTATAATGGCATTTTTGAAAAAACAAAAAATGCCAGTATATTTTAAAAATTTTTACAATGCAGTAAATGATTAAAAATAAATAAATTAAACTCAATATACACTACAGGAAAAAGCATATTCGGCGACTAAATTTCCTGACCAAAAAAAATTTGGTCGCTGATAGTATAGCTTTCAGTAACCAAAACAACATTAGTAGTCAAAAGTAAAGGTTTTTGGCGACTAAACAATTTTAATAGCCAAAAGTCTACAATTGGCGACCAAAACTAAGTTTGGTCGCTGATTATTTGGGTTTTAGTGAAAAAAAAAATTTAGTAGCCCAAAATAAAGTTTTTGGGCAACTAAAAAAATTTAGTAGCCAAAAATCTACAATTGGCGACTAAAAATAAGTTTGGTCACTGAGTATATGGGTTTTACCAACTAAAAAAAATTTAGTAGCCAAAAGTAAAGCTTTTTGGTGACTAAAAAAATTTTAGTAGCCAAAAGTCTATAATTGGCGACTAAAAAATAAGTTTAGTCGCTAAAAGTGGTTATTTTTAGCGCAGGAGAACTAAAATCCTAAGGCGGAAATTAAATTTTTTGGCGACCAAAATTTTGGTAACTGAAAGTGCATCTTCGGTGACCAAATCCGATTTTGGTTGGCAAAAGTTAAGTTTTTTAGCAACTAAAAATAATTAGTAGCCAAAAGTATAGAATTGGCGACCAAAAGATATTTTGTCACCAAAAGTGGTCTTTTTTTATTTTACTAGTAAATAGTTTATTTTACATAATTTATGTTCAATAAAATAATTATGTTTATACATATACTTTTATATTAATATAAATGTATGTACTATATAAATAATATATGTTGCATATATAATTATATGGTGCTATAGAGGTGTAGTGGGAAGAGTGTGGTGTATAAGGTTTATGGTGCGGGAGGTTGGCGGTTCGAGTCTCTGCAAGAGCAGATCAAATTGTTCTACAACGAATTATCGTCACGAATGGCACTTGACAGCGTCACGAATAGTGCCTACCATGACATTAAAGTGTCACTGAAAGGTTTTAGTCATGATGGTGTAATGACACTTATAAGTGTCACTAACTCTTTTTTTAATGGCGCTTGATAGTGCCACAAATAATATCTACCATGACATTAAAATGTCATTGAAAGTTTTTAGTCATGATGGTGCAGTGACACTTGCAAGTATCTATCGTGGCACTCGTATCTACCGTGGCACCGATAGAAGTGGCACTTGTTCAAAATGCCACAAAACCAAAAAATGTCATTAGAAGAATAGTTTTGTGGCACTTTCAAATGTCACTAAACTAAGAAAATGTTGTAGTATGCCTCCTACTGTGCTTTTGTTGTGCTTAAAACAACACAGTTTCACCTTTTTTTCTTTTTTTTTTTTGAATGCTTTGGTTTTTTTATTTTTTTATTTTTTCAAATCATGTTCTCACTATATTTTTTGGCATAATAAATTACACTTTGTCTTATATTTAGTTACTTTTTTACTTTAATTCTTTAAATTTATTTTTTAATTTTGATCTTTTATGTTTCAATTTTTTTTTTAATTTACTTCTAAAGTTAATTTCTGTTAAAAATTAGACAAAAAATGAGATATTAACAATCATATGACATAAAAATATTTTTGTGACTGTTAATATCTTATTTTTTTCTAATTTTTAACAGAAATTAGCTTTAGAAGTAAACTGAAAAAAATCTGAAACATAAAATATCAAAATAAAAAAAATAAATTTTAAGAATTTAAGTAAAAAAGTGACCAAATATAAGGGCAAAGTGTAATTTATCAAAGAACATAGTGAGAACATGATCTAAAGGAAAAAAAGAAAAGAAAAAAGAAAATAGGGTGAAACTGTGCCGTTTTAAGCATAGCAAAAGCACAACAGGGGGGTTCACAGCAGTGACCCTATATCCTTTATAACTAAAGTATCCGGGTCAATTTACGCGTATTTCGACTAATTTCACGAATTA
Organism: Camellia sinensis; assembly: GCF_055761805.1. Lineage (NCBI taxonomy): Eukaryota > Viridiplantae > Streptophyta > Magnoliopsida > Ericales > Theaceae > Camellia > Camellia sinensis. Next base: position 199,180,008 of record NC_138961.1, on the reverse strand, counting down.
CGTAAAAGACCCACGCAAATAGTCCTTTTACGTGGATAATTCTTAGACAGAACCTGCAGGAGTTAAATTCGAGACTTGGAGGGAGCACACCCCTAGGTCTCAAGCTGCAAGAAGTTATTTTGTGGTATTGGGTCACGGCCATGTGGTGCTTTAGGTATGTTGTGATTGGTAAAGGGGATGCGACTCACGATTTGTGTTGGGTGATTGAAAAATATAAGGGGACGTGGTGATTTGTGATTGACTAAGGGTATAACCATCTAACGTACTTTGACCAACAAATAATTTGTTTCAAGTTGCACCCAGTAAGTCAACCTTTTGAAATTTAATTGTTATTAGTTAGTGAGTCATTAGGTTAAGGCTTCGTTTGAGAAATGAGTTTTTTTTTTTTTTTGCCTGATGTTAAAAAGTTTCATTTGAGTTGGGCTTCTTAGTTTTTTTATTTTATTTTTGTGAGAGAAAAAAATAATAATAATTTAAATGTGATATTTTATCTTATTAATTTTTTAATTTATTTTATATTTTCGTTATTATTTTAACTTGATAACCCCATGCTAAACTAGGATTAAGATGAGTCATTTGGGTTCGGCTCGTAGCTGACATCAGTAGCGAAGCTAAAAATATGGAGTCAGCAGAGTTTGACGTCGAAATGGGGTTCACATGGTTACATGTGCCCCAGTTTTAATCTTTTATTGAATTCCATGAACTCATCAACTAACTCATCCTTTGCCTTCTTATCTCTGTATTATTCACTAATACAAAGTTACAAACCGACTAGACCGACCATATATTAAACCCCTCTTGTTTTTTTATGTTCATGAAAACGACATCCAATGTTATCCCATAAAATTCTCATTACCTAGAGACAAAGACAGATAGAAAGAGGGCAAACAAAAGTCTCAATGTGGGTTAATAAACAAAACAAATGACCGTTGTTGAGAGACGGGTCATGTGTTTTGTGATTGCTGGAATAAATAAACAAATATTTAACATTTATTTAAAATACAAAGTAATTTTAAAAATTATAAATATTTTTTATCAAAATTATTTATTTATCAAAATTATTAATTACAATATAATTAATATCATTAAAATTATTAATTAATTTAATTATTTATTAATAAAATAAATCCTTTATTATTCAATTAAAAATTAAAAAAATTAAAATATAATTTTTAAAATTATAAAAATAATTTATATTTTAAATAAATATTAAAAGATATATTTATAATTTAACCATAAACAAATGCTACGCAACACTGCAAGAGACGGAGGGAGCATATAAAGTAGGGGGGTTACGTGGGGTTGAATCCTCACACCACGCCCTGAATTGGATTTCCTGTCGGCCTGTTTGATTGCTAATTTTTATTTATTTATTTGTTTATTAGTAAGCTTGCTTCGTTGACTAATCAACCAATAGACATTCAACACGTTCGACTATCTTGGGAGGGAATTTATAATGAGAAAATGAGGTTCGAATCCTTTTAATCATACTTCGCCATTCCAACCGAAAGGTGATGTTGAGTCTTTTGGGTCAAAATTCAAAAAACATATAAATATACAGTTTATTATTAAGTTTTACTTGTTATCAATTTTATTTAAAATAAATATAATTTGATCATATAATTACAACCATTCGATTAATTTAATTTTTTGTATAATTAATATGTTTTGAGAGTTTTATAAGATAATAATTTGAATCATAAAAACCCATGTGAAATTTACAAAATCCAACAATATTGGCTAGATGAGTTGCCAAATTAGAGAGGATCTTGTCTCTATGAAAAAATTAGAGTACTGCTTACACTCGCTCCAAAATACTAAATAATGTCTTATATATGTTAACTTGTTCCAAAATATTTATATTTTTTGGGTAATGTTTTAAAATTTTTACATCTTAAAATTTTCATAAGATGCAATTGTTATCAATGTTAAATAATAATAATAATAATAATAATAAAATAATTATATAAGAAAAAAAGATACAGAATTCTTTACTGACCTTCAAGACACACGTGATCTAGAACATGTAAGGAATATGTGACAAGTATATTAAGATCATCAATTATTTATATTAAATTTATGTATTATGTGTTGTATAAATTGTGAACTTAAATAATATAAATAGATTCATATTGAACAATCACTTTAAATTTCAGCATAATAATATAATAAAGTTTACAAAAATTTATAATAAAATAAAACTAGTAGAAGAAAGTAAATCGAAACCTGTATGATACCACAGTGTCCTTAAAATAGATTAGTCACCTCACTGTGGGTGCTGGAGGAACGTCGATTTTTGTCTCCCAAGATATGATGGTTTAGACTAGGCTAACGCAGAAGCACTTTCTGTTAGCTTTGGCGTACTTGATAATGGTTGCACTCTTTCTAACAAGAACCAAAGAAGGGACTAGCAAAAGATAAAAAAAAATTTCTTTGGTGTAAAAAGTCATCTTCAACTTTTTTTTTTTTTATCTCAAAACAACATTCCCATTTTCCATCAAAATCTCTCAAAAACTCTTCTTCAAAGTTGGAGGGGAAATGCCTTTTTATATATTTGTAGGGATGAAGGCTACCATAAAACTTAGTATCAATGGCTATCAACTCTAGTCTTTAGGGTTAAAGTTACAAAGATGCAAAACTTCCATGTGCATAATTATCATCAAAAGATAAGAGTTACAAAGGTTAAATAAATAAATAAATAAATATATATATATATATATATATATAATGTTATTTAAATAATCCAACTAGATGGATCGCAAAATAGATATGGGTATTGGGTCACAACTCGATCCACACCCAGTCTAAAACATATGCACAAGACAAGCCCAGTCCATAATAACACATAGCCCATGTCCAAGACTAAGTCCAACACATGCACATACATAAGCCTAGGCCAGTCCAGACCAAAACTAAAAATAAGTCCAAGCTTAGGCCGAAGCCCAACTTCTATTGATGCCCACTTTATAAGACAATATTAATTTTTATTCACAACTCAATGGTTTCAGCCCATCATTTTTATATTGTAATCTTCTCACTTGAGAGAATACAAAATTATTCAAACCCACCTCAACCGGCGGTTATGTCCCATTTTATTTCAAATTAAAATTGCCGAAAAATCATCAACATTATGTATTTTACTGCATTAGTACAATAAATTCTAACTAACTTAGTAAAATATGTTAGGGGCGACACAAAAATAATTATTGGGTACAACACAAAAATAATTATTGTGTATAATTCTGCGTGGACTAAAGAGCATCTCCAACGGTAATAGGCATTTTACCTATCTAAACATTACTATAAAGTGTACATTTTATTTTGCCTATCAACTGTTTCATGTTTTTGCTCCAACCATGCTCTTTATTTTAGCTATTCATCCAAATACTATTAATTTTATAAAATGTCACATCAGCAACAAAGATGGAGGGAAATAATCCTAATGATTAAATACATTTTGCCTAGCCTTGAGGGCTAGCTACATGTAGCTAGTGAATGTGAATTGAGCTAAAATGCCTAATTACATGCCTAGTGCATTGGAGTTGAAAAAAGTGAATCATACTAAGCATTTTACCTAACAATCATTATATACTTAGTGCATTGGAGATGCTCTAAAGGAAGTGAAAATAAAACCGGACATCTTTTGCTTAACAAAAGAGCCCTAAAACCATTGGTTCATCCTTTGAAATGTCTAAAGAAGTTAATTATTGTCTTTGGCCTCTCATTTTTAAGTTTATATACAACTTCATATGTTTTATTTATATATAATTATTTATCAAGGTAAATGACAAAATATTATCTGCCATTATTAAATTTTTTATAATTATTTTTAAACAAGTAACAAATTATTCACTCTGTTTGGTTTTGATTTTCAAAATTCACTTTTCAAAAAATTCTATTTTTTTCTTTTCCGTATTTTTTTTTTATTTCTACTGAATTTTTTAATTTTTTAGGTAATATTTTAGACATACCTAACATAAATACATTTAAAAAGTATAATATTTGTGAATTTTTTTAAAAAAAAATTCACTAAATACCAAGCACACTTCAACTACGAAGATAATCACTATAAAAAAAAAAAAAAAAAAATTACGAAGATAATACAAATATTAATAAAAAATCAGTGATACGTGGCATTTTTCTTCAAACCACAACAGATGGCCTCACATGGGTCTTTTGAATTTCAAAGGGATGAAATTATCACCAGTTCAATATAGTTGGACCCGTAAATTCATTACTAATTCTTCTCCGATAATTTAAGCCGCATTCTAGGGTAGATCATCCTATAAGAATTGTAATTGCATGGTTTCATATATTTCTATTGAAAAAATAAGCAAGTATAAATAGATATATAGTCTATTTAATTATTTAAAAATAGATATAATAAAATTATGTGGCTATAATTATTACATAAAACTAATTTTTGTCATAAAGAATTTACACACAGATCCACCAGCTAAATGACTCAAATCATGGAGTCAAATTCTGTCGATGAATTTCATGAACTTAACTCAACGCTCTAATCCATTTTAAAGGCAGGAGAGATGCCTCCTTAAAATCGCTGTAATCTATTTTATAGGCGGGAGAGATGCCTCTTTCTTCTTAAAATCACCCTTTATCTCAATAATTCTTAGTGAAAATGATTTAGATCCTCTGTCAATTACATAGAAGGAAGCAAAAGCTACATCCAAAAACTATGTGGCACAACTTTTATACCATAATCACAGAAGACAAGAACTTATGTATCACTCTCTCAAGGAGCATCAACAACCAGTTCATATTTGATATTCTCATTCTATAGTACACCAAAACCATGACCTCATAGCTTCACAATCTCAAAAAAAAAAAAAAAAAAAAAAAAAAAAGAAAGAAAGAAAAGAAGAAGAAGGAAAGTGATGGTGACAGATACGAGTTGCAGAAAGATGCATGAACATGAAAATTGCTTTGTTCATGTGTTTTAGCCCAAATCCGTCATGATATAACCAAAAACTCTACTTGCACATATAATTATTTCACAAAATTTTCACAAAAGAAAAACAAAGAGTGGGCTCTACGTGTGTTGTCCCCGCATGTGAGCCCCACTTTCTTATTTCTTTTCTGTGAAATAACTCTGTGCAAGTAAGGAAATACTTTTGAATGCATGGATATGGCAATGCCCATTCAAATGCCATGGGCTCTTGGTGACTCACCTTCTTGGCCTCCTTTCTTTTTGGAAAACAACCCTCCAATCAAAGGGATTTTTTTCTTAATCTTCTTTTTAGAAGAAGGGTTTGTCTGAAGCACTTCACCAACATCCTTGGTACTAATAACTTTAACTAGTGAAGGAGAACTAGCAAACTTGACAGATCTTTTCTTTTCAAAATACTGTGAACCTTCTTGTGTTTGTGTCTTGAATTCGACTTTGCTAGCATTTTCGATAAACTTTAGCTCTTCGATCTCAGGATCAACCGGTTGTTCGTGGAATTCTCTTGAAGTCTTCAGATGATGTAGCTCTTTCTTTGTTTGTTCAAGCTCTTGCTTAAGAGATTTGAGGCAATTAGCCATAACATGGCCTTCCTCTTTAGCTTTTTGAAGGTTTTGTTTTGTCTCTTCAAGCTCAGCTGATACAGCTCCAATTCGGGATTGGAATTGTCCATGTTCGCTTGCTCTTGTTTGCATCTACAAGAAATTAAACACATAATAAAGCAAAAGGATGATTATTGACGAACACGGAAAAAGTTGTCTATTGTTGATTGCTAATAGCCTGTTTTGTTTTCAAAATTTTTGAAATTGCAACAGTATGTTGGCCACATCTTCTCTTTTAATTTAAAAACCGTTTCAAAACAAGGCTCCAAAATTCACTTCAAAGCAAAAAAAAAAGTTCATTTTCACTTGGATTTCTTAATAAAAGAAAAAAAAAATCTTTATATTAAAAGAACAAAAAATGGAAAACATACAACAAAACCAATGAACCCTTGTCAATAATAGCACACAATCTTATGGAACCTGCGTTAAGTTTGATTAGAGGATTTGAGAAGAAAAAGAAAAATGTGTGTAAAACTAAGTAAAATATAAGTGTATTTTATTCATGTTTTACCTTCTTTTTTTTCTCTTCCAAATTCCTTCTTAAATCTTCCAACCAAAAACAGTGTCAGTGGACAATGGGATTGATCTCCTGAATTAGTCGATTTATTGGACCAGATACCAAAGTTATCAAAAAAAAAGAAAATATATTGTTGCACTTGAATCGATCAAGCATGAGGTTTTCTTCTTCTTCTTCTTCTTCCAATTTTATTTTAATTTTTATTGTTATTATTATTTTTTGTAAGAAAAGCTATTGATCTAAATTTAAGTGTATATATACAATCCATGCAAGTGTATATATATACATATAATTTTCAGGGCTTTTGTTGCCAGTGCCACATTGGTTGCTTGTTAGTAATCCAACATTCAAATGCATCAATTCAGCAACATATCAAAATGAACTCCACAAGCTCAATCTTACAGGTTTATTTAAGCTCATTGAACACACACACACACACACACACACACACACACACTACTAATAGAGAGAGAGAGAGAGGAACCTCTTTGAGCTTGTTGGCATAGATTTCGCCAGCTAAAACCCTTTCACCAAACAACATAACTGCCTCTTTAACAGACCGGAATGGTGCCCTCGTGTCGATCTCTGCCCGTCCGATCACCACCACCCCCTCCTCTCTTTCCATGTTCTTAATTTCCTTAAACTCCACACTTTGAACACACCCACCACGCACACACACAGAGGAGGACTGAGAGATGAATGAACGAAGGTGGCGACAAAGATCTCTTTGCTTTTATAAGTACGTAAAGAAGCCACCCACCCACCCACCAAGAGTGGATAGAGAAGTCGTTAATTACTCCATAATAGTAATGTATAGTAATATGGTGGGACTTTATCAAAATCATGGGACTTCATTTCTTCGCGTCCACTTCACTGGTATTCTGTTATTTGACGGTGATGTTCTTGCTTGTTTGCTTGCTTTGCTGGTGGTTGCTCCGTCTTTGTTTCGTTTAATTCCCCCACTGCTTGATTTAAAATTCTCTTTCTTTGATAGGGAGGTCTCGCCAGAAGTGGCCTTTTAGGGCCTCAAATTAATTTAGACCTGGCGCCTTTTACTTATTTATTACAAATTATATCAGTAATAGTTTAATCTTTATAATGTTACTTTAAAATTGAACTAAAATTAAGATTCAAAATAATCTGTTCACTTTTTCACAATAATTAAGGATTTATTTCTAATTACCATTTTGTCTTCTATGGAACTTATTAAAAAATGTTATTGTTTGGATTGAATTGATAAGATGCGAAATTAAATGGTAAAGTTGATATAAAGATATAAGAGACAAATTGCAGAGATCAAAAATAAATAAATATATATCTTTAACAATCAGGAAGGTTTCAAGATAGGGCTATATCACATGAGTGGTGCTATGTGTACCAATTGGTATATTAATTAGTATACTAACATATATTATGATATTGTCATTTCAAAAATCAAGCATTTAATTTATAAGAATTGATTCAATATGACCATTTTGGAAAGCGAGTAGGTGTGACAATTAAATGCTTGATTTTTACATATCGAATCAATTCCTACAAATTAAATACTTGATTTTTACAATCAATCACAAATTAGGTTTATCGTTTAAAACATAGCGCAATATCAAGAATAATTAAACTTCAAATATTCAAATTCATGATTTTTGGCAAAAGTTTTTTTTAATTTTTTTTGTCAAGGACCTACCCATCTGAATTAGCCTTGATCTCCATTAAAGTGATGCTTACAATTTTACATCTTAACCACTTCAAAGGCCTAGCCCAATAAATACAAGCTATTAGAGTCATTTTCATGTAAATAGAAGGATCTTCAAATTAAAGGATGATCTATTAGAGTAATTTTCATGAAAATAAAAGGATCTTCAAATTAAAGGATGATTTATTAGTAGCATCCTATTTTTTTGGTTTATATGGATTCATTTGAAAAAGCTTATATTGGAAGTCTTAAACATGTTTGGTTTGTTAATTACATCCCATCTATTTGAGTAATCATCATGTCACACTACAAGAATTAACACTTTTGGCAACAAAAAAATTGGTCGCTAAAAGTCAATTTTTGGTCGGCAAAAGTTATCCGCGACCAATTTTTTTGGTCGCTACTTTGGTCGCCAATTGAGGGTCGGCAAAAGTAATTCGCGACCAAAATTGTGGTTGGTCGGCAAAAGTTGAATTTCGCGACTAAATTTTTGGTCGCTAAATATTTAATTACCGCGACTAATTTATTTTGTCGCCAAAACACTTTGGTCGCGAAAAGTGATATTTTCCCGACCAAAAAGTTTGGTCGCCAATTATCACATTCAACGACCAAAAAGTTTGGTCGCCAATTGTGACATTCCGCGACCAAAAATTTTGGTCGCCAATCGTGACATTCCGCGACCAAAAAATTTTGGTCGCCAATCGTGACATTCCGCGACCAAAAAGTTTGGTCGTCAATTGTGACATTCCACGACCAAAAAAAGTTTTGGTCGCCATTTGTTACTTTTCGCGACCAAAACTTTTGGTCGGCAAAAGTGAGTTTCCACGACCAAGAACTGTTTTGATCGGCAATAGATGTATTTTTTGCGACCAAGACTCTTGGTCGGCAATTGTCATTTTTTGCGAAAAAAAAATAATTTATTTGTCGCGACTAATAAATTGGTCGCCAAAGCAAGAAAACAATACACCTGTAATTCCTAATAATTCATTCAATCCATAATAAACTTATAATTTTAAAGCATCCTTCAAATTAACTGAATCATTAACATTCGACACAATACATAATTCATTAACATTCGACACAATACAACTATTCTAAGTTTTCATTCACAAGTCACATCCATTTAGCATAACAAATTGAAACAATACATAATTCAGATTTACAGCAACAGGAAAATTGCTTAATCCACTAAGTTGCCTTGATAGCCAATCAAAAAATCCTTGCGCCCTTCCGTGCCACGCTTTGCATCCATCAAAGCAGTAGTGATGTAAGGCACCTAATAAAGAAACAGAATTGGAAAATTTATCAGAGAAGCATGATAGTGGCAACAACACTGGATTGCAAACCCGTATCTTTGCAAAAATCAATTAAATCCTATAAACATGTACATCGTATTGAGACAACTACCTGGCATAATAAAACTGTACCTATTGCTGTACCTGCAAATTTCAGTACACGATGATTAATAAGCTAACAACCATAACAAATACAGGCATAGTTAACTATCAAAGCTCCATTGATTCAGTTCACTTTTATATATGATTTTTTAATAAAGTTGGTAAAGTTTATTTTAACGAATAATACCACAGATTAATTAAAACATGAATGATTCTGATGGTCTTAGCTTTAGATTAAACTTTGGGTTGTAGATGAGCAGCTTGAGCAGACATTCAATTAGCACTGATGATCAAGGCCCCTAATCTAAGTAATCACACACAAAAGATTAACGTGTACCAAAAAAAAATATAAATTTGCAATTCACATAAATAAGGTGGCATAACATTTGTGCCTCCTTTCCGTTCTCTTTCCCAAGACATCAAGGGAAAGCATATTCATCCATTCTGCTACCCTACCTACCAGATATGATATGAATGAATACATCTGACGAGTTTTCCTTAAAAATAATAATAGAGATAAAACAAACTTCTCTCTAGTGAATGCATATTTGTGGACAGGGAGTGAGTTTAGGTACTACAGTGCAAAAGTGAAGTGGATGCATATTTGTGCACCAAAGGCTGAAGAGGGCTTGGGATTCAGAAATTTGAGAGAGTGGAATAAGGCCACTATGCTAAGACAACCCTTGTGGGCTTTAAGTAAGAAAGCTGATTCTTTGTGGGTTAAGTGGGTCCATACTTGTGTAATTAAGGGTAAGTGTCTTCCTACTGAGGCATCTTGGACTGTCAGGAAGTTTTTTGAACTAAGAGCTGTGGGGCAACCTTTGATCAATATATCATTGGTGATGGGACTGTTACATTTCCGCGATTTGATAATTGGCATCCCTTGGGTCCTTTGAATAAGAAATATGGGGAAAGGGTTGCTTTTCATATGGGCATGGCTGTGAATAGCAGAGTTTCCTCTTATCATTAATTTTGGGAATTGGAAGTGGCCTAGAGGTAGAAGAGTGGTTATTACTGAGATTAAAGCTAATACCCCTGCTAGCTTCGTATCGAATCCTAATAGGCCTGACTCAGTGTTTTGGCTACCCTCTAGTAATGGCAAATATACTGTGGCTTCAGCTTGGCAAGCAATTCAAATGGTATTCCCTATCGTCCCTTGACATAAATTGGCATGGTTTCCTCAAAATGTTGCTAAGTGGAGCTTTGTGCAATTGGTTACTGTTCTGAGATTGAAGCTAATACCCTGCTAGCTTTGTATTGAATCCTAATAGGCCTGACTCCGTGTTTTGGCTACCCTCTAGTAATGGTGAATAGCTTGGCAAGCAATTCAAACACTATACCCTATCGTCCCTTGACATAAATTGGCATGGTTGCCTCAAAATGTTCCTAAGTGGAGCTTTGTGTAATGGGTTGCTGTTCAGTGAGGACTGGCTACAATGGATAGAATGTTTAAGTGGGGGATTGTTTCTGAAAACAAGTGTGTATTGTGCAATGGGTTTGATCACGATCATTTACTTTTTTGTTAATATTTTTCAGCATATACTTGGACTGTTCTTTTGAGGAGAATTCTTCCTGGTAGAAGAATGCCTGACTTTTGCTGAAGAGTGTGGAGGTAAGGCTATTACAGATTATGTTTACAGGTTGACCCTTGCTGGTACTATGTATCATGTTTGGAAGGGAAAGGAGTCAAGAAGATAGAAATGGGTGATATTAGAGCTAATCTTAGCTTGGGTAAAAAAGGAAGCATTTACAAACAATCTTACCTTGATTAAGAGCAAACTAACTTATTTCATGTCTTTGTTTAGCATATCTCAATCTAGTAATGCATCTGTAATTATAACATCAATAAAACCTCTACCTTAAGTAGAGGGTCCAAGGTGCTTTCCATGTTTGAAGGAAAAACTATCCTTTTGTGAAGGACTTAAAGATCTTAGAATGAACTGAGCTCAAACTTCACATCACAATGCGGTGCACCAATATCAACACAAACAACATGAATATCAAACATATGTAGTAAAAGAAGTAAGAAGAAAAACTTGCCGCAATTGATGAGTAAACATTCTCAAGTTGTTTGGCTATAGTGTTGCATGCATCAGATAAACTACACTTGGTTGCAAACATCATATCTGGAAGCCTCCAACCCTGAGAACCAACAACAAATACATGAATTATGCCTATCATACTACACATTTAAAGTCATAAAAAAATTGAAAAATGAAAATCTACAAATTACTAAAGCATAGTCTACGAAGTAAAAATGGATGTTATATCTGTTTACTAAAAAACATATAGTTTTTTTTCCCATTTCTAACAATACCAAACTTATTCAAGCTCTTATATTTGAAATCTACCAAGTTCAGGATACTGAAGAAGGCCAGGAATGAGAGGATAGTGAGGTGAGTTTGGAGATCAATGAAGGCTCAAGGCAGCACTCTTGAGGTTGAGGGTGTGCAGACAGTCGCCACTACATGAGTTTTGGTGTCTCATAAATCAGCTTTTGATGGGCTTCATATAGCAGTTTGGCGATTCTTATTTAGCTGTGCAGCTAGCTGCACTATAGGCTAAGAACCAATCTTATCTTCCAGACTAAAATAAGTGCAGTTTTTAGAGCCTGCAAGTGTAGCAGGCTTGATTAATGAGCCTGGTACATCATATGTTGGCCCACTTCACCTGCAGTGTAACATGTCCTTACGACTTCTTCATTTAAATGTACTCAGTTAAAAGAGGGTTATTTTTCTTCCCACAGCTCCCTTGGGGCCATGGATAATTAGAGTATCATTCTTTGAGATCTAATATGACTAGGATCCAGCATCAGAGCAGCCATTTTTGTAACTGCAATTTATCTTTTAAATTCAAGTTTATTCATGTTTAAGATTTGAAACAACTCACTTTGTATTTCTTTCTCCTTATTCATCAGAGCAAACCAACCCCCTGTCCCATTTAGTACGTCTCAAGGTCTTCAAAACAGTTTACTGCATTTGATGCGCCAATGACATGATGGCCTATCCTTTCATCCACTCTATACTTGCTCTACAAAACACCATGCTACCGTACATTTTTTCACACCTTCCTTAGTCCACCATGTCTTCCTCATTACCAACACTAATTTGTCATTACAGTTTATTGTTGTGGTTTCTGAAGCATTTCTAAATCATCCATCAATAAATTGAAACATATTTTCAATTTGACTAGAATTTTGACTTTTAAAACTCATCTAAAACAGATAGAAAGAATATAGAATGACCCAATACACAACTTCACCTATGTATGACCCATGGATGCCCTTACCTTCCATGTCAAGAAAATTTTGAAATAATCAAAATACTCTTAACCTATAATACTTGATTTTTCATATCGAAAGCTAATTATATCCATACTAACTTAAAAATAAGCATAAACAGTGACAACCAATACCAAAATGTGATTAAGAAAAGTTCCAAGTGTGTCCATCTTGAAACCAACCAATTTCCAAACATTCTCGCTGCTTTAATTTTACTATTTATAGATGATCTTACAGTTTGCATCATGAGTAAACTTTACAATTTGTAAAGGAAAGTAAAAGCAAAAATAAAAAATAAAAAAAGGGAAACAGAAGGGTCAACATGAACTATTAACTATGCCATCAATTTTACATGCCCCTTTTTTCCATTTTTTCTTTTGGTTGTTTCTAAAGGATGTCTTTTTAAAATATTAAAATAGCAAGAAATGAGATTTCCCTCAAATAGATTAATCAAAAAAAATGCAGATCCAATATCTAAATCATACCTCTTACCCTACGAATCTTCTCAATGAATTGCTCACCAACAATACCCGAACTAGGAACATTGAGACCCCGTGCATGACTAATTCTTCCTGAGGCTCTGATTACGGCTATTAGGTCCATACCACCTGATAAACCAACAGTCTCCATTTCCTAACTGTCACGCTTCAAGCTCCATGACAACGTCGCACACTCATTTAAATGAGCATACAAGACTAAAAGTCCAACCACATAAACCAACAATGCAAAATACTCAAATTAAATCTTTAATTATCATAATGCCAAAATTCATAAAAATAAATAATTCTTATCATATGAAATTGTCCACCAAGTCCACTGGTATAATCCACTAACAAAATAATAATCCAAGTACTTAAAGCAAGCTAGGGTTGAAGAATTGAAGAAAAAATGTTAGTGTTGTAAACAAAATTAATGGTAGGAAAAGGAAGATGAAACAGATCTGGTTCAGCGTGTTTTAACGGTTAAAGTGCATCATGATGATGATGATTATGATTATGATTATGATGATGAAGATGACAACTAGAGTAGGCAACACACATGGATTCCTGCAGGCAGGCATCGCACAGACCATCCCAAACAAGCTTCAAAAGCTCTCAAAAAAAATTCTAAACTCATCATTGTTGAATAAGAAGTACATACCTTTATACAGAACTCATAATTCCAAAAGGACTGACTCCAAAATTTTTTTAAAAAATAAAGACTTTGGCATTTAAAACTCATTCAAAACTTACCTAAAATCATACTTAACAACCCATATAAAACTTGACCCAAATTATAACCCACAGGCAGCAACTACAACCCATTTTCAGAAATTTCTGAAATTAGCAATATACTGATGACCTATAGAACACTACTAGATAATATGAAACAAACCAGATCAATGCCTAACCTAAATAATCATAATATAAGACTCTACCAAGAATAATACAATGATTATGCATAGTTCTAATAGGGCCCACCATGAAATTATGCCAATATCAAAATTTTACTGCTTCCTTGAGTTTACTTTTTTCTTGCATTAATTGAAGAGAAACTTTATGTGCAGTCAAAAGATATTAACAAGATAACTAGACCAAGTATTTTTTAGCAGACAGTGCAAATAGCCAATACATGGTAAATCATGTGCTATTTCACCTGAACTGAGTAGATAATCATAACTTAAAAAGATTGTACATGGTAAACCTTTTCTGCTGCATGTCGTAGTTTCTGGGCAGCCATTGAAGGAAGAAATGAATATGGCAACATTGTAGCAGTGTGGTTTTTTCGATCTTTGCACTCCATAAACCTGAATAATTATCAAGATTAATAATATAATCATGATTAAAACATGAAAAACTCTACCAACACAGGTGTGATTTTTTCAAAGATTTGAACAATAATATTGCATGGCATATGACATAAACAATATAATTACTACTTATGAAATCTGAACTAATTCAAAATGGTTTTGTTGTTCATTTCAATTAAAATTGGTTTTTAAAATTTAATTATGTAAATGAGTAAGACCCTATCACAGCCTTGATCATTTTTCAGTGAATAACTAATATATAAAGAAGTTAGGCTGGTCTCCTCCAAACCCTTATAATGTGAGAATACAGGGTAACTACTACAGAGACTTTGAACAATCAATGGAGCAAACATTTCTTCAATTTGTCCTTCACCAGTTTTGTGGGGATGGGGGTGTTGTGGAACTAAGCAAAGCAAAATAAATATTATATGGCAATAATGAGCTTACCATGCAAGAGGGCTAGCAGTTCGATTAATGAGCAAGATATTTGAATATTGACTTTTCTCTTTGAGATCAACACGAGTAATTTTTTGTACATGGGCCATCCCTCTACTCCCCAACTTCAAGCTTGTTGATAGAGCCAGATGCCATGTTTCAGAATTGTCAAAAACTACAGGAACAGTGTTGGAAATGAGCTCCAAATCATACAACGAATCCATGGCACAGGAGCTAGCAGCCCCCCTAATAAATAAAATGACACAAATATCAGCATACATTAGGCAACACCTCTAGTTATTTCTCTGAAAATACCACTCAATTTTTAACACGAGAGAGTTACAACTGCTAATACAATGAGGCAACTATTTTTATTTCATTTTATTTTATTTTGTGAGTGCAGCACACATGTCCTGGTTTATTTTATTCATAAGCAAACTAGGAAGTGCCTAATATGCATGCAAGACACCAATCCTGTGTCAGTGTTTGTACCATGCATTGAACCATAAGCCTCAAGTTGTTGCTTTTAATAAAAGGAAAAGAAATGCAAGGAAATTATTTACAAGTGTTATGCAAACAATTTCATTGAAAACAAAACAACAGCCAGTGTTCAACTATTGTCTTCTTCTTTTGTTCCCTCTGTTGTGATGTAACCAACCAAGGATTCTTTACAATAGAAGCCAAATGAAGCTTACCTTTCCTCTGAATTTGCATTGTCTGACTGATGAAAAAGCCCTTTATTATTATGTATTGGATTAATACACATCCTAGAAGGCATCACAAAAGTTCTGCAACAAGATAGAGTAGTGAAGTCAAAACACTTATTACCAAGACTATGATAATCATTAAGACCAACAGTAATGAATTTCTAATCTTTCAGGGTCTCACAAGCATCTTTATGCCAAGACTGAAATCAGATTACTTACTACAGCTATTAAAAGCAAGCATACTTACTACAGCTATCTTTTAAATGCTAGTAAATTAAGAAACAAATCAAAGAAGCCAATCTTACTAAAAATGCACATCACTTAAAAGAAATGATTTGTTAAATTACAAGAGGAAATAAAAGATTGTGTTTTCTCTCCTCCCTTGTTTGGTAATGCAATGCAACAACCAGTGGTTAAGTGTGAAGTTTTAAATAGTTTTTCCATGAACAATAAAAATCAAATTTCGGATGCTTGACTAACAGGTATTTTAGGGAAGTCATCTGAGATATGGAATAAGGGATGCCACCAGTGCAGCTATTTCCAGCAAGGTTTCTGCATTACAAGGGGATTGCTGATGAAACCACCATAAGAAAATTAAAGGGCGCAAATTTTTATTTTTTTTTGATAAATGAAATTAAGGGACTGAAATAGAAGAGAAGGAAAAATCAGTAGGCATTAAGCATACAGTTGCGTGCAGTTTGAAGGTGTGCAAAATTTACACATAAATTAAATTAAAGAAAAAGAACTTGGAAATGAACAAATCGAATCAAAATCAAAATCCCATAGGAGATAGACGACTTTGACCAACCCTAGACTTAAAAAAATCACTTGTTAGGGTTTCAAAAATTAGAAGGAGAGGGAAAGGGGCAGAGTGAGAGCAACAAACAAGTGAGAGAGAGAGAACTTAACAGAGTCGTAGTCGTCGGTGGTAGTCGCAGTCGCGGTGGCCGGCTTTGTCTTTGTGTTTAGAGTCTTCGTCCTCGGCGGGCTTGAAGGATGGGGGCTTGAATGCAGGGGGCTTCGGAGGGAGGTTTCCTAATTTTCTCTGAATATCGTCCCATTGAGTCGAAGCTCCTTCCATGTCCTTGTACACGAAGTGATAGTTCCCCATTTTTGAGAATCTCCGATCAACTCTCTCTCTCTCTCTCCCTCCCTCCCTCTCCCTCTCCCTATAGTATCGTATTTTGGGGATTTTTTGTTAGGGATTGGGGATTTGAGATCGTGAGAAACAAAGGGGGGAAAGAAAGGAGGGAAATAGAAAGAGCGGGAAAACGAAAAAAAGAAGAAAAGAAGAGGAGAGTTAAGATAGGCCATAGTTTTATTTTTTTTTTGTTAATTTTTTATTTTTTTTTTGGTTGAAACTGCAGAAATTTTTTTTTTTTTTTTCTTAGTTATTAAGGTTGAAAATTTATTAGTTTCATTTTTATTTTAATGAAATCTTTTTTTTATTTGGTAAAAGTAGAAGTAATATTTTTATGAAAAATATTTTTAATTAAAATAAAGTTAATGAAATTTAGAGAGATAGAGACGTGTAGAGAGATAGAGACAGACAGATTAATTTTATTTTAATGATTTTTTTTTTATTTGGTAGAAGTAGGGTAATATTTTAATGAAAGCCGTACCTAAAATAAATTGGAGTACTCTGTCATCAAGGCCCATTTGTTCCAAATTATACATTATAAACCTGATAGCAGCATTTTGGACTTGTGTATATAGTAAAACAAGTTAGATATTTTGTAATGACACCAGGTTCAAAGCATGAGGAGAGAATGTCTTAGAATGAAGTGTATTCATATGCATTTTAAGTCAATGGAACAATTCAATTTTATTGTCAAAAAACCCAAGAAGAGCATGAAGTGAAGAGTTTCTCAGCAAACATCATAAGAATAAATAGTCTAGTCCTAAAGATATATATTTGGTCATCACAAGCAAAAGAAATGGAATTAATTGACAAATAATTGTTCTCCTCTAAAAAAAATCCTTTCAATTAGGAAGGAACAAAATGAATTTCTACCAATTTGGGAGAAACCCTAATTTTAGAAATTTCTCTATATTTCGTGGCCCCGTTGTGTCATATGAAGAACCCACAAAGAGACTGAAGGACTAGATGCAACATTAAAATTCTACTTTCTCGTCGTGTCATATTGAAGAACCCAGAGAGCCACTAACACTATAGCATAATCAACTCCCTCTTATATAATACTGTATAGATATATATTCAAAGAGAGTTTACCAGACACGAACAAAGAGATGAAGAAAGTACAACACTATCCAAGCTGACATTCAAACCCTTACCAGAGATCAAAACGTACACTGATTGCAACGAATCAAAGACTCGCAAGAAGATCATATACCTCCAAATTTTTTTGATCACATAGATCACACTTATTTAGAAGTTGTCATTAAAAAAATTATATATAATCACACTTATTTAGAAGGTGAAATTAAAAAATATATATAATTATACTTAATTAAAATATATATATATATAATCACACTTAACTATATATAATCACACATATTTTTTTAATATTTTCTTTTGAAAATCGAAGAGAGAAATTAGAATAGAGATATTATCAAATATTTTTGTTATCTTTTCATTTGAAATTCATAAATTAAGGAATAATTATTATTTTCAAAAGAATTAAATAGGTATGAGAGAAGTTGAAAGAGTGTGTATGGGAGTCAAAAAGGCTTGGAAGAAGTCAATAAATGCTTAGTGGTGGTGGCGGGTAGGTGGTGGTGGCGGGTGGTGGTGACGGTGACGGTGGCGGGTGGGTGGGTGACGGTGGCGGGTGGTGGGTGGTAGCGAGTGGGTGGTGGTGGTGGTGGTGGCGGGTGGTGGGTGGTGGTGGTGGTGGTGGCGGGTGGTGGGTGGTGGTGGCGGCGGCAGATGGCGGGTTGTGGGGGGTGGTGGCAGGTGGTGATGGTGGATGGGTGGGTGACGGTGGCGGATGGTAAGTGGTAGCGAGTGGGTGGTGGTGGTGGTGAGTGGTGGGCGGTAGTGGCAGATGGGTGGCGGATGGCGGGTGGTTGTGGGTGGTGACGGGTGGTGGTGGTGATGGGTAGGTGGGTGGGTGACGGTGGCGGGTGGTGGCTGGTGGCTGGTGGTGGTGGATGGTGGTTGGTGGTGGCAGGTGGGTGGCAGGTGGTTGGTGGTGAAGGGTGGCTGGTAGTGGCAGTGGGTGGTGAATGGTGGCGGCGGGTAGGTGGCGGGCGGTGGACGTTAGTGGCGGTTGGTGGCGGGTGGATGGCAAGTGGGTGGTGGTAGTGGTGGTAGTGGCGAGGAGTGGGTGGTGGTAGCGAGTGAGTGGGTGGCAGGTGGGTGGTAGTGGCAGGTGGTGATTGGTGGTGGCAGGTGGTGGTAGGTGGTGGGTGGCGGTGGTGGCAGAAAACAGTGGTGGAAAATGGTGACGAGTGGTGGCTAGTATTGGGTGGTAAAAAAAAAAAAAAAAAAACTCAAAACGGAAACACATTTTTTAGCTAAATTTATAAACTGGGACCACTGATTTATAAATCAAAAATTTACCAAACAAGTTTTTATTTGAGTTTTTTTAATTTTTGTAAATATAAACAGAAAACAGAAAACGTAAGTGCTACCAAACGGCACCTTAGCAAACAGGCTTTAGATGGTAAAAATGTCGTAAAATGAACAAATAATTAAATAAGTTTCCAATGTTAGAAATGACTTATCAAAAGATTCTTAAGCCATATATGGTTTGATTTTTAGAATTTTTTTTAAAAATTAAAAATTAATTTGGTTAAGAAATAAAAAATAAAAAATAATTATCATTTAAGGGTAAAAAATAATTAGGGCTAGAGACAGAAGAGATTAGGGCTTTTTTTTTCTCTTTTTTTTTTTTTTTTTTTTCTATTTTCCTGTACAAAACGATGTCGTTTTAAAAATGGCGACCAAATTTTTTTGTCGCAAAAAAAATTCAATTCCCGCCTCTATAAAAATCAAATTTCCCTCTCAAATTTTTGGCGACCAAAAGACTATATTAGTCGCAGAAAAGGTACATTCGCCGACAAACTTTTTTAGTCGCCAAATCCCAATCAACGGCGACTAAAATATTAGTCGCTAAAAGTACAAATTTGGCGACTAATTTTTTTTTGGTTGCTGAAAATAAGTTTTTGGCGACCAAATTTTTGGTCGCCAAAAAATATGTGACCTTCCGCGACCAAATTTGTAGTTGGTTGGCAAAAGCATACCACTTTCTGCGACCAACTCATTTTTTGGTCGCCAAAATATAACCTTCTGCGACCAATAATATTTGGTCGCCAAAAGTAATGATCATTCGCGACTAATTAATATTTGGTCGCCAAATGTCATTTTTTTGCGACCAAAATTTATTTGGTCGGCAAAAGTGGTCGCAAAATGTGTAAATTCTTGTAGTGTCACTTAGGAGGAATCACTGATAGATATAACAAGTTGGTGGGACAATGGTTCTGCAGGAATATCAAATTTTTTACTAAATAAATAACTCGTATGGGTGTAGGGTCTACACTTTTGTGAACCTTACATCATGTGAAACATTTGGTCATTCATTTGATAAAAAATTTGGAGCCTATAACATTTTCTGTGGGACAATTGAATAATACTACGGATCATGAAAAAACTAACATGAAATACTTCATAAAGATTTGATTAGTGTGTGGTGTTTTATTGTATGTGTAATCTAACGGTGAAAAATTTTCCATGATCATTTTCATGATATTTTTTTTCATAATCCCTAACATTATTTGAGACAATTACATTCACATTCACCATAGTTTGGAAGTCAAACATATTTTAAGATTGTGCTTAAATTTAAATTTATTGAAAAAATAAATAATGAATAAAAATATTTTTATCCCATTTTCTTTGATTTTACTCTTCAAATTAAAATACAAGCACAACATAAACCGCTTGCAAATATAATAGATAATCAAAACAAGAGAAAAAATACAAGAAGATAAGAAAATGATTTTGGAAACCACTTCAATTTCAAAAACGATGATTAATTCTTGTAAATTTGAACAATACATGATAAAAATGAACGGGAGAGCTCATTAAGGCAGGGTTTGACAATTACTTTACTCTTTTAACATTTTTTTTTGTTTATTTTGATTTTTGGTGAACTTTATTAAAATTTGTGAAGAAAGCTTCATTCAAGTCATCAAAGGCTTATTTTGAAAATTGAGTTAAAAGTCACTTTTCAACTTTTAACTCACTTCCCTCTCTAAAAGAAAAAGTCGAAAAACAATTTTTAACTATCTTCCAAAACACCGTGCACCACTCAACTCAATCCAATATTCTTAGGGAAAAGCACCATTAAATCCCTAATTTAGGAATGTTAACCCATTTAGTCCCGACATTTTTTTGTTGGACTAATAGGTCCTATTTTATGTGTAAAGACATTAGTACCCATTTTTTTAGGCAACTGGGTCAGTAATTGATGGGATAATTTTGGGTTAATGTTTATGTGTAATTTACCGAATTGCCCAAGAAGCTTACTATAGGCCTTTTTTAGATTTCTCTCCTTTCCGAACATCAGCAGCGTTAACTACATCATCACCATCAACAAACATCAACAACATCACCAACATCACTAAAAAAACATCATAAAAAATTCAAGAACATTAAAAACAAAAACTATTTCTGCCCAGTATGAAGACAATGTTCAAACATCAACAAACATCAAACATAAACAAAAAAATATACACCTTATTACATATTTTTACAGACTATTCCTAAAAAATATACACCTTATTAATCGTCGGCGACAAAATATCATCAAAACATATACATCAAACATCACTAAAAAAATATACATCAAACATCAACATATACATTATACATCACTAAACAAACAACTATTTCTGAAGGATAATGGGTCGCCATTGATGGTCAATGTGTACCCATTTTTCAGCTTCACAAACAACCCACAATTCGTATTGCTAGACTATGCTCCGTTTCGGGGAAGGAACAGAGAGATTGATCAGACATAGTCTTAAACATTAACAACATTAACATCAAAAAAAAAAATATATACACCTTATTACATATTTTTACAGATTATTTCTAAAAAATATATTGATTGATGCACATTTACAGACTATATTTTTACAAACATCATCAAAAAAATATTGTGAACATCATCAGCATCATCAACATTCGAACATCATCACCAACATATTCGAACATCATCACCATCAACTGCGTTTGTTGGCTGCTTTTTCTCAGAAACCCTAACCCTAATGCTAAGGTCTACAACAATGGTGGTGAAAACTTCCAAGGCCGAGAAGAAAAGCTCCTACGACACTAAGCTGTGCAGCCTTGTCGATATCTACTCTCAGATCTTGATCGTCGCCGTCGATAATGTCGGATCGAACCAGCTTCAGAACATTCGGAAGGGACTGCGAGGTGAGTCGGTGGTATTGATGGGGAAGAACATAGTGATGTTTTCCAGCGATGTTCTTCAGCGGCGTTGGAGAATATTCAAATCAGATCTGTACTTCCCTCAAATCAGGTCGAATAAGGTCTGTCGCTGGCGCCTTCTCCCTCCGTCGGCGGTGTCGCCGTCGCTTTAATGAATTCATACCCTCCCTCGGCCTCGTCTTTCGACCCAAATCACCAATCAATAATGGGTTCATTGTTGCAATTTCTGAAGGACACTGGGTCGCCATTGATGGTCAATGTGTACCCATTTTTCAGCTTCACAAACAACCCACAATTCGTATCGCTAGACTATGCTCTGTTTCGGGGAAGGAACAGAGAGATTGATAATTTATTCGATACGACGATTGATGCGTTTGTGTATGTGATAGAGACAGAAGGGTTTGAGGGGATTCCAGTGGTGGTGGCGGAGACGGGAACGGGCCACGGCTTCGTCAACATCAACTACATTAGCAACATCACCAAAATGAAATCAATATGGATAGAAATGTAAATTTCATATACAATAAATCAAAAACATATATCATACCAAAAAATAAAAAGGACAAAACGGTTTAAGAAAAAAACACTCAGGACTAGATAGAGGCAGTATTTTCCAATATGGGATTTATGGGTAATTTTTTCATATTCTTAGCGTTTTCATTTTTTATTTTTTTGATTGATAATATTTTTAAGGTTTATAAAATTAGATTGAGTTAAGATTTTAAATCCATTTAATTTTTTGGGGCGAAAATTTCTAGCCTAGCCCAGCTTGGTTCATCTGCCCATTTATAAAACATTTATAATATTTATTTTGTAATAAATTTATATACCTCTTTCCAATGGCAAAGCAAAACCGGCAGCAGTTGTAAATTTTAATTGGTGTTAAACAATAGAACCCTTTAGTCTCAGACTTATTTGGAAATTAATTATTTTAGCTGATTTTTTTAATTTTTTAAGAAAAGATATATTAAAATATATATATATATATATATAATTGGTGTTAAACAATAGAACCCTTTAGTCTCAGACTTATTTGGAAATTAATTATTTTAGCTGATTTTTTTAATTTTTTAAGAAAAGATATATTAAAAATATATATATCTATATAATAAGGGAAGAGAGTTTTTGAAAATGTATAAAAATGTATGTGAGATACATTTTGATTCAATGGCTGAGATTAATTCCAAATTTATATCAATGGCTCAGATCAAAATATCTCCCGCCCAACACTTCTCTCCACCTACCCATGTCTGCCTCCCCACCTTCCCTCTCCCTCTCTGTTCTTGAATCTCTTTCACAGATACATCTCTCTCTTCCTCCTATCTCTTTCATACGCTACTCTCCCTTCTCTTGCGATGACCACCGACCACCGACCACCTCTCCTCTCCCTCCCTTCATCTCCCGCTTCTTCATCCCCCTTCCCCATTTTAGGCTTTTGTTTTGCAACAAACCCATACATTCTTCGATTCAGAAAGAGGAGGGCATCGTCGTCCCGCCCCGCCGATGCCGACGCCGACGCCGACACCCTACCCCGCCGTTCCCGACAAGAAGGTTCGAAATAAATAATGGCCCATGTTTATGAAGATTCTGCATCATAAATAGTATGTTTTGACAGTATGTTCCTGTTATGTCTATAATGGCCCATGTATAAAGTTTTGTTTATTAAATAATTGGGTTTGATATTTTGAAGATAATGGAATCCTTCATTACAGATTCTGCATCAACTTATGAAGATTCTAATTTGGGTTTGATATTTTGTACCCTTCTCTCTCTCTTCTTCTCTTTCATTACAGATCGTAATTGAAGTTTTGTTTATTAAATAATTTCATGTTTTTTTACAAACTACAAACCACACATTGCTCTTAAATCCCTAGAAATAAAAATAATGGAATCCCCTAAAAAGGTTCAGAAGCCAAAAAAGAAAAGAAAAGAAGAAGCATAACAAACTATCCCATAAATTTGTGCCCTCAAAAAAAGAGTAGAATCAGTGCCCTTAAATTTGTCCCCCAAAACCCCTGCGTTGAGCTACAACCAAATAACTTATAGAAGTAAAAAGAAGACACCATACCAAGCTTGAAAGTTCAATAGGGGTTCATAAAGATCTGGTTTTGTGGGTTTAGAGGTTAGAAGTGCAGGAAAATTATAAAGAAGAAGAAGAAAAAGTGTAATGACTCGAATTTTTTTTAATAATCATTACATAATTTAGTTGTTGCACTACGTGATTAGTGATATTTGCTTTATATTAAAAGATTATTTGTAAATGGGTTTATGATAATTGAAAAAAAATAGTTCTTTTTTTGTCACACATGTTCAGGGTGAAATTTGTGTCTCTTGAGTTGAAGACCTTACTTACGAAAATTTTATGAAGTTTTTATGCATGAATAATTATTTTCTGAAAATTTACAAATTGAACAGTGTTGAGATTTGATATTAAAATCATGACTTGAGGTAAAACTTATTGGGTTTAGTTTTGCATATATTTGGGGCATGTAATTTGATTCAAAAGCCATAATTTAGAATCAATTTAAATTGGGTTCATATAATACATATTTAATTTGTTTAGTCCTTTTAATTATGTGAATGGAAGGTACCACTTTGAGAGTTGTTATTATTTATTACATTGTATTATAATAAATGTTTGAAAAGTGTAATCAATACAAACTACTTTGAGAAGTGTAATCACTACAAACCACACAAAGCAATTTCATGTTTTTTTTTGTGTGTGTATATAATTTACGGTTTCCTGCCAAAATTGCTTTCTCTTTATTTAGATAAGCTCCACTGTCTATTAGATTTCTGTTCTCTGTCGCCCATCTCTATCGGGTTTGCTGGTGTTAGCTGTTTTTGGGTGTTGGTGTTTTCTACTGATTTGTGATGTGTTTCAAGGTGTGAGTGGCAATTTGGTTGAAATCTTCATATCAGTAGAGCTTCATTCTCAGTTAATGGAGTTGTTTTCAATTTTTAATAACTCAGGAGTTGTCTTGGGTCTTCATTCTCAGTTTTGCTAATTTTTGCTAATGTTGTGTGCTGTTTTGCTGGGGTTTTTGCTCTGGTTTTTGGGTTTTTTTTTGCTCTGTTCTGTTTGATTATGCTGCTGCTGGTGTGGTGGTTTTGAGTTGCTGCTGTTGAGTTGTTTGTTGCTGTGGTTGCTGTGCTGCTATTGGTGGTTCATTAGGCTTTGAGTTGCTGTTGCTGTTGTTGAATTGTTTGCTTTTTAGGTATTATAAGTGCTTTGAGTTTTAATTATATATCAATTTCTATAGCTATCTCTACATCTGTGTAAATTCCTACTATATATAGGTTCAATTTTTTCGAGATTGAAATGTTAGCGTTGCAATCCACGATGAGTGGGACCTTAATGTCCTCTATGTTCATTGGGTAAGTCCACTTATCAAACTTCTTTGCTTATTAAATTTATTTCTTTTTATTCTGTTAATAAATTTTATTTCTTTTTCAAAAGGAAAAAGAAAAGGCTAAGGTGTCTTAACAAAAAAGAAAATGAAAGCCACGTAGGAATGGGAACACAAAATGTATCACAAATGGTACGGTTCCTCAATCATTACTTTTTGGTTCTTCAATCATTATATTTTGGAGCATGCATAACCTATTTTAGTGTAAAGTTTCTAAAGATGAGCATGGTTCTTTTCTACTGAATGATTTTATAAATTTTATCTATAAATTTTTCTTATAAACTGAAAGTGTATTTTTGTAGTTGCTATGGTCCATTTCTATTCTCTCTCTCTCTCTCTCTCTCTCTCTCTCTCTCTCTCTCTCTCTCTCTCTCTATTTTTTTTTCTTTTTCTTCAGGACCGCTGAATCTCATTTGTGATTGGCAACAGTAGGCCAATACAGGTGTGCTTTGTTTGGTGTTTATAACTTATTGTGAAAATATCTTTGCTTATGCTCTACAAAATTGAAGACTTTTATGAAATAGTTTTAATCGAGTGTGACATTGTTTTTAAAATTTCTTATTGTTGACATAAATTGAA
Organism: Camellia sinensis; assembly: GCF_055761805.1. Taxonomy (NCBI): domain Eukaryota; kingdom Viridiplantae; phylum Streptophyta; class Magnoliopsida; order Ericales; family Theaceae; genus Camellia; species Camellia sinensis. The sequence goes on along the minus strand of NC_138961.1, from coordinate 199,154,215 downwards.
AAACTTCATTTTTTGCTATAAATTTGTGTAGTGCTTCCAATATCAGGTAATCCATTATATTGTCATTGTTAACTTAGTTTTAGTTGCCAAATCCTTGGACACATTATTTGGAGTTTGGATTTACAGAAAAACAAGAAGCATGAAGGGAGAAGTGGAGATGAAAATGGGAACATGGTGGATACATCTATTTTGGATTGGAAGAATTAGTTTCTGCTTGCTTAGATGGAAATTGTCATTACTCAATTTCATTTTGCATGTTTTGATTTGAATTTCTTAAGCAAAATAAGTTTTGAATTTTGGATTTGATTGTTTTAGCCATGAGCACCTTATTACAAACTGTCATAGATTGCTTCTTTTTCTTCTTCTTCTTTTTTTTTTATTTATTTTTATTTAAAAAAAAAACAGCATGCTCTATTGGTTTTGGTTAATACTCGCTTCTTCTCTCATTCTTTCACACATAAAGCCTATTGGGTTTTTGTCACTTTTTTTTTTTTTTTTTAAAAAAAATTTTAAACCAGCGTTCTCTTTTTGGTTTGGTTAGCCCTCTCTTTTTCTCATTATTTCACACATGAAGTCTATTGGGTTTTTGTCACTACATACACAATTGGATGTTGATTTTTAATCAATACATATGTTGATTTTTAATGGTAAATTGTATTGATATTTGATAGCCTGAAGAGTGGTGGTTTTTCTGGGACATATTATTGCTGGGACTAATAAGAAGACTTGGGAGTAGTTGCATTTTACATTGAGATTGGTCTGAGAATTTTGTTTTGTCAGAATTATATTTCTTGGGCTATGTTTTATTGGATTGAATTGTTCTTTTATGTAACAATTACCATAAAGTTACACTCTATCTATAAGGCATTGGTTTAAGTTTGGATTAGAATATATTTGGGAATGGCTTTAGTCACAAGTAAATTATCTATTGGATAGCTCTGGAAGCCTTTTACTTTGGCCACTTTTTAGGAAACAATTTCGATTTCTTTGTTAATATTCTCGATTTAAAGTGTATATGGGAGTGCCTTTTTCCCTTTAATAATTAGTTTTCCTAAATTTCAGTTTGTTTCTTTCCGCCATTTTCATGTTATGTTGTGTCTTTTTGTTGTAGGTCATCAATTTATGGGTTTTCGATATAATCAAAGGTATAAACTTTAAGCGATTTTTTTGTTTTTTATTATATCTGTTTCATTACTCAAAATTTTAGAAAATTTATTTTTTTGGGGTCTATTACGTATTGGGTCTTTTGTTGGATCTTTTGGTATTTTGTGCTTTTTTTTTTTCACTCCACCCCTCTCATCCTCTTCTCTCCTTTATCTTTCTTTCTTTTGAATTTATTTGGGTTTTTGGTTTATATCCATTTTATTTACAGAGAAACTATAAATTGCAAATGTTTTTTTTCCCTTCCCCGTCTCTATCACATTTGTTTTAATCCCCATTGGAATAAAAGCTAACAAAATCATAGTGTATTGTTTTTGTTGTCCCATTGTTCTTCCTACATGTGAGCTCATTTTTTTCAAAATATGATTCAATTGGTAAGAGAAAATGTGTGCTTATTTTTTATCGAGTGCTTTAGAGAAGATAGTAAAAGTAGATGAGGAAAAAAGGTGAAGAACATGGGAGCAGGTACCACAAGAATTAGCATATTTTTTAGCAGTTAGAAAGTTCGTTGCTTACTATGTGACGTGATTTGGAAATAGCCAAACATTATTATTTTTTATTTCAAAATGACTTTAATCCATCTGACTTATTCTTTTCGAATCCTTTTAATTTGGCTATTTTTTAGGGATTTTTATTTTTTATTTTTTATAGAGAGTAAATTTCACCATTTAAGCGGTCTTTATATGGGAGTGCTTTGTGGTTAAAAAAATTATAGCAGTGCATTTTTTTTTTGCTCTATTTTTCTCACTATATTTCGGGTTTATAATTTGCAAATGTGATTGGCAGTAGTAGCACTAGGAGGTGTACATTGTTTGGTGAGATTGTAGAGCACTAACTAATGCTCATTTTAATTTTAATATTTTTGAATTGCAGAGTATCGGTTGGTGTCCATTTTAATTTTAATATTTTTATATTGCAGAGTATTGGTTGGTGTGCATTGTTCGGTGTTTAGTTTTAATTTTTGTGGGATTGCAAAACACTTGCTGGTGTGCTTTATCTGGTGCTTTAATTTTATTTGGAAGTTTGTATGATTTATTTGCTTTTCTATTCATTTGTTTACTTTAGTAATGCATACATATGTCTATTCTCACTTCACCATTGAATGACATAATTCAGTTGACCATAATAGTTATGTTTAATTCTTCTTACTTCATAGTTATTGATTTTTGTATTTCTCATATGTATTTTGATACGATTTTTCATGTTATAGTTTCTTTTGATGCAATTATTCTTCATTACAATTTCTTCCGATTTCTCATATGTGTTTTGATGTAATTTTTCATAGCTATTGGTTTTTTAAAGCGAATTTAAACGATTGATTTTATTGCAGGTGATTGATCCATATTAGAAACGTTGGGTTACGTTGCTTCTACATGTGTGTGGTTGGTTGGCTCTCTCATTCTAAACAAAATGATTAATTTTTTAAATTTTTTTTTTTTTTTGGGTTAGCTAGGATGATTGTTTTGTACCAAAATGTTCATTGACCTTTATTTGAAGGCATTGAAATTTGATAAAGCAAAAACGTTACCAGTTATGATACTAATTCAATAATATTTTTTTATTAAAGGCTATCCCATTCTAACTTGCTATAGTGTATATATGTGTTATTTTGACGAGGATAAAAATCTAAAATTTGCTATTTGGACTTTAAATATTTCTAGATTCTTTGCTTATGTTACATTGAAATATATAATTCATTTTTTGGACTTTAATTTTAAAATTTTATATTTGAAATTTATAAATGCTTTCGCTAATTCAATGTGTAGAAACAATTTCAGTTTCTTATAGGTGAAGTTTTAAATCAGAGTAATATTATCATTTTGAATTGATTTATTACCACTGAGTTTCGTAGCACATGATATCAAAAAAATTGTTGTCAGTGCCTTCAGGAACACAGGAACACACAAACTGCCATAACTTATGGCCATTATAGACATTATAGATTCTGCATCAACATAACAGGAACACACAAAAATAATGCATGGAAGTGTAAGGTATGCATTCATTTTAGGCATTAAATTGTATAGATTCAGTCAGTTTGTTTTTTATTTTTTTCCCAGGAAATGACAACCACTTTTTATAATAGGAATGCACTTACAAATACTTGGCAGTATGGGATTTGTTACATTTGAGAGGGACACAAATGCCTTGAGAGACAGAAAAGTATTGAGGGATATGTTAAACTCCAATTCCCTCTCAAAACAAGAATGAAATCAGAATCCAGAAAAGCTCAGAGTGTTGCTATAAAAAATAAAGAATAAAAAGACATCCAGAGGGATTGCCCCCATTTTGGTCTAATAATAACCCAGACGCCTTGTAACATCAATGGGCAATTTTGGCCACAATTTTCTCCAACTAAGAAAGCAAATTAAAATAATGGTTCCAGACCTTTCTGTTCAACTCAAAAATAAATAACATAATTTCACAGCCATTTCCATAATTAGATTTTGATTTCTAACAAACAAATAAGGCATGTGTACAGTACTTTTGAGATCACATAGTTATGAACAAATATCAAAGTTCTGTTTCATTCAAGCTAGAATAAGCTCCTTTTGCTTAGAATAGACATGTTTATAAACCAAATTCAATATTTTATCACATAATTCTTGACCATATAGTCAATTTTCTATCAGGAACATAACCCCAATTTAAAACAACATTATGCCAAGAGGTGTTTAAGCAATCATCTAAATATCGCTAACCTCTAATTCCGGTTTTGCATGCCAAGCTGTTTTGGAAGATGATGAGCAGAAACTGGTTCGATGAGAGAAGAATAGTGTTTGGCCTCGGAGAAAGAGGATGACTTATTGAGAAAGTTCATGAAAGGGCAGAGAATCAGACATTAGTTAAGAATTGGAGGCAAGTAATCTTAGTGACTTTTTTTTTCTTTTTTCTTTTTTATATGTTGTGATTGAGTAGGATGAACCAGACACTTCCTACTATTTTTGGGTCTCAAAGGTACTGACTCAACACACACACAGACAGAGTTAATGAAATGTTTGATTCTTTAATGAGAAATGGGTGTTAATTTTTGAAATGGGTACTAATTTTTTATTTATAAAATGGGCTTTTCTATATTATGAGTTTTGCTATTGTTTGCTAAATACTCATAAATGTATACGGATCTATAAATACTTCTGAGTTTGCTAAATACTCTTTAAATACTGATATGAATTTTCCTATATTTATTGGACTTTTTGTGTTTTTCTATTTTTTCCCCCCTTTATTTGGGAGTGGGGATTGGCAAGCTGTGATAAAAAAAAAATATATAGTTTCTGCATTGCCTATTACTTTTTTAAGACCCTATAAACAATTGTCCCCTTACTGTATGTTGTTGATTTGTTGTTTTATCTATTGAATTTTATTATATCAATTTAGTCTTATAGTTTATTTAATTTCAATCTAAATTTTGTTTGTTGCCACCCATGAGCTAACCAAATAGATCCAAAGGGGTTGGTTTGATATTTTGCTTATGGTCATGTATTGCTAACAAATATTCAAAATTAATTTACGGTTGGAAGCAAAATGAATCTGAATCGGTTTAGGTGAAGATTGAAGAAGGTGATGGAGGGTTACATACACAAAACTGATAGGACTAAATTGATATAATTAATGGCTTTGGACTTTTGGACAAAATAAATGGGGTTTTTTAGGCTGTATTGATTTGTAAATGATGGAGGAATTAAGTTAGTTAGAATTTGTTGTTGAATTACCATGTGAAGAGTTTGCTTTTTGAATTTTATTTTATTAAATTCTTTCTTCAGAACACTTCTTTCTTAAATTTTCCCCATAACTTTATGTGATCAATTAAAGAAAGTTTCAAAAAGAAAGAGTTGAAAAAATAAAACCCAAAGAAAAGATTGATTGCTTTTTGTAAATTAATGTTTTTATCAATCATTAATTTGTATCTGTGCTGACAATGTGTTGTGTTTGTTCGTAGTGTTTGCATTGGGTAACCAATTATTATTTTGCAACAATGTTTGTGTTTAGTTTGAATTGGGTGGTCTCTAAAAAACCTTTCATTAGTGTGACAGTGCATGTGTTTGTTTTGAATTGGATAGTTTCTTTTAATTATCATATTGGCTTTTTTCTGTATTTTATAGGTAATATTGACTTATATTGGTTTTTTGAATTGAAGACTAGAAGCGAATGGTAATATTGACTCCTTTTTTACAGGTCTACATTTTTTTAAGCTTAAGTTTTTCTTATCTCTCTAATGATTTTGTATTTATTGTTGTGTAAACTAAACGTGTACTTCTTTGATTGATGAGTGTTGAAAGAGGGGCAATCTCGAGTGAGCAACAATCTCGATGGCAAAATTTACACTATTTTTGGTTTTGTCATTGACAAACTTTGAAAATGATTGACGTTGTATTAAGTTAAAGATTATTTAGAGGCAGATTGACGTTGTGTAAATTTATATAGATTTGGTTTGGTTTGAGAGGTAGACATTTGGAGGTGTTTGTCATTTAGATTTTGATCAAGAATACTATTTTCGTATTGGCATGGTGTGCTCGAAAGGGAGAACACCATTTTATTGTTCCTCTTATTTTTGAAGTTGTGTCTATAATAAAGGGGATCCTTTTGCTCAAATGTATGTTATCTATTCATTTTTTGTATGTCATGGGAAAACAGAATTTTAGGTATACTTGATTCTCAATGTTCCTAGCTTAAGAGAGAGTGATAAATAAAAATTATTCAATCAAAACATTATTTACACCGTGCATACACTAGTATATATATATATATATATAGGATCACTGATTACTAGTGCACAAAATCATCATAGCTGCAAGAAAAACTTCAAAGATTGATGTTTTTATTGATGGAACCCGTATTCAATCAGTTCACTTGTGTGACCATATATAGCTATCTCCCAAACTTTTCTTCTTTCTTCAACAATCAGAAGCAAGAATTTGAGAATTGGCAAAAACATAACAACAAAAAAACAAAATAACAAAGCGATCTTTAGAAATGGTATCGCAAGAATGAGACCATATATTCCATTTGTATTCAGTTATCTTCTTCTTCTTCTTCTTCAGGGAAGCGCAAGTGCTTCCCTTTCGGCGTTGGCAAGCCCTTCAAGTGCACAATTCCAGGCGAAACACAGTATTCTTCTTCTCCTTCAAGCTCATCATCACTGTTGTACACGAACCGAGTGTGTTTCCCACTAAATTTCTTGAAACTGATCTTGCTCATCCCTTCACACAGTTCATCAACCAACCCTCCATCATCTTCCTCTGCTTCTTCATAATCTTCATCTTCTTCTTCTTCTTCTTCTTCTTCTTCTTCGCCTTCATCACTTTCTTCTTCCTCTTCTTCATCATCTCTGCTACTGGCATTGACTTGAATAGACCAAACAGAAGCGTCATCATCCTCCATAAATGACTTCTCTTCGCTTTCATCACTTTCTCCTCCTATTCCTCCTTTATGTGTCAGCACAGAGGAACACTCGGATGAATCAGAACCTTCTGATTTCTCAGAAAAGTCCAAGAGTAAAGACCTTGAAATCATCGGGTTGTTCTCAGATTCAGGAAGATCCTCTTGTTTCATTCCATCAAGCATCTCAGTCACCATCTGACACAAAACACAAGAAGAAATCAACGAGAAAACTAATAACAAAATAACGAATTGAAAATTATAGATTTCAAGACCCAATCAACAAACTATCTAACAAGGGACTAGTTGAAATATTCGAATAGAAAAAAAGAAACCCAATAAAACCTGAGAAATCGTCAACTGTTCTTGAACCAGCGAAGGCGTGACCGAAGCCAAGCAACTGTTTTTAAAGCTTTCATTGTCAGAGAGGTTCAATACAAGGGGTGTGTTGGTCGGAGTAGGAGCAAGAAGCCCCATCGGAGAGTTCACGAGGCCACGGAGGTGAAGAAAAGGCCTGTTTTCCAATGAAAGCTTCGAAATCTCGGCCTCTTCTTCCACTTTTTGCAAGAGGGTCTTGACTTGACCCCTCAACAGAGCCTCCCCTGAACCAGGAGTCTTGGTGTGCTTGCCTCGATCGCCATTCCTCTTCTTGGACATGGTTGACAATGGAGTCTCCAAGCTTTCCATTGCAAGCCCAACAATGGGTGAATCGTTTGTAATATCAATCAGAACAGACCGATCTTGTTGCTTCCCAGTTCGGGGCCTTGATTTCGAAATACCCTTTTCAGAATCTTCAATTTTCCCTGAAAATTTCAGTCTAAGATTAATCAATCATTACAAACCAACAATAAAAATGTGTGTGAATATGTACTTGTAGAAAAGAGTGAATCGCTTACTCGACATGGGTATATAGTTGATGTTGGAGTTGATTGAGGCAGAGGAGGTGGTTCGTGATCTTGTGACTCTTCTTGTTGATGATGGGGTTTCCATTGGAATTGTTAGATCAAGAAATCGAGATTGAAAAGAGAGAGCAGATTGAGATTGAAAAGAGACAAGTAAAGGACTTTTTTGAAGGGGGAGAGGTGTGAAGTTTTTAAAGGAAGATTGGCGGCGAGGGTTTCAAAAAACAGAAAATATGACCGTTTGAGCGTGACGGTGACAGGCTGTTCCGAAACTAGCCGTTGTGACTATTCAGCTCCGGTTGTATTGGTTCCTAAATAGTTGGATGGGCCATGTCCAGTAATAGTTGTTTGGATATTGGGTAGGCCCAAGGCAAATGCCCGCTCATTTTTTAGCCTAAATCAGAAGAGGAAAAGCCTTTTCTCTACTCTACTTGCACGTGAATTTGTTTACTGAAACTTTGCTCATTCCCTTTGCCATTTTTTTGTGCAAACTTATTTTTATAACAAAAACAAATAAAACAAATGTGCTATTTATAAAGTTTTTGGTTTTTCGATCACTCTGTTTTGTACAAGTCTTTTGGGTCAATTTTTTGCAAATTTCTGTGAACGATTTCTATATAAGTAGCACAGTTGTTTCGTCTTTCCTATCATACGTTTTCACCAAAGATCCATGCTGATGACGAACCAAAATTGGCATGCAAAAATCTCATTGGTTAAAGTTACTCTTTTTTTTTTGGGTAGAACGGGAGCTTATTAAGTAATAATTAATAATTGAGAGCATCTCAATCAAAATAGTTATTTTTAATAGTGAATAAATCATCAAATTTCACCTCTATTAAACTAGTTATCAAGTTAGTCATTTTAGTTTTGATGGTTTTGACTCAAGTTAGTCATTTTAGTTTTTGATAGTTTTGACTCAATAGATGTAGCTAGTAATTTAATCTAGCCAAACATTAAAAAAGTATTATTTTGGATTTAATTGTGTTGTGTTTATAAAAAATAATTCTAAGTTAAAATAAATAAAATAATATTTAAGTAGTATAAAGAAATAATAGAGAGTTTGTTAAAGAATGTATTTAAAAATATATAAAAGCAAAATAGAAAAAATGAATTTTAAGTTCAAATATAATTTTTTTGGCTAGTTTGATGTCGATGCTCTAATAGTCTTGTGGCATTTAATAAGGAAATTTATTAGGAAAAGCTCCTTTAAGTACTTATATTCCAATTAATTTATAACATTTTTATATTTTAATAAGTATTATTATTTGGATATTTGATCCATCAAATCTTAATTATCATATTTAAGGTATTTTATAGATATTTTTGTCCATAAAAATATTTTTTGAACCTTTAGTAACTTGGTGATATAAACATTTATATTTTGACAGTGTGAATGTTTACATTCATTATTAATATGAACATTAATGTGCTTCGAGTTGAGATCCTATCCATGTGCTCTCTCATTGCCTCCCTACTTGCAATGGTGGAGATGCACCTTGAGTTGATCCAACAGTCCAGATTTGGGCGGGAAAAGCAAATTTGAATTTGTTTTATTATTTTTTTTTATTTTTAAATAACCAAATCTGAACCGTTGGATCAACTCAAAGTACATTTCTACCATTGCAAGTAGGGAGGCAAGGAGAGAGACCAAGGAGAGGATCTCAACTCGCTTCACCCTATTTTGATAACTATTAGGGGTATTTTGATAACTATATTATTTATAAAACTTATTGGAATATAAAAAAATAATTTAAACTAAATAAAACATAAATAAGTGAAGAAAAATTTATAAATAAATGTCCCTATTTAAAATTCCTAGCATCATTAAAAAAAATAAAAATGAAAATTAATTAATTAATTTTTGATTCATTCATTTGAGTGGCAAACCATCTCAGCGTACTATTTGAAGCCTACATATATACATTTTGTTAGAGCATTTCCGACGATTCACTATTTTTTTCATTAAATTTGAGTAAAAAATAGACGAGTTCCTCAATCTGATATAAATCACTCAAACGATTTACTATAGCTTTCATCAAATCTAAGCGGATGTACGAGGGAACGACTAGCAGGTCAACCGGAAAGTGAAAATGAATTTTCTAAGTTTAATCCACATGTACTGTACGGGAAAGAAATTGTAACACCCAAAAAAAAAAAATACATAAATCCATCACTTTAGACATGCATTATACAGAAGAGATTAACCATTTCTATTCATCAGAGTAGTTCTTACAATAGTATTACATGTTAACAACAAAAACAAATGCCCTATAGGCTTACAGCTTTTCAAGTTAACACTTGGTTACACAAAAGAAGAGTACTAACTCCATACAAATTAAGCCCTTGGCTTGCTATACATGTAATACAAATAAAACAACCAAAAAGAGTCTTCAACTCTCATCATGATCCAAGCTATGTCCTTGGAGGTGGCATGCTACCTATACCTGAAAATAATGTCCCATATAAGGTGAGCCAACGCCAAGTAGAAATATGCTAAACACAGTATGAACAATAACTAAGACATTAGCAATTGATAAATGTTCAATTTCCACTAATCAATTCGTAACCCATTTCCATCTTATAATCACTGCGACTATGTTTCATTCTACTCTCCATTTCTTAACAGTTTCGCAAATTATATCAATGGCTCAGAACCTGACCAACCATTTCTATGAGACAGTAACTCATATTAAACATTTCCCATTTCTCAATAGATAAGCATATTAGTTGTATCAACATCTCAACAAATAAGTATACAAGCTGTATCCACATTTCAACAGATAAAGCATACAAGCTGTATCATCACTTCCATAGATAAGCATATGAGCTGTATCATTACTTAAATCTGACAAGCATACGAGCTGTATCAGTGGAGTCCATCCCCTATCTCCTCCCAAACAATATCCGATTTAGAGGTCCATCCCCTATCTTCCTCTAAACCGTGGAGTACATCCCCTATCTCCTTCCACACACATACACAGAGTATATACACATTGGTCATATACACAATCAATCAATACATAACGTTAATGTATTCTACCAATCGTCACACTTTATGACATAGCCAATTGATTAGTTTTAGTTTGCCTAATCATCATGCATTGTCTATAACAATCAAAACTACCCTCCACCGGTAGCCCAAGCAATTATTTCTAAACAGATAATAAAAGCTCCAACAGATAAAATATCATGTTTTCAAAAGTGAGCGATTAACAAATCCAACTCCACTATTCTACCATATAATGAGTCAATTTCATTATTTCCAACTCAATTCCAAATATCAACACTTTTTCCAAATTAATTATACAAATTAGTTTACACAACGAATTAGGGCTTTTTTCCCATTTTTCAATATTGACCCCACGGTCCATATATCAACAACCAACATCAATATCATTATTTTGAAACCCAAAATACTCATTTTAGAATCAAAATAATAAAAACCCTCTTTGACATTTTGAAACCCTAAGTCCCAAAATTTCCCAACTTCAACACTTTATCAAAATCGCCAAACAAATCTATGTTAAAGACCTAAGAGTGAGTAGGAATCCCTACCTCAAATTCGGAGTTCAAGGGATGAAGATGAAGAAACTCAACGTGCTCCAAAACTCGATATTTTCGGATCAAAACGTAGCCCTCAACGATCAACACAACTTTTGTAAAGGCCAAAGGTGAGGAAACAACTCTAACTAGATTAATACCTAGAGAGAAGGCAAGGTTCTAGAGAGAGAGGCTCAACAATGGAGTTTTGGAAGAGTAAGAGAGAGAAATGAATGTGAAAAAGTAATTCAAAAGTCGGATCTCGGATTTATATAAAAGTCGCTCCGCTCGAGCGTCCAAACCCCAGCTCGAGCGTCAACAATCCCGCTCGAGTGGCGGATACACACTTCCTGAACTTTTACAGAACCATAACTCCGCTCGAGCGTCAACCTTCACCGCTCGAACGTCACACACAACATCCCGCTCGAGCGTCAAAACTCCCGCTCGAGCGCACAACACTGCAGAAGAGATACTGGAAGATGGAAAACTACGCTCGAGCGTCGGAAACCCCGCTCGAGCGGACAGACAACAACGAAGGGCCCGCTCGAGCGACAAAATCCTCGCTCGAGCGTGAAGGCCAAAATCTGGGCAACTACACTTGGTTCCTAAGCTCAACCAACCTGTTATACACCTGCCCAACACAACCCAAGACTCAAATACAAAGAGTAAAGGATGTAAATGAGATGTACACAACAACCAATAAAAAGGGAAACCGGGATCGCTATAGAAATAAACCTTCTCGTATAATCCTGTTGATCAAGTCTGCGCTCCTCCGTACGTCGTCGCTTTATCACCTGAAAACACAAACGTGAGCTAGTCGGCGGGTGTGTGCCGGAAACCTCTCCGATGCCAAAGTCAGTAAGCTTGACAAATAGACAAAAGCTCTGTGTATTCAGAAAACAAAGTGGTGTCGTACCTCTCCATAGGTGATGTTTGTGAGCTTTTATAGATTTCGAATGGCACAATCCAGGTAGGACTCTTATTTCTCCATGTAGAGTCCTTCTAGGATTCATACTCCTAGAGGATAATGCTTATCCCTCAACACCCCCCTCACTGCTTAAACCAAGTGAGATGGTTTTACCATGGCCGAACTACCACACGACCGAAGTAAACACGACTCTGCTTAGCCGCAGAATGGGCCGAACTATTCTTAATTCGGCTCTTCCCTATACTATTCTTACTTCGACTTCTCATGTACAACTCATGGTATAGTTAGACTGAACTAATATGTCAAGACCGGTTCAACTCTAGGACCGGTCTAACTCCAAAGCATCTCTAGGCCAGTAACTTCAATCTTTTTTCGGACCGGACTAACTCCAAAACATCCACAAGACCGGAGTAACTTATACGGCCATTTTACTCGGCCCTTCGCACTGCGGCCCATAACAGCCCATTTACCTAGCTCGGCCAAATTTTCATATAAATTACCCTCTCATGTACATATTGCTCAACCAAAACCAAGTTCTTAAACAATGAAAAACCCAACTAGTTCAATCATTTTCTTGTTTCTCACAATCTCTCTCTCTCTCCTATTTTCTGTATATCAGTCTCTCTGCTCTGGACAATCGAACCACACAATTAATCTAAAATTTTGGTAAATTTTACATACGAAATCGAGAAAGGGCTGAACTTCATTTTCAAGCGATGGTCTAAAGTTTCGAAGGATATCGAATATTATTCGAATACAAATTAACCCATTTTCTTCATTATCAGTAGTGATGACATACATTGAGGCCTTGATGAGTTCTTGAACAAAAGGACAAAGCACTTTGCTGTGAGGGAGACAATTGAGAATCTCTACAATGATGTTCCGAAGCTTGTGCTCTGGGTTTTCAACTAATTGCGGCTTCGTAATTTGATACAAAATTGGGATTTTTTATTTCTAAAGTTTTTCTTTACAATCTAGACAATGCAGGAGCCTCTTTATTATGGTTGGAGAGTTGGTCGTTCGGGGGTCGACCTTTTAGTGTAAATTTTTACAAAAATTTGTTTGAGGTGGTCATTCGGGAGGACGTCTGGTCAAAGGTCTGGCCGGTCATCTAGTGGGTCACACTCAATAGCTATACACATTGTTTTGCTGAAAGGTGCGAGTCATCTTCAGTTTGATGAAAAACTTGGGCCGTTCTCAATTTGATACCGTTTTGATGAAACTGTTGAAATACAAAAAATATTTTTTTTTTACTAAATTTAAATTTAGTGATGGATTTGGCAAACGATTAGAGATGATCCTATGTATTGGTAAATGTCCATCCGGTGGGTTTATTCCAAAGTTGGTTCGCTTGTTTGGTACATCTCTGTTAGTTCTAAGGATCTCTGTTTCTATTAGTTTGGTTCACTTGTTTGGCGTGTTCTTCACCTTTGCTTCGAAAACTTTTGTTCAATCAATTACGTAAGATCTTTTCCACTGTTATTTAGATAGTTGTAAAATTTTTGTGTGTCGTTCATAATCATTTATAAATATATTATTGACAGTGAAATTAAACTGTAATTCTATAAACAATACTTATATCGATAGAATCACATAAAATTTAGTCAAGTTTGACAAATCAAAAATAATCTATCTTTTTATCTTTTTTTTCATCATATCACCTCTCTACTTTTTTACACATTTTTTTATAAAAAAACAAAAAGTACACTTATTTAGATTATCTCAAACAACCCCTTATTGTGATATTGATTTCTTTGTTATAATATTTTTATTTCCTTCTATCGATTCAAGGGAAAATCACTTATTTTTCTAACAAATTTCAACCTAACAAGTGTTCTATGATGAGTTTGGAAAGTAATTTTAAAAAATTAAAAAATGATTATATATTGTTATATTATTCTTTTTTTTTTTTAAATACTTTTTTATAAAAAATTAAAAAATTATTAAAATAACTTACTCCTATCATTTACGTGGGCAGTGACGGTGCTAGCCAGCAGTTGCTGAGATGGCAATGAACTGAAATACAGCTCATACTCCGAAGCTGCCCATACCATGCCATATCCGTATCCTCATAGTGTGAATCGAGAACAGGTTGTCCAGCACCCAAACCCATGCATTAATTAAAGAGAAAACACAGATAACCACTTTTGACTCTCCCAGATTCTCCGCCTTTCAACTTTGCCAGGTCACTAGGATTGCTCCACCTACTGCTTCTCTCCACACTTTCATCAATCAATAGGATACACAAAACTGTTTTTTATCTTCATTTTTATTTCTTTTGTCTATGACCTTATGTTACGTGGGAAGTTTACTCTTTTAATAAATTATTTTAATTTTTAATTATTTTAATAAGTTACAAAATTTTATTTGAGAAGATTGTTAGATTTTTTTTATAATTAAATATGATATTTGTGAGAGAAAAAGTGAAATGATTACGAATTTTATGTGACATTTTGTCTTATTTACTATTTTAATATATTTTGTCTTTTTATAAATTTTAACTTAAAAAGTCTAATTTTAGCATTTACCAAATAAGGCGTATGAGAGTATTCATATAGTGGTGTTTTGAAAAATTAGAAAAAAGTTAATTTTTAAAATTTTTTAATCTTGTGGGAATATATTTTCTAAGTACCAACATGTGGTCAAGGTGACGCCGACGTGTCAGCCGAGGTGCCACGTGTCCTGGTCGTGACGCCAAGGTGATCTCAGATAGGCAGAGATTATCTCCGAAGATATCAGAGTCCGAAATAAGCGACTAAGGAACAAGAATCCTAGAATGAGGAAGGACCTCAGCCTGGTCTTTATCTATTGGAGAGTCCAAGATAAGCATTGAGTAGCAATCCATTGAAGCTAGACTTCTATTGAGACTAGGAAGGAGTTGGCTATAAAAGAGAGGCACTCCCAATGGGTCTAAGATATACAATTTATATTCAGAATAATGAATTAAGCACATTATTTATTCTTGAGAGATAACTGACTTGATTATCGGAGTGTCTCCGGATTGACGAACCATCGTCGAAATCTCTTCTTTTTGTTTAGGTCATTCAGACGTCATCTATTCTGTCAGTACTCTTTAGCTCTTCTTTCTGCTGCAGGTCATTTAGGCGCCATCTATTCTGTCATCTCTAATTGAATACTGAGTTGTCAATGTGGTCAGAAATTCACGCACATAAATCTATTTTATCCTTCTATAAATAAAAAATATGAAAAATAATATGATTTAAAATAAATAAAAAGTTAAATACAGACTTTTTATTTGTTTCCTAAAAGACCCATAATAAGTTTTATGTTTATATGGAGGGTCATTATATTTAAAAATCACTATCCATCATAGCTGTCAAGTCATTTAACAAAAATACATAAAAAGTGAAGAAAGTTAATGAATTTGGTAGGAAAATATTTGGGATGCTTTGGGATCACTCCCACACTTTTTAAAGTGATCTTGACCTTATATATATGTTCAGAATTCATTTATATATGTATAAAATTTATATCCTGAATAGTTTAAATTTATAAAAATCTTGTGAGATTTGTGAGATCTTATAGACATAAAAGTCTCAATTATTACTCTAACATGAAACCACTCTCTAATCCTATCTATACACATAGATTTTTTTATATTGAAAGTTGTAGCGTGACAAAAGAAATAGCCTTGCCATATAAAATATACCTAAATGTTTTATATTGGAAGTTGTACCGCTGCAACGGTAGATTGGTAAGTCTTAATTTATAGTCTTGCCGTATAAATGGTGTAGGTGTAAAAATCTTACAATCGGTGGATAGGTAAGTCTTAATTTAATTTTGCTAAGGTTTTATTTGTTAATTATATATTTTAATCAAAAAAATCATTATAAATTATTAAATTATTTTTTTTTATTTTTTACACATCTTTTTATAAAAAATTAAAAAATTATTAAAATAACATATTCACAAACGTGAACTAAGCTTAACCAAAAATTCTATCACTTGATTTTTGAGTCCGGGGATTGGAGGACTTAATTGGCATAGAAATTTTCAGACTTTTCCTTCATTTCTAGACATCTTTACTTGATTTGCAGGTTCCAAAATTATGTTTCGCTGGGTTGGGATCAAAAGGGAAATGGTGTTGATGAATTTCATAGCTGTTATATTGCACTAAATCCATGAAATTGTCGATCAATTAGGCTATCTCAGTTGCTTATTTTCGTATATTTTCAATTGAGAGGTCAGAGTCTATCTTTATTAAAAAAAAAAAAAAAAAAAAACAATGATTGATTATTAGTCATTGTTACGAACCTTTCTTTAGTTCTTTCTTACTTTCACATGATACGACTCTTTTTTTATTGATTTAGTAGTGATGGTTACCTTTTCTTTCTTTCTTTCTTTTATTTTTATTTTTTTATAATTGGATGTTCAAATTAAATTAAGCGTACCTTAACTAATCATAGAATTCTAAAATTAATAACTGAACAAACTTTCAATAATCCCAAAATTTGAAATGTTTAACTTTCGTAAAATTCAAACATAAAACTTCTTGAATGATAAGTTGCCTCCGTTTGGGAAGTGGGTTGGCTTTTTGGCTTTTTGGCTATTTTAGCCTGGGCTATTTTAGCCTGGTTTGGGAAGGACTTATTGGCTTTTTGGCTTTTTTGACTTTTTTTGTGAGAGAGGATTGTAATGATTATGGGTTAGATTTGATGTTTTGTTTTTTGTGGCTAAAATAGCCTATTTTGTTTTTTGTGACTATTTTAGCCAAAAAAGCCTGATTTTTTGCTTGCCAAACGGAGGCGTTATATGATCGCCTTCTCTTCTCAATAAACTACACTTTCTTACATAATTAATTGCTTAGTTTAAAATAGTTTTGATTTTGACAAATCTATTAATATTTTGGCTTGGTTTGGGAAGTGAGTTGACTTTTTGACTTTTTGACTTTTTTGGCTATTTTAGCCTGGGCTAAAAAGTTTGGTTTGGGAAGGGCTTTTTGGCTTTTTGATTTTTTTGACTTTTTTTGTGAGAGAAGAATGTAATGATTATGGGTTGGATGTGATGTTTTGTTTTTTGTGACTAAAATAGCCTATTTTGTCTTTTGTGGCTAAAATAGCCAAAAAAACCCCAACCCAACTTGCCAAACGGAGCCTTTCTTAGGTTGTGTTTTAAAAAGAAATTTAAAAAGAAAAAATATATATATATATATATAATATAATTATATTTTATTTATATTTCACTTAATATTTTTTATTTTTTTTACCTAAATTCATGAATCAAAACTAAGTATTAATATCTAGAAAAAGTATCGATTGTCCAAATTCATTGGACTTCATACGTTTTTTTTTTCCCTTCCTAAAATTCTGCCTACTTTTTTATGACCAGTAATTATTCACTACTATGTGGATTGACCTGTCACAAGTAAATTTATGGAGATTTACATAAACGTCTTATTAGATAGATTTATTATTTAATAAATTTTATAATGATTAATCATATTTTTATTAAATATTATTAACTGTTAATTTTAATGATAATTTAAAATTTTTGTTACAAAAAATATGACTAATTACAAATTTTAGTGACAATTTTTTTTTTAAAAAAATACTAATTTTTAACTTTCAACGATAGTTTAATAAAATTCATCATAGAAAAACATCACTATTTATAAATTTTAACGATCAATTATAAGAATCATGACAAAAAAAAATTATCGTAAAAAATTATTTTAATAATAATTTTATTAAAATATATTTTTAATAAAAATTAATAAAAATTAAATCTAATTATTAAAATTTATTAATTATTTAACCTAAATTTGTTTGTGGAAAGGCCGTGTAGGACTTACATAGATGGATGGATGTTCCAGATCTATTCATGACCTGGCATGGAATGATTCTTCTTTCTTGACTGTCTAACTTTATTGGCAGGGTTATATTAAGAGTACCAAATGTTTTATTAAATATTTCATAAATGTGAATTTATATGAAATTTATATAATGTAAGTTATATATTTATATAAGATATTTAATAAAATATTTATATAAGACGTTTAATAAAATATTTAGAGTTGTTAGCTTTACTCTTATTGCGAAGTGGAAAACTGAAGCTGACATCAAGTGCAAGCTTGAAGAACAACACATTACACATGCATAAAGTATTTTTTATTATGTAGGAACACAAATCTCATTCTTCACATTCGGCACCAGTGAAGTTGATTATTTTAATATGTTATTTCACTTTTTAATTATTTTAATAAATTTAAATATTTATATTTGAAAAAATTTTTTTTTTTTTTTATAATTAGATATATTATTTACGATAAAAAAATAAAAAATATAATATAATATAATATTTTATCTTATTAATTATTTTATATTTTTATAAATTTTAATGAAAAAAAAAAAGCTAATTTTTAATTTTCCAAACACCCCAAGTCATCAAAAATACATAAACAAATAACAGAGGACTTGACTCCCTTACTCAAATCTCAAACCAAAACACAAACTGATTCCTAGCACTAGTATTAATTAAGCACTCTTTGCTAGCTAAGTAGTTGTAGTAACATACATAATTTGAAGAGACAAGAATCAATTTAATTCTAAGGACATTTGCGAATTTTGTTACGGGTAGTGAGGCGGAAGTAGCAAGGGCAGGAGTCGTAGTTCCCCGAAGTTCCAGGGGGGACGCAGTCACACTCGGCGCAGCAACTTCCACAGGCTCGGTTGCAGAGATTAGGCCTCGATGACAATCCACACCTCACCTTACAAGCCTCTCCACAATCTATTGGTGGTGTTGTTGGAGCTTCAGGAACAGGGCTCTCTGCTCCACTCATCATCCCCATCTGCACAACCATCAATTTAATAAACCAAAACAACATTAATCATAATAATATATATGGAGTTGTTTTTCAAAGTAGGCTAATTAGAATTGTATTATATTAATTAGACAGAAGGGGGTTGAGAAGAGAGACAGTACCAACTGGTTTGCATAGGTGAGATGGAGAAGCAGAAAAGAAAGAAATAGTACTGAAGCAGTGAATGCCCTTGAAAATGCCATGTTGTGTATTGTTTAAGCAAGAAGATGGTGAAAAACTTGGGAAATTGAAGGAAATGAATGGAGAGTGAGAAGACAGAGTCGGGATGGGATGATGTTAAATAAGAGAGAAAGTTTGAAGCATTTATAGAGAGAGAAAGAGGGGCAAGGGAAGGAAGGGCTAGTAGGGGTAGGCTCTCTCTCTCTCTCTCTCATGCAACTTGCAAGGACGGGAGCCTGGAAGATTCTTACTCGCAAATCAAGTCTCGCAGTTGGATGTTGGCATTCAAGGAAGAACTAAGAAGGGGTCTCTAACACTCGTTTGGCTTGAGAAATGAGAAAATAAAAATAAAAAAATTATTATAAAAAATTATTACAATTTTTCACCTTTTTATTTGGATGGATTATAATATAAAAAAAAAAGTAATTTTAATTTTTCACCAAATTTTATCGTTTTTGATGAAAAACCAAACATTAATTTGGTGTAATTTAACTTTTTTATTAATTTTTTAATTTCTCGTCATTACTCACTTTATTAATCATTTAAATAAGTAATAAAAAATCTTATTCTTCCAATATTTTATTTTATTTTTACTTGTTTTTTCTCGCCAACCATTTCAATCCAAATGAAGTTTGAAGGTGGGTCAGTCTTTCCCAGAGGAACACACACACACATCGAAAACTGAGCTGTGTTCAAATAATGGATTAAAACCACGATACAATATTGGGACTCTTGCCAGTTAGATGCTGACATGAGAGAGAAATTAAAATTTAATGTATTAATTAAAAATTAAATTAAATCATTTAATAATTATAATTAATATTATTTAAAATTTTAAATAATTCTTAAAATATAAGCTAAAAGTTAATAAAATTTTAAGTAAATGAAAATTTATAAATATTAATTGAGAGGTTGTTTGGCATGTGTTGTGCCATTTTAGAACATTATTTTATTTAAATCAAAATTATTTTATTTGGGTCACATTACGTCTTATTTAAGTCACAATATTTCTATCACATCACTTCAATCCCAACTTACATTTTATATTTTTTCATTAAAAGCTAAAAGGTATATTA
The DNA here is from genome assembly GCF_055761805.1 of Camellia sinensis. NCBI lineage: Eukaryota > Viridiplantae > Streptophyta > Magnoliopsida > Ericales > Theaceae > Camellia > Camellia sinensis. The sequence continues at coordinate 199,134,229 of NC_138961.1, read as the reverse complement.
ATTTAACACTTCCCAAACAACTCCTGAATTTTTAACTATTTATGCAAAAACATTGACATTTATTAGCAATCCAAAATTTTTAGAAGCTTTAGTTTAAATATCGAAATGAGATCTTATCTAACTAAACATCTGAAAAGTTGGGTCCTTCAATAATAAGAATTTTTTTAACCTTCGGCGTCAGTCTAAGTAACATAATGGTTGAACTACCTCTATCTATCGTCATTGCTGCAATTACTACCACCCTTACCCCCTTACCAACGTCATGGCAATGTTACCCTCACAGTTACAACAGCCACCACCCTTACACTCGCCCTCAATCCCACCCCTATTACAACTATTGCCCCTACTAGTGCCATTAGCCTCCACCACCACTACCACTAATACTACTATTACCACAACATACACTCAAACTCTATCATCATCATCATCGCTATAATAGTCACCACCACCATCCCTACATCACCGTTGTTACCACAACTATCACCACCTCTCTATCTGCAATCTACTTTTAAAAATTTTGTAATCTGATATTTGAAATTTTTTTAATTTAAACTTATAAAGTATTATAAATGGCTCATTTAAAGAACTATGAGAACTCATATGAAGATACCAAACTTTTTTCTCAAGCGAAATTTCATTGCTTTATTAGCTGGGGGATTTTGCTGTTTAGCGTAATTTGATGCCCATCAAGTCCATTATATAATTATATTCTTTGTTTATTGCTTGACAACTTTACAAAACTATTTTTTTCCATACACTTGATAAATATGTAAACAAAATTTATTTTTTTGTTGATTCAAATAGTATAATATATTTCATTTAAAAGTGTATGTGTAACAGTCTCATTTAAAATAAATGAAATGCTATTTAAATTAATTAAAAAGTGTGTTTTATTCATATAAAACTAGACTCATAACTTTAGGGACTTAGCTCAAGAAATTACATCCCAAGTTCAACGGGCAAAAAAAATACAATTTCTTCAAAATTTTGGGGTTGACAATGTTTTTCATAGTTTTTATAGTGCTAAATTCATGGTATTACAAATTAATTGGACAAGCTGAGTAAGTAACTTTTGTATATTTTCAATTGAGACGTTAGAGTTCATTTTTTGTCAAATGCAATGATTAATTATAAGGAAAATGGTATAGAATTCAAGTAATCTATCAATTTTCTACCAAATCTCTCATATGAGTGTGTGACTTACACAAACTCACATGTGTGTGAGTCCCACATCTACGTGAGAGATTTGCTAAAAAAATTAATAAATTATTTAAAATCCCTAACATCAATCTAATTATAATTCCTAATGCAAAGTGTTTCTTTAATTGCTTATTTATTCCTATGATATGGGTTTTTTTTCTTAAGGAAAGACTATTATGTACACCCCAAGAAATATGGTATTACACAAAAAGTATAACTTCTATCCTAAAATGGATAATTTTTTACTCATCAAAAATATATATATATATATATATATAACTTTTTTGTTTATCACGACAAGTATCATTTTAGTGGTACATACCAAGAAATATGGTATTATACAAAAAGTATAACTTCTATCCTAAAATGGATAATTTTTTACTCATCAAAAATATACACACATATATATATATATATATATATATAACTTTTTTGTTTATCACAAAAAGTATCATTTTAGTGGTACATACCATAACTTCATCATTAATAACTTTCACGCAATTTTCATTATAACTTTCATCACAAAATATTAATAAAATTTACTAAAAATCACAATTTTTTAGTGTGATATTAATCACTTTGATATCTGTAAATTATATATTCTCTTATTAGATATTATAAATAATATAAAAAAAATTTGTTCAAAATTAATTTTAAATGTGCACCTTACAAGCTATCCAATTATCAAAAAAATAAAGGAAAATTTACCCATAAGTCTTAGTTTCTAAAAAGTTGAACCATTTAGTCTTAAAAGTTTTCTTATGCTCCATTTAGTCCCATTTGCACATCAATCTAATGTTCGAAACATTAATCTAATGTTCGAAATCTAATGTTCGAAACATTAATCTGATGTTTGAAACATTGTAATGGGACCTTTCAGTCTATAAGAAAACTTTTAGGACTAAACAGTGTATAAGTTATTAATTTGAGATTTATTGGTGCATCCCCCATATAAATAAATACATAAAAAAGCGTGCACCTCATTATACATTAAATCTGGATTACATATTAATTAAATGACAAATTATGAATGTAATAATATATGTATTATTAATTGATTGTATTTGTTACAAGATTGATGTATTGATTTGTATGTTACAAGCTATTATATAGGAGAGGTGTGAGGTAAGTGAGTGGTGGTAGTGGATGGTAGTGGAGGTGGTGGGTGGTAGTGGAGATGGTAAGTGTGTTAGGTTTAGTGGGGTGGATGTAGTGGGTTAGGTTAGTGGGTTAGGTTTAGTGTACATTAACAGCCCCCCTCAAACTCAAGGAGGATAGGAACTAACCAACTTGAGTTTGAAGAGAGTAACAAAACAGAAAAGTAAACTGATAAATAAAAAACAAAACAGGATAGGAGACACGGTATGGTCGTGTCGGACCGTTGTAGCAGACAGTTTACGGGGTCATGTCGGACCGTTGTAGCAGACAGTTTACGAGGTCATGTCGGACCGGTGTAGAAGACAGTTTACGGGGTCATGTCGGACCGTTGTAGCAGACACTGTGTGGTCGTGTCAGACCGATGTAGAAGACAGTTTATGGGGTCATGTCGGACCGATGTAGCAGGACAGTTTACGGGGTCATGTCGGACCGTTGTAGCAGGACAGTTTACGGGGTCATGTCGGACCGATGTAGCAGACAGTTTACGGGGTCATGTCGGACCGTTGTTGAAGACAGTTTACGGGGTCATGTCGGACCGTTGGAGAAGACAGTTTATGGGGTCATGTCGGACCGTTGTAGAAGCTGTGGTGGTGCACCGAGGAGAAGGCAGTTTATGGGGTCATGTCGGACCGTTGTAGAAGCTGTGGTGGTGCACCGAGGAGGCGACTTAGGGAGTGCGCCATGAGCGACTTATACATGATACTGGTATAACCCCCCCTCAAACTCAAATAGGTGTGAAGATAGAAACCTATTTGAGGTTGAAACAAAGGGATTGATAAAGCTGACCGTTGTAGAAGACACTGTATGAGTGTGTATATAGGCTGCCCAAAAAATATACATGGATGTAGATATCGAGCCCTCAAAAGTCGTGCCCTCAAAAGGTGTGCCCGCACCCTCAAAAGGCGTGCCATCAAAAGGCGTGCCCGAATGCATCAAAAGGCGTGCCATGAAAAGGCGTGCCAGTTTGTCGGCGAGAAGAGGCGCGCGATGCGCGTGGCTGCCTCGGCTATTTAACCAAGACGGAGCTGAGGCCGAGGCAGAGGCTCAGACAAGAAACTGAGAGAAACCTCTGAAGAAGTCTGCGTTGTGCTGAGAGAGAGAGGCTGTAACACTGTTGTGCTGAGAGAGAGAGTCTGTAACACTCTGTTGCGAGAGAAAATGGCTTCGTCGTCCCGTGGTCTACTTACTCTCTTTCCCGACCTCAACGAGTCCACAAGAGAGATAGCAGGTGCGGTGTCCCGTGAACCTCAACCAAACACCACTGGGTTTGCTCCGTTGAACTTTCCGATGCAGTCGGTGGAGCAAAAAATGGCTGTGCAGTCGGATGTGGAGGCCAATCAGTATACTCTGAAGGCATGTGTGGAAAGCATGACGGCGGTCACAAACTTGTCGAACCGGCTGCAGAGTAGGACAAATGAGATGCAGCATTTAAACTCCCAGCTGGCTCTGCTCCAACGCATGTATAAGGATGCGCGAGCAGAGATAAGCGTGCTAAGGGCAGAAAACAAGGAGCTGAAGCGGAAGGCCACCGTGATGTTCCGATTTGGAGGGCCGCCATATGCTGCAGTGGAGGAGCAGGGAGTACTGATCATGCCCAGTGGAGTGGGAAACACGGAGGCAACACCGTCAAGGGCCGTCCAAGACGGAGGCAAGAAGAAGAGACCTGCAGCAGAGTAGAGAAGAAAAATCCCACTGTGGGTGTGGGTGTGTTGTTTTTTTTTTTTTTTTTTTTTTTTTTGTTGTTGTTGTAAAATGGTGATCGGGGTTGATTCCCAATATGAATAAAAATGGTGTGTGGCGCAAATATGAAACGTGGTTTTTGTTTTTGTTTTTGTTTTTGTTTTTTTTTTTTTTTTTTTAATGTATTTATTTATTTATGAAATAAAAGATAAAAAAGTGGGTGGTGGAAAAGGTGATGATGGTGTTGGGTGGTGGAGAAAAGGTAGGAGAGAGAGTGGTGTAAAGAGATGTAAAGAAACAAAAAAAAAATAAAGAAATAAAAAAAAGTAAAAAGAAGGGTAGTGCGTGCATGTGGTCTTAACCGAGAGTGAGAGAGAGGTTGAAGACATCTTTTTCCTGATTGGTTCCTTGTGTGTGTGTTTTGTGCTGCCAAAAAAATGTTGTCTCTCCTCTCATGTTAACCAAGAGAGAGAGAGAGAGGTTGATGAATTGTGTTGTTTCTCCTCCCCTCCAAAAACTGCCGAGAGAGAGAGAGTTGACAGAGGAAGTGTGAGTTGAATTGTGTTGTTTCTCCTCCCCTCCAAAAACTGCCGAGAGAGAGAGAGTTGACAGAGGAAGTGTGAGTTGAATTGTGTTGTTTCTCCTCCCCTCCAAAAACTGCCGAGAGAGAGAGGTAGGTCTCGAGGATCTCCATGGCAGAGACGAAGTGCTTCATCTCGGCGAGACGGCGGCTGAGATCGGCCTCTCGGGCCCTGGCTCGCTCCAGACGCGCCTCCGTGTCGGCCAAGCGGAGCTTCAGGTCGTCCACCACGGCGGCGTCGGTGGGCGGAGAACGAGTCCAGGAGGTGGGTAAGCATGATTGTGTCCTATGATTTGTTTGGAAATGAAACCGGGTCCTGGAAATCGCCCGTGACTGAGAGGGATGGGTTCTGGGAGCAGGCTGACCCGTCTCCTGTCGGGTCGGGTCAATTGTCCAGGTTGGGGTTTCCTTCCGGTCTAACGGCAGACGTGACGGTGCGGACGTGACGGTATGTAGGGGTCCGGCGGGCGGCCAAGGCGAGACTGCCGCCCGCCAGTGAATCAGAATAATTAGGTTGTTAACCTTGCTCTGATACCATGTAATAATATATGTATTATTAATTGATTGTATTTGTTACAAGATTGATGTATTGATTTGTATGTTACAAGCTATTATATAGGAGAGGTGTGAGGTAAGTGAGTGGTGGTAGTGGATGGTAGTGGAGGTGGTGGGTGGTAGTGGAGATGGTAAGTGTGTTAGGTTTAGTGGGGTGGATGTAGTGGGTTAGGTTAGTGGGTTAGGTTTAGTGTACATTAACAATGAAAAAAAAAAATTGTGAATAAGTAGGACGTCGGGTATAGTTGTTTAAAAATAAAAAATAAAATAATAAAAGGAGGAAAAACGTGGAAAACTGAAGGCTGAGATGAAGTCCAAATCTAACGACCAACAGAAGTATAAGAAGACAAGTCTCATTCACGTTAGATCAAATAAACAAATAACAGGGGCATCTATTATTCAAATCTCACACCACAACACATTATTAATTCCTAACATTAATTTAATCTCTCTTGCTAACTTTTCGTTGCAAAAATATATAATTTGAACAGACAACATTGAATTAATTCTAAGGACATTTGCGAATTTGTCACGGGTAGTGAGGTGCGGCGGAAGTAGCACGGGCATGCCTCGTAGTTCCCCGAAGTTCCCGGCGGCACGCAGTCGCACGGCACAGCAACTTTCACGGGCTCTCTTGCAGATGTTAGGCCTCGATGACAATCCACACCTCACATTACAAGCCGCTTCACAATCTGGAAATTGAAATTACCAATACATAATTTGTTTTCAATTTGACAACCAACAACAAATAATAAAAATTAAAGAATAAGGATAGAGATCTCAAAAATTTTACTAAATTTTTTAGCAAATATCTCATATGGATGTAGGCAGGAGCGGAGCCACCTAAGGCTTGGGCGGTCACGTGCCGCTCCTAAACTTTCAATATTTATACTATTACCATATCCTTTACAAAATTTAATAGTGTCTCTCCTTGAATTATGTAAAATTTCTTGTATTTTTAAAATTTTAAAATTTTAATTATTGTTGTACACTTTTAATTGATAGGTCAAGACAAGAATAGAAATCAATTAATAATTATGGGATTTGTTTAGTTGTTTATTTCTTCTCATTGTGGGGCACTTTTTTTGAGTTGATAGGATTGAACTTATTAATTATTTGACTAATAGAATTTAGTTATTGATGATAGATTTATAAGTCATGTTAACGTAAATCTTAAGATAATTGTAATAAAAATAAAAATAAAAATATATAAATTTAATAATATCTCGTTGTTACTTGTTATAGGGGGAAAAAAAATTTAATGTTGTGATTAATATATGCTCCATCTACATTAAATTTCTGGCTCCGCCACTGAATGTAAGACCCACATAAGACTCACAAGGTGTGCATCTCACACCCACACTCGTATCATATGAGTCTCACATGTATATGAGATATTTAGTAAAAAATTTAGACAGTGGCTTGGTCCAGTCCAAGATCGGACTGGACCATGCTGTTGGGCCCATAGGGGCCCACCATAGGTCCCGTTTTGATAATTCGAACCGTTCAATGTGTAGAACTCGTCAAGTACTATATGCTTGTAAAAAATTAAGTTGATCGGATATAGATAGCTATGTGAACAAAACAGTTTTTTATCAACCGTTAATTTTTTCACCGTCCATTTTTTTTATACAAAACTGATTTAATCACATAACTATTGATATCCGATCAACGTGATTTTTTACAGGCATGTAATACTCGATGAGTTCTACACATTGACGGTTCGGATTATCAAAACGGGGCCAAAAAATGGGCCCCATGGGCCGAGCTGGACAGGTCCAGTCTTGATCTCAACTTGAGACAAGCTGGATCCAAAAATTTAATAAAATTTTTGAGACCTCTAACATTATTCGATTGTTTATTAATTTACCTATTGCATTGGGACTTGAGAAACAGAGCTCTTTGCTCCATTGGGTTCGTTTGGGAAGTGGGTTGACTATTTCACTTTTTTAACTATTTTAACCTGGGGCTAAAAAGTTTCGTTTGGGATAAGTTTTTTGATTTTTTTGACTTTTTGGTGAGGTGTCCACATGTTAATTTACCAAACTGCCCTTGGGGTAAACGTTGGGCACTAGAGATCGCAATTTGAATCTGGCCCGACAGGGACTCGATCTTCCGACCCCGATTCGAACGGATTTTTTCTGAAAATTATCCCTGTAGGGCCAGGAATGGTATTGAAAATTAAATCCCCGACAGTTTTCAGGTCGGGAAAAGAGATAGGTTCCCTTGGCCCCGGCCCCGACCCCGGCCCGGCCCCGAGTTATCCTCGAATAATTCCCGGATATCCCTCAAATATTTCCCATATATATATATATATATATGTTTGAGTCCCCTCTCTCTCTCTCTCTTATCACTCACATTCATTTCTCTCAACCTCTCTTTCTCTCTCTCTCTCTCATCACTCACATTCATTTCTCTCAACCTCTCTCTCTCTCTCTCTCTCTCTCTCTCTCTCTCTCTCTCTTTACGCAGCTACTTCTCACGGCGTCGACGCCGATCTCCCTCCTCCCATCACCATCGATCGCTGTCGTCCTTCCATCATCGCTGTCCCTTCTTCCCATCACCGCTGTCCCTTATCTCCATCGCTGCTGTTTCACCATTGATCGTCGTTATCCCTTCATCGCTGCTGCCCCTCTTTTCCATCGCCGTTGTCTCTCCTCTCCATCACCGCCGATTGCCGTCGTCTCTCTCTCTCTCTGAATGTATTAGATTTTTTATTTTTTACATTTTGTGCTCAGATCTGTTCGCTTCTCTCTCTCTCTCTCTCTGAATGGGTATGTTGTTGTTGATGATGATGATGAACAAATATGCTTCTTGTTGTTGATGAATATGTCTAAATCGCCGTCTCTCTCTCTCTCTGTGAATGTGTTAGATTTTTTATTTTTTACATTTTGAGCTCAGATATGTTCGTTTCTCTCTCTCTGAATTGGCGTGTTGCTGTTGATGATGACGATGACGATGACAATGATGATGAACAAATATGCTTGTTGCTGTCGATGAATATATTATATATATGCTCGGATTAGATATGTTGTTGAATACATGTTGTTGTTGTTTTTTTTATTTTGGCTGGAAAATTTTCGGGGTCAGGGAAACTCGATCCCTGTTAAGGGAAGAGGGTGAGGGCGGTGATAGGCTCCCCATCGGGATCGGGGCTGGGAACGGAGAAATTTCTATCATGGGAGATCGAGGACGAGGAGTGTGGTCCTCGGCCCCACCCCAGCCTGTTGCTATTCCTTTTGGGCACTGTGGGCGGCTGAGCGGTACACGTCAGCCTTCTCTTTTTTTTAATTTGTTTTTTTTTTTTGGATAAGATTTTTTTATGATTTTTTTTAAGGACATGGAAAAGTAACATTTAGGTGTCATTTGTTTGTCATTTTTTTTGTTTTTTTGTTTTCCAAAAGGCTGATTCGTGTTTTTTTTTTTTTTTTTTTTTAAATCATGTGGAAAATGTTAATTTCGAATTTATTTCATTGTCTTTATTTTTTTGGGCTTTTTTATGTTATTTTTTTTAAATGCCGTAGAGCAAATGATAATTTCAGTTTTTTTTTTTTTAATTTGGAAAGGACTTTTTTATGTTATTTTTTTAAAATAAGGTGGCAAATGATAATTTTGTTTTTTTTTGTTTTTGTTTTCTTGTTATTTTTTTTTATTTGGCAAAAGGCTTTTTATGTTACTTTTTTTTTTTTAAATGACGTGACAATCGTTAATTTCGAATTTTTTTTTGTTTTATTTTCTTCTTTTTTTTTTTTTGGAAAAGGATTTTTTTATGTTGTTTTTTTTAAATGACGTGACAAATGATCATTTCAGTTTTTTTAGTTTTTTTTTTTAATTTGGAAAAGGCTTTTTCATTTTTTTTAAATAACGCAAAATGCATGGTAATTTCAGTTTAATTTTTATGTCTTTTTGTTAAATGACGTGGAAAAGTATATGTCTCGGCTTTTTTAATTTTTATGTCTTTTTTTTTCGGTTTTATTTTTTTGTCTTTTTTTTTTTAAGGCTTTGTTTAATTTGTTTTTATTTTTTGGAAAAGGCTTTTTTATGTTTTTCATTTTGAATGACGTGGAATCCCTAGTAATTTTGGTTTTATTTTTGTATCTTTTATCTTTCTTTTTTTTTTTAATTTGTTTTATTATTTGGAAAAGGCTTTTTTATGTTATTTTTTTAGTTTTGACGTGGCAAATGATAATTTCGGTTTATTTTGTTTTCTTCTTTTTTTTTTTATTTGGAAAAGGCTTTTTTATGTTATTTTTTTAGTTTTGACGTGGCAAATGATAATTTCGGTTTATTTTGTTTTCTTCTTTTTTTTTTTATTTGGAAAAGGCTTTTTCATGTTTTTCATTTAAAATGACGTGGAATCCATGCTAATTTCGGTTTTATTTTTAAGTCTTTTTTATTTATTTTTATTTGGAAAACGCTTTTTTATTTTATTTTATTTTTTTTTGAAATGACATGGCAAATGATAGTTTTGGTTTTTTTTTGTTTTTTGTTTTTGTTTTTTTATTTGGCAAAATGCTTTTTTATGTTTTTTTTAAAAAAAAATGGCATGGCAACTGATAATTTCGGTTTTTTTTTTTGTTTTTTATTTGGAAAAGGTTTTTTATGTGTGTGTGTGTGTTTTTTTTTTAAAACAACGTGGCAAATGATAATTTTGTTTTTTTTTTTGTTTTTTTAATTGGAAAAGGCTTTTTCATGTTTTTCATTTTCGATGACTTGGAATCCATGGTAATTTCTATTTAATTTTTACGTCTTTTTGTTAAATGACGTGGAAAAGCATATGCCTCGGTTTTATTTGTTTTTTGTTAAGGAAGAGCCAAACATCTAAAATCATTACGTGTCATCGATTGTAACCGTTCGTTGGAAATTTTTTTCAATTTTTTATCCTACAAATTTTCGTACACAATATTTTGGAAAATGACGTGTTCAATAATTTCGAAGGGATTATTTCCCGTGTAAACACAAACATATTGTACATGATAATATACTTACATACAGCCTTTTTCACGTGGGTTACCAATGTTACATGCCTACGAATATTAGGTGGACTATTATATATTTCCTAACCTTTCGTTATTACGCAAGTATAGTAACTTGTCCCGTATGCGAAGTCGCACCAGAGCTATATGCGGGTCGTCATCCCCAACCATTAACCATCCTCGTCATGTTCAACCTCTGGTATGGCATTTATTATTGCCATAGCCTCTTCCTCATTCACGATGGAGTTAACAGTTGTTGGATTTACCTGTATTTCGACGTATATAATTATGTAACGCCATTGACGCACCTACTAACTGAACTTGCACATTTGCAAAATCATACCGAGGCATGTCTTTAATAAACCCCCATTGATTTTCTCAGGCACCGAAAGTGCGTTCCATGACGTTGCGTAACGACGAGTGAACTTTGTTAAATAATTCCCTAGGGGTGTTTTGCTGTCCTATGGTCGACATTAGCGCAAAATTGTTGTTGGTGGTAACGGCTACCTTTGAAAGGTGCTAGGTAACCTACCCGGTTCAGATAGCCAACATCAACAAGATAATATTTGGTTGCAAACAGTACCATAATGTGAAACAAACCACCAAATTGTGTTTAATTTTTAAGTAACGATGTTTTCCCAAATATTATGGACCCAAAAATGCACTATGTTATCTTCTTCAGGATGTGGAAATGGAACTGTACGGGAAAGAAATAAACCTTCTCGTATAATCCTGTTGATCAAGTCCGCGTTCCTCCAAACGTCATCGCTTTACTCCCTGAAAACACAAACGTGAGCTAGCCGGCGGGTGTGTGCTGGAAACCCCTCCGATGCCTAAGTCAGCAAAAATAGACAAGTAGACAAAAGGTTTGTGTATTCAGGAATCAAAGTTGTGTTACCTCTCCATAGGTGATGTTTGTGAGCTTTTATAGGTTCCGTGTGGCACAATCCAAGTAGGACTCTTACTCCTCCATGTAGAGTCCTCCTAGGATTCATACTCCTGAAAGATAATGCTTATCCTTCAATACCTCCCTCACTGTTTAAACCAAGTGAGATGGTTTTACCATGGTCGGACTCCAATGTGGTCGAGGTACGCATGGCTGTGCTTAGCCATAGAACAGACCGAACTATCCTTAGTTCGGTTCGTCCTTTTACTGCCTTTACCTCAGTTCCTCCTGTACAAACCGTGGTAAGTCTAAACCGAGCTAACTTTTAGCAAGGTTTAGACCGAGCTAACCATACTGCGCCATAACCGGTATAAGTTTTAGTATGGTAACCGAGCTAACCTCCTTGGGACTGGAGTAACTTTAAAGCTCTTCAAGACCGGAGTAACTTTATGCCCTTTTTACTCAGCCCTTCGCACTGAGGCCCATAACGGCCCAGCTTGGCCCAATTTTCATATAAATTACCTTCTCAATTGCCCCTTAATTCCATCTTCAAAGCATGATAGGGATTACCTGTCCCCAGCCGAGCTAAAAAAGTTTCAGCATTTTCAGCCGAACTAAACCCCTTTAGTCTTTCCAGCCGAGCTAAAACTCTTAAGTCTTTCCAGCCAAACTAAATTCCAGACAGGGCTCAACTTGTCCGGTCAAAACGTCCCTTCAATCACAGCGACTGAATCGTTTCTCACTTCAACAACACGTGGCACGCTCTGATTGGCTAAAGGCAGCTGTCACGCCGCCCTCGTACCTCGCGTAATTTGAACAGTTCCCGTCTTTGTCCCTTGCATCAAAACAAAAACTCTTTATTTAGATCAAACACTGCACTATTCACTTCCTCTTCTCTCCCTCTCGTTCCTGAGCTTCTGAGCTTGTTGAGTTCTTTGATCTATATTCGAAGAAGCTTCGTGGTTTTACTGCCGTTTCTCTCATCTTCTCTTGTCCTGGTAAGCTACTCAAACTGCCTTGCTTTCCTTGTTTTTCGCATTTGTTTAATCCACAGCTTTAGGTTTGTGTTTTTGCGAAACACTTTCTTTCTACTTGATTTGTATATTTCTGGAAAAACTTAGCAATAGAACACTCGAATACATGTAATATCCTGTAGAACACTGGTTTTCGATCCAAAATCATGATGCAACCGGACTAGAAAGTTGTTTGTAGTTAAAGCTGAATTAGGCAGACTATCCAACTGAACTAATACTTCATGCTACCCCATTAGTCTCAATAAGCCAAAGTACAATACTTTCCTTAACCGAGCTAATGAACCGGACTAGGGCTGTACAATAGTGTACTGGGAAACCTTAATTCTGACCGAGCTATGTCTCGGGGCTAAACCAGCATTCTTAATTTTTAGACCGAACTAAGAAAGCTGCCCCTTGAAGCTCAACCGGTCTAATAAATCCTTGCGCAAACCGAGAAAATAAATCCCTTGCGCAAATCGAGATAGCAAATGCCTTTGAACATACCGAACTATTGAGTACCTTGCCTAAATCGGGATAACAAAGCACTTTGCACAAACCGAGCTAAGACACGTAGCGTTTCACATAGCCGGGCTAGGACTTGATGTATCTTGCCTTTATTTCTCTTTAGCACGGTCCAACGGTCTATGCTTAACGCCTTTGTTCTCTTTTTTTTTTTATTTTTGCAGACTTAGGTTGCCCAGGCACTCCTTTGAGCGCTCAACTGAGCTACTTAGTACAAATCTTCGACCGATCTAACACTCGGCTTTAATTTATTTATAACTTAAGACATAAATAGGGAAGTATAGATTCTTAGTAGAGACACCTGGTGGTTTGGCCGAATTCCAAAGGGAGTACAACATCCCTGATGATGTCCACCTCACCTTAGCCAAGCAAGATATTACTCCATGGGGGAACCAAGGTTTTGTACCCTTCACCTTTCTGTCCATAGTAGAAACCGAACTAAGATTTCCTGTTCAACCCTTGCTTTGTGAATTCCTTAGGCAAACCAGAATTTGCCCAACCCAGCTTTCCACAAACTCATATTGTATAATAACTAGTATAACTGAACTAAACCACCGTGCTGGCATTAACCTCGGTCTAGCCGAGATCTTCCATCAATACTCCATAGGCTCGAAAGAAGATGGCTGGGTTTATTATCTTAGAATACGTCGTCGCCGAGAGAAAATAATAAAGGACACACCGGATAAAGACTTGAACGACGATGACTTCTTCTGGGTATCTGGAAATTTTGAAGATCACCAAGCCCGGATCCCTGGCCGTAGTATAAATTGGAAGAAAGGAACCCCCGATATAATTACTTCGATTTCTTTGACTGCTTCTCTTTTATTTCGGTTTCCTATTTCTGAACCGAACTAACGGTTGTCTTCTTTATGCAGATTCAGCCCACCTTAAGTCATTATACAGTTATCCCAACCTAGACACACTTCGCACCGCACTACGATACCCTGAAAGAAGTTGGGCCTAGCTTCTGGATTTTGAGCCGACATACCGATATAGCAGCCGACGCAAAGCCAGAGTAACAGACTTTTTTTCTAGAGGACGCCCCTGAACCGGACCCCACTTTGCCCCAGATCAATCTTGTCCCTTTGACTGCCGAACAAGAGATGGCCAAAAGGAACAGAGTAAGGGCCCTTCTTACCGAAACAAACCGAGCCGAGGTACCACCACCGAACCAAATTCAGGAAACCGTGGTGGCCCTCCCATCTCAACAACCCTCTTCATCACGCCCAAGCAAGCACGCCCGGACTACCCAAACCGAGCAACGCCTTGCTGATGAAGATGAAGTCAGTCTTCCACCAAGCCCTCCACCAAGTCCGCAACCGGAGTGTGCCGACCGAGATAGCTCCTCCAAATGGTCTCCAAGAATGACTTTCCAAAACCGTGCTATTTGTGATACTGACTCTATGGTGGCTGACAAAGACCATATGCTGGCCTTCAACCTGGCTAAGAGCGTATGTCTGCCGCCAGACATGGAGCATCACAAGCAGTTGACCGAGCTCAAGGCCATCCGGTCGGCAACAAAATCAATGATCCTGGTCAGTAGCTCTTCTTGTCTCTCTAATTTTTCCAACTTCCTGTTCGGTTTTGTCATTAGTTTCTTTGTATTCTTTTTCAGGCCATGCAAAAGAGGCAAATTGCGCACAAGCGTGTGTTGGAGCTTCGTAAAACAGCAAGGCAAGCCATGGCTGAAGTTGAAGCAAAATCCACCGAGCTAAAAGAATCCAAACAGAAGACAGCCGAGCTAGAGGCCGAGGTAGCTTGTCTGATCGGACTAGTTACCTCGGCTAATGCTGACAAACAAAAGGCATTGACCGTGATGAAGGATAAGTACCTTCGCGAGCTAGTCAAGCTCAAAGGAAAGAAGAATGCAGAGATTGCCGAGCTAACTAAGAAGGTGAATGATGAAAATGCTAAAGGCTTCAAGGAGGGGGAGGCCCTCTACATGCGACAATGTGAGGCCACTAAAGATCTTTTCTTTAAATGCAGTTGGAGGGCAGCCGTGGTGCAGCTCGGTTGTGAACCTGAGACGAGGTCTATAATCCTCCTCAGTACTTTGTACCGAGCTCACTGGCGGAGTACGCTGCATCCGTTCAACAACAGTTTCTACAAGGTTCAGATGATGATGAAGACCCCGAGACCAATAATACCCTGGTCGTCAATGATCAAGCCAACGATCAATCAGCTCGGTTGGAGCCAACGGTTGGAGACCTGACGACTGAAACCGTGCCTCCAATAGACACCGAGCACCCAACCGAGACCGATCTACCATCTGAAACTGGTCTTTGTGTTGACATTGATGTTGATCTTGATGATCTGTTCAACTGATTCTGTACTTTCTTTTCTTGTTGCTTGTTTTCAGTATTTTCTTCTTCCCTTTTGGTCTTGTAATCGGGCTGAGGCCCCTCCTTTGTATTTGCTTTGAATTTGATCAATGAAAATCATCTTTTGTATTCAACACTTATTCCGGTTTGATCTGTATGCTTGCACTTGTAATGAGTTTTTCAATGAATTCTTTTGCTCCAACTTTTATCTCGGTTTACTTTCCTGTTTGTGCTTGCTTTCTAACTGCAGCTTAAACGAAACACAATATTTTTCGGCCGAGATACTTTATTCTGGTCTTAGCTGAGCAATCTAACTGAGCTTACTAGCCAACAACTCTTTAGCCGATATACTTACTTCGGCTAAAGAGTACTAAGAGTTGGTTTAGTCCAGCCAACTACTCTTTAGCCGATGTCCTTACTTCGGCTAAAGAGTACTAAGAGTTGGTTTAATCCAACCAACCATTCTTTAGCTGATGTCCTTACTTCGGCTGAAGAGTACCAAGAGTTGGTTTAGTCCAGCCAACCACTCTTTAGTCGATATCCTTACTTCGGTTAAAGAGTTCTAAGAGTTGGTTTAATCCAGCCAACCGCTTTTTAGCCGATGTATTTTCTTCAGCTAAAGACTACCACGAGTTGGTTTAGTCCAGCTAACCACTCTTTTAGCCGATATCCTTTCTTCGGCTAAAGAGTACCAAGAGTTGGTTTAATCCAGCCAACCACTCTTTTAGCCGACGTCTTTACTTCGGCTAAAGAGTACTAAGAGTTGGTTTAATCCAGCCAATCACTCTTTTAGCCGACGTCTTTACTTCGGCTAAAGAGTACTAAGAGTTGGTTTAATCCAGCCAACCACTCTTTAGCCGATGTCCTTACTTCGGCTGAAGAGTACTAAGTGTTGGTTTAATCCAGCTAACCTCTCTTTAGCCGATATCCTTACTTCGGCTGAAGAATATCAAGAGTTGGTTTAATCCAGCCAACCACTTTTTAGCCGATGTCCTTACTTCGGCTGAAGAGTACTAAGTGTTGGTTTAATCCAGCCAACCACTCTTTAGCCGATGTCCTTACTTCGGCGAAAGTGTACTAAGAGTTGGTTTAATCCAGCCAACCATTCTTTAGCCGATATCCTTACCTCATCTGAAGAATACTAAGAGTTGGTTTAATCCAGCCAACCTCTAAATTGGTTATTTCTGCCAATTTAGAATAAAATGTTTGGTTATTCCGACCAAACGTCCTGCAGCCTGGATCCTTGGCTTAGGAGAGGTGTTGGTTTTTTCAGCCAACCTTTAGATTGGTTTTTCTAGCCAACCTAAAGTAAAGTGTTTGGTTGTTCCGACCAAACGCCCTGCAGCCTAGATCCTTATCCTAGGCTTATGAGGGGTGTTGGTTTTTCCGGCCAACCTTTAGATTGGTGTTTCCAGCCAACCTAAAGTAAAGTGTTTGATTATTCCGACCAAACGTCCTGCAGCCTGGATCCTTATCCTGGGCTTAGGAAGGGTGTTGGTTTTTGTAGCCAACCTCTAGATTGGTTTTTCCTACCAATCCTAGAGTAAAGTGTTTGGTTGTTCCGACCAAACGCCCTGCAGCCTGGATCCTTATCCTGGGCTTAGTAAGGGTGTTGATTTTTCCAGCCAACCTATAGATTGGTTTTTCCAGTCAACCTAGAGTAAAATGTTTGGTTATTCCGACCAAACGTCCTGCAGCCTGGATCCTTATCCTGGGCTTAGGAAGGGTGTTGATTTTTTCCAGTCAACCTTTAGATTGGTTTTTCTGACCAACTATGCTTTCAATGCCCCTAGCCTACTAAAACAACTTTTACAGAATAAAAACACTTATGTTGAAAAGAAAACTACTTGTTTTATTGGAGAAAAAAGAAAATTACAAGTATTTTTGAAGAAAAGATAAAAATAAAATAGTTTGAGATTAGCAGTATTCCATGGCCTAGGAATGGCTTTACCGTCCTCATCTTCCAGGTGGTATGCCCCTTTGCTAGCTAATCCGACTACTTTGTAAGGTCCTTCCCAATTAGGCCTTACCTTGCCATCTCCTGGTACCAAGGTGTTTCCCATCACTTTGCACAGCACCCAATCTCCGATCTTGAATTGCCTTGGATGCACCGTATTGTTGTATTTCCTAGATAACTCTTGTTGGTATGAGGCAATGTGAACAAGTGCTCTTTCTCTTCTTTCTTCGACGAGGTCGAGCTCCAATGTTATGGCTTCTCCATTCAAGTCTGGATCAAAATTTTCGCTTCTAATTGTGGGGAGGCCACCTTCCAGTGGGATTACTGCTTCCATGCCGTAGGCTAAGGAGAATAGTGTTTCTCCTGTTGATCGTCGAGGTGTGGTGCAGTAAGCCCATAAAACATGAGGGAGTTCCTCCGCCCACTTGCCTTTTGCCTTTTCTAACCTTTTCTTCAGTCCATCCAAGATGACCTTGTTTGACGCTTCCGCCTGGCTGTTGGCTTGTGGATATGCTGGTGTAGAAATGTAGAACTCTATTTTGTATTCTTCACAAAAGCTTCTAAAGAGTCTGCCATCAAACTGGGTGCCGTTGTCTGATATTAGGGCTTTAGGTATGCCGAATCGAGTAATGATATTCTGCCAGACGAACTTCTTCACATCTTTTTCCTTGATTGATGCCAATGCTTCTGCTTCCACCCACTTTGTGAAGTAGTCTGTTGCTGCAAGAAAGAATTTCCTGTTTCCGGGCGCTGTTGGAAGTGGTCCTACTATGTCCAAGCCCCACATTACAAAGGGCCATGGGCTGGACAATGGTAGGAGTTCTTTGGCCGGCTGATGTATTTGGTGCGCGAACTTCTGACATTTCTCGCACTTCTTCACATACTTCTCCGAGTCTGCCTGCATGTATGGCCACCAGTATCCTTGTGAAATGGCTCTATAAGCTAACGATCTTCCTCTTTGGTGGCTTCCGCACACCCCTTCGTGTATTTCGAACAAGAATGCTTCTACTTTGCTAGGGTGGACACACTTTAAATAAGGTCCTGAGAATGACTTTTTGTACAATGCCATAGATGGGGAGAGCCAAAATCGCTGCGACTTTGCTCAAATTTTGTTGGTTTCTTTCTTGTCTTCTGGTAAGACGCCATCTTTTAAGAATAGTATGATGGGATCCATCCATGAGGGGCCTAATTCGGCGTAACATACCTCTTCTACTTCGGGGTCTTCGATGCTTGGTCTTGGTAGGTAGTCAATTAGTAGTGGGTGAGAAATGGATATATCTGTCATTGACGCAAAACCTGCTAGTTCGTCTGCTCTGCTATTTTCCTCCCTGCCAATCTGTTCTATCCTTACTACTTCAAATTTCTTGATCTCTGTTCTAACCAATTCTTGGTACTTGCCATCCTGTCATCTTTTGCTTCATAGTTGCCAGAAATTTGGTTTACCACCAGCTGTGAGTCGCCATAGACCATTAATTCGGTGGCCTTCATGTAGAATGCTGATTTGAGTCCTGCAAGAAGTGCTTCATACTCCGCTTCGTTGTTTGATGCTGGGAAACCAAGGTTGATTGCTTGCTCCACCACCAGGCCATCTGGTGAGATGAGGACTATGCCAAGTCCTGTACCATGTCGATTGGATGCTCCGTCTACGAAGAGCTTCCACATCTCTCCAATGAACAATTTCCAACAAGTGGAGGGATCAAATGATGCCGTGGGGTCAAGGATGTTGCTGGTGTTTTCTTCAAGGTCCATACTGGCTATCTGTCCCTTGCTATCTGATTGAACCAAGTCTTTATTTGTTGGCAAGTCTTGGCTCGACGTAGCTTGGTTCGCTTCTTCCTTGCTGTCTTTACTCTGGTCTGCCATCGGGTCTGACTGAGTATCCTGCACCAGGGGTTGTGCTATTCCGGCGTCAACTTCTATCCTTAGTTTGGTTGTGTCAGTCAGGTCGACTGGGCAGATATGATGACTTCCTAGGGTAAATTCTGCGACAAAGTCTGCCAAAGCTTAGGCCTTTATCGCGGTTTTGGGTTGGAACTTGATGTTGAATTGTCCCAACTCTACTGCCCACTTCAAGATTCTTCCAGAAAAGTTCGCTCTTTCAAACAGAGCTTTTAATGGGAAAACTGTGAGGACAACTATGGTGTGGGCGTGAAAGTAGTGCGACAACTTCCTTGATGCCATCATTAAGGCTAAGGCCAGTTTTGCCAGTGTCAAATACCTTGTTTTAGCACCCAGCAATGTCTTGCTGGCATGGGCAGATGTTGGATTCCTTCTGCATGGACCAACACTGCGCTAATTGCGTGCTGAGAGACTGCCAGGTACAGGAAGAGTTCTTCTCCAGGTTTTGGGGTGACAAGCGATGGTGGAGAAGACATGTATTCTTTCAAGTTTTTCAGTGCGCGGTCGCATTCTTCGTCCCACTCGAAGTTGGCTTTTAATGCTTGAAAAAATGGTCGTAGTCTGTCTGACGACCGGCTAATGAATCTACTGAGTGCAGCTGCCATGCCGGTGAGATGTTGTACTTCCTTTACTGAGTTAGGCCTCTCCAGATCCTAAATAGCTTTGATCTGGAACGCCTTTATACCCCGGTTGGTCACCAAAAAGCCCAGGAATTTGCCAGATCCTACTCCGAACGTGTACTTGGATGCATTAAGGCGCAACTTGTGCCTCTTCAGAATCTGGAACATCTCACCTAGGTCCCTTAGATGGTCGTTCTCATCCTTGCTCTTGACCACCATGTCGTCAATGTAAGCCTCCATTGTTCTGCCTAACAATGGCTCAAACATCTTGGTGATCATTCTCTGGAATGTTGCCCCTGCGTTCTTTAGGCCAAAGGGCATGACCTTATAGCAATACAGTCCTCTTGGAGTGGTAAAGGACGTGACCTCCTGGTCTGGTTCGTACATGGCAATCTGATGGTAGCCTCTGTACGCATCAAGAAAGCTAAGTCGGTTGTGCCCCGCCGTTAGGTCTACCAATTGATCTATCTGTGGTAGGGAGAAGCTGTCCTTTGGGCATGCTTTGTTGACTGTCTTATAGTCGATGCAGACACGCCATTTGCCATTTTTTTTTGGAACCACGACTGTGTTGGAAATCCATCTAGGGTAGTGCACCTCTCTGATAGCTCCTGCCTCTAGCAGATTTCCCACTTCTTTCGCCACTATCTCGGCGTGGTGGAGTGCCGATCTGCGAGTGCACTGAATGATTGGTCTGGCGGATGGGTGGACATTGAGTTGGCGACAAATAAAGTTTGGATCGATGCCTGGCATGTCGTATGGTGTCCAGGCGAACACTTCGATGTTAGAGGTCAAGAATTCCAAGACCTCTAATCTCTCAATGCCGGACAACGACGAACCGAGCAAAAAGAACTTATCCGGGTTATTTTTATCTATTCTTACCTCTACCAAGTCTTCCACCGCTTTTTGATCAGCTGCTTTGCCGACATCTGTGAATAATTCGTTGCTCTCAGGTTCTTCCACCGAATGAACATATCCCTTGGCAGCGCGGCTGCCATTAACTGTGACGAAGCATTGTTTGGACATAATTTGATCTCCAAAGACCTCTTCAATTACTCCGGTTTCATTGGGGAACCGCATTACTTGATGGTAGGATGATGCTACTGATTTCATGGCATGGAGCCATGTTCTTCCCTAGATTATGTTGTAAGTGGAAGGGACCTTTAATACCCAAAATTTCACTTGTTTCGTCACGCTTCCTGCCCTGACTGGAAAGATAATTTTGCCAACTGGCCATTCTGGCATTGAGTTGAATCCGATCAGGGGGGATACAGTTGGTGCCAGGTCTCTGTCCTCCAATTTCAGTTGTTTGAAGGTGTCGTAGTACATTATCTCACACGAGCTGCCTTGGTCTATCAGAATTCGTTTGACGTCGTAGTCCTTGATGCGGAGGGTGACGACCAGTGCATCGTTGTGAGGGCAATAAATTCTTTTCAAGTCTTTTTCTGAAAAAGACATGACATTCTTGGCCTTTGTTCTCCCCTTTTTGATGGTAAGTTGGGCACTTAGTACCTCCCTTAAGTGCTCAGCCTTCTTGATCGACCCTCTGAGCTTGCATACACGCTCAGGTTCGAATACTCCATGTATCACATTGATTACTCCTGGAGGTGGGGCATCAATTGGCATTCCATTGGGGTTATTGTGGTCCTGGGGGGCTGGTTGCGTCCCTCCTTCAATGTATTTATCCAGGTGACCAGCTGCCACCAACTCCTCCACGTGCTGTCTCAATGGCATGCAATTTTCAGTACGGTGTCCCTTTTCTTTGTGGAAGGTGCATCGTGATCTTTCGTCGTAGTTTTTCTGTGCTTCTCCCAGCTTAGCTGGCCATCTAACGAAAGGTTCATCGCGTATTTCGCTCAGAATTCGGTAGATCGGTTTCTTGAATACCGTGGTTATGGCAGTGCGGACTCTCAACCATTTTTTATCTCGGTCCTCTTCGTTGTCTCGCCTGCCTCGTCCGTTTTTGCTCAGACGGTCTACCGCGTTGACCTTTGCTGAGGCCTTTTTCTCTGGTACTGCGGTCGTGACAGATTTTGTTTTGGCACGGGCGCCATCCTCTTCCACCCTGATGTGCTGATGCACTCTTTCTATCAAGACCTCCATGGTGAGGGGTGGTGTCATGGTGATTGAGTCCCTTAGTCTGTTCCTGACTGGAAGGCCTCTTTTGTATTGTGCAATGGCGAGATTGGTTGGGCAGTCCTCAATCTGGTTGAATATCTCCCAGTAACGACTATTGTAGGATCTCGGTGTCTCCTTTTCGCCCATGTCGATGGAGAGTAGCTAGTCAATCTCCACCGGGGTTTTGGTGTTCGTTCTGAACCTTGTGACGAACGTCTCCGCCAATTGCGCCCAGGAGGCTATGCTGCATTCTAGAATTTTTTCGAACCAAGTCAAGCCTAGGTCGCCAAGGGTTGATGGGAAGAGGATGCACATCAAAGCCTCGTTTCGCCGATATACCGTCATAACCTGGCGGAAATGGCTTAGGTGTATGTAGGGGTCCGTCTTCCCTTCGTACATGGTGAATT
This sequence comes from Camellia sinensis, assembly GCF_055761805.1. Lineage (NCBI taxonomy): Eukaryota > Viridiplantae > Streptophyta > Magnoliopsida > Ericales > Theaceae > Camellia > Camellia sinensis. Next base: position 199,112,340 of record NC_138961.1, on the reverse strand, counting down.
TGGGCTGCAGGAAGCCTGAAGGTAGGGGCGCGTTTTTAATTGCCAGAACGAACGGCGAGGTCTGCAGTCTTGCTAATGCTTTGTCCGTTGGTTCGTAGACAGGGCGCGGTAATGGCATTCCAACCTCGACGCTTTCATGCATCCGAGGAGCCAACCGCTGAAGGGCGGATACCCTGTGAGGGTCGCGCGCCCTAGTATCCTCCTTCAATCGTGCCCTTTCTTCTAGCATGATCCGCAAATCGGATGATCTTGGCAACTCCGTCTACCTAGATGATGTCTGGTGCGAGCGCGAGGGTTGATAGGTACTTCCCTCAGTGTAAGACCTCGATGATCTCGTTCTCTCAGACCTAGAGTAACGAGTTCTGCAGGTTCTGGATTGAATATCTCCTGTCCTGAGGCTTCTACTCTCTGCTTGTGATGGTGTGGAATGTCTTCCACGGTCTTTCGAGTGGCGAGGGGGCGTCTTGCTTTTGTGCCCCTCTTCTATCGCCACTTCTTTCCATTCATCTAGTGCTTCATGGCCTCCATGTCCGCCGCCATCTTCCTTATTAATTTATCTTGCTCCTTTACGCGGTCCTCCAGAACTTGAGGATCAATCCTCCGCCTTTGTCTGTCAGGACTTCGTGAACGAGAGTGACGGGGGCTGTTAGTCCGCCTCCTCCCCCTTGCATCCCTCCTGGGATTTTGTCGCTGTGGCTCCAAGTTCGCCATGGGAGGGATAGAAGGTAGGCCTTCGTGCCCTGCACCCCTCTCCGGTGTTTATCTGTCGATGGGAGACTGCAGCAAATCTTCGTTGTGCGCCATTGCTTCTAAAAAGGAAAAGCTTGATCAAAAGGTTTTGTTCTAGTCTGAAGTTCCCCCAGATGGCGCCAATTGTACGGGAAAGAAATAAACCTTCTCGTATAATCCTGTTGATCAAGTCTGCGTTCCTCCAAACGTCGTCGCTTTACTCCCTGAAAACACAAACGTGAGCTAGCCAACGGGTGTGTGCCGGAAACCCCTCCGATGCCTAAGTCAGCAAAAATGGACAAGTAGACAAAAGCTCTATGTATTCAGGAATCAAAGTTGTGTTACCTCTCCATAGGTGATGTTTGTGAGCTTTTATAGGTTCCATGTGGCACAATCCAAGTAGGACTCTTACTCCTCCATGTAGAGTCCTCCTAGGATTCATACTCCTGAAAGATAATGCTTATCCTTCAACACCCCTCTCACTGTTTAAACCAAGTGAGATGGTTTTACGATGGTCGGACTCCAATGTGGGCGAGGTACGCATGACTATGCTTAGCCGTAGAACAGACCGAACTATCCTTAGTTCGGTTCATCCTTTTACTTCCCTTACCTCAGTTCCTCCTGTACAAACCATGGTAAGTCTAAACCGAGCTAACTTTTAGCAAGGTTTAGACCGAGCTAACCATACTGCGCCATAACCGGTATAAGTTTTAGTATGGTAACCGAGCTAACCTCCTTGGGACCGGAGTAACTTTAAACCTCTTCAAGACCAGAGTAACTTTATGCCCTTTTTACTCAGCCCTTCGCACTGAGGCCCATAACGGCCCAGCTCGGCCTAATTTTCAAATAAATTACCCTCACAGGAACATTGTTATTTGTTAATATCTCATTGAAGATATGACTACAGTGCATACTTTCTTCCTATCCAAGCGAAACAAAAATGAAACACATGTCAAAATCGCATGCGGCCATGATATTTTTGCATGTGACAGTATTTTCGTCCGAAATATGTTGGGGCATCTGGCGTCGTAACCCGTACACTAACATGTGTTTCGTCTATGGCTCCAATACAGTCCTACCAACAATCCAATTGTATTGTTACTCCTAGAGGTACATGTAATGGTTATTTTTCATACGTCACGTCCAATAAAAAATAATAAGAGGAAGAATCACTTACTTAACTGGTTAAGGTTTGAAAATAGTACCTTGAACGGTAGGTATTTCCATTTAGACAAGACGTATGAATGTATGTGATGCTGACTATATGTGGGCCTGCAATGTACAACAGCGAACTCCTTCATCACTGTTAATACATGATGCACGTGCCGGGACACTGTCTCCCCCGAATGTTGGAACCGTTCTTGGATTTCCCGATTTTGCAACCCTCTCAACACGTGGATAAACATTGCAACGTTTTCTTCAACAGATAAGCCATGTGGACGTTACAATACATGTAACCCAAAATTGGTTACTAATGTGTGACACAATGCTGAAAAAACTTTCTTCGACATGCACACATTTTTCTCAAATCGATCCACATGGCCCGCATATAGTTCGGTTATCCATGCATGCCCGGTCAAAATTGAAATGCCACATGACATTTTGGCCATGTGTTTTTCGTACCACTCTTGCACATACTGGCATGCTTGCACAAATGTCCAGTTGTTTTGTTGTTGCAGTTATATGGCCATTTGGTTAAGAATTTCCATTAAATCCAGATTGTTGCTTCCATCCTCAAGATTTATCACGTTGATTCAAGTGAAACCTATAACAGTGGGACGGTTTGAATCAGTTTACACGTGATGCAACGGGTTAAAGGTAGTAAAAGCTTGTAATTACATATTGCAAACATCGTTGGAAATATTTATGTTGCGTCACCATGGAATATATGACAGCTAAGAGTAATTGCATGTAAAATCTACCAAATAAACAAATAGTGAACCTGGTGGTAAGTGGTAATACACAAACTGCAAAAACATCAATTGCATTGCCAACACAACCATAGCAATGAAAAAATAACATAAGAATAAACAAATAAATAAATCCATAAATAACCAACACACAGTAGCCCGCCATTCCGCATGTAATTCCCATTAAAAAAAAAAGAAGCACAACCATCTTGTTCCATTCAAAAAAAAATAGAAACATCCTATGTAATCGTCGAAAAACATACATAAACATGCAAATATTTTTTCGTTGAACCCGGGAAAATAATATATTTATATATATATGAAAAAGCACCCACACCCATCCTGTTTATTACAAGTTCAACATGAATGTAAGTAAAAGTTTTTTAAAACAAGATAATGGAAAGAGCATCTTTAGCATGACACCGCTAAGTCAAATCCGACGAGCCCTGAACAGGTTCGCCAACGGCGCTGCCACACTACACTATAGCTGCTTCTGTGTGAGCCAGTCGATAATGTGGTCATCATCAGGCTGGCACATCATCACCTCCCGGTAATCTGTGTTATCCATCAATGTCGAGGCAAAATGGAATAGCGGCGTACCGAGTAGGGCAGGAATGCTCCTCAGCCGTTGCATGCACTATGAAATTGTGTATAGTGATTCGTTACCTGTGAGGTGTCTAACAATAACTTGCAAATTTTGGATATGAACGACATTTGTCAGATTGTTCATGCTTTTCGTAATAACTGACGCTCCACTTGTGGCCTTATTCGATTTTCCACAACTTGTTGACGGAGTCCATTTCCTTTTCTCGCTAACAGGCTGAATAGGTTCGATTAAAGAATCTAAATCGACGTCCTCTGCCCGTGCAGGTGTCAGGTCAACAAATGGCTAGGCTCCGAGGCTGTCCATAGAATCGGATGACACGTCGGCAGCCTTAACAACTTTCTCTCCCAGGGTCCAATAGTGCTTACCAGTAGCTGATGCCCCTGTAAATACCATCTCCATTAACTCTCGATATTCTAAAGTTTTTTTCCTGAACTTGGCACATGCCTTGTTTGTTTGCAATTAGACATTGGAGAAAAATAAAACGTTACATGCAATATGTCAATTTTTTTCTAACACCAAAAATGAGAAAATTTATTACTAACAGGCAAATATGAAACGAAACAAACATAACGAAATTACATTGTACTTAGCGATTCCATCTTGTCCCACCACTCATACAACGCCTGAAACATACCAGTTTCCCTGTCAAAGCCAATCCCTAACACTCCTCTGCTGGAATCCATCAACTTCGTCCAAGCATTGCATTATTTTTTCAGGGTCATGTTTTCTTCCTTTTTTTTCTCGAATTTTCGTGCCAACGACTTGTACCCAGCTTGGCTTAGGACTAGGAATGACCGATTTCCTTTTGTAATCTCATCGGCAATCAGCTGCAGGAAAATTTGGATTGACTCACTGTCCCACGAGACCTTATGGTTTAACTGCTTGTGTGTCTCTTCCACACTACTTGACTTCTCTGGAGCAATGCCTTTGTTTTTCGATTAGGTATGAGGAGAAGTACGTATCGAAGCCATTTGTAGTTATGATTCAGCTAAGGCAACTAATTTACAGGTCAAAATAATCATCATGTAAGACCATAGCATAGTACTTAAATTTGGTTGCCATAATAATAGTGTATGGCCATTGCACACTAAACACAATAATTGGATATTGAATTGGACAGTATATAACCATTGCACATTAATTAACATAGCAATACAAACACATAACATGCATGCAGAACGAATATACAGATCGGAATAGAAACAATACATAAAAGTAGTCATTAATGTCTAAGCCAAAGTAGTTTTTTTGGAACGTAAACTATCCTTATTTACATAACAGTCAACATATATAAAACCTCCTAAAAGTTTCCTTACATACGCAACAACCAAATGACAACAACAATGCATAGCACATAGAAAATGGTTTTAAAGAGACGTAATGACTGTTGAATGTGTATGACATCATCTCGCAATTGCATGACAATGTCGGTTCTGAATGACGCATAGTCCATGCTTTGTCGTCGTGGTTCTTCACACCAACCAATCCAATTGACATAGGGCTGATGAGTGAAAATGACGAAGCTATTAGTCAATTGGTTCATAATGAAATGCAGTTATGACCGTTAATGAATGAGGCACTCACCACAGGGCGGGAACATGCAAAGTAGGGACACCCGAGATTTTTGGTCGACTTGGATATCTTTACAATACAGTGGCCATAGCCACGGGCACACATCCGATGTGGCCATGTACTGGAAGTTGCAGTTGTGGTAAATGAAGCCATGCTATGTTTGCTGACCATGTGAAGCACTAATGATAAGTAAATGTAGGTGCTAGTTTATGCAGAGTTCAGTAAATGGTTATGTATAAAATGCAGAATGCCCCCATTTGTTATTTAACAAAAGAGATTTTACAAAAAGAAACAATGGAAGTTGTCAATTATAAATTTCTCCATACAATCCATGTATATGTTAGCATGTTCCTATGAAACACAAATTGTGTATGATGACGTGTCTATTCGAGTAGTGCATACCCAAGTTGGTGAAAAAAAAGTGTATTATTAATATGACTTTAGAAAAGTATGTCAATCCAACTAATTACAACACGTGTGTGTAGTTTTGATGGATGCAAGGAAGTTGCGGATGTTGTTGAATTTTCAATATCTATCCAAAATATCAGATAGATTCACCAAAATAGGACCAAAAAAAAAAAGTTATACCCACTACACAGCAAGAAAATTGGCTGTTATATTGACTAAAATACAACTATTTCTTGTTCAGCTTTTAATTTGTCATTGAAGTTTTTGCACAATTGTTTGAAATCTTAAAGCAATGATTTTGTTCTGTTATAAAGTTTACAGGGTTGCAAGCCAGATCCGTTCATGTTTGTGGATAACTCCTTATCTTCCTACTTTTATTGTGGTTATTTTAATTGGTGATTGGTAATGCATCATAGAAAAAAACAGTACGTATATAAGCCTACAGTCATCTCCAAGGCAACCTCATTGGAGAATGTAGTTGGTTACAATTCGCAGATGGTATTCAGGAAAAAAATTACAGAACGTGTGGACAAGATTCACTATGAATACAATAAATATTGTACCCATGCATGTTGCTTATTTTAATAAATATTTTTTCTCTTATAGATTATGTTACATTTATTTTTGTCCATCACTACATCCTTCACAGAAGCAAATGCTATACAACTGAAGGGATCTACACCTACTTTTGTTATCCTCCACATTTAGAAAAATAAGAAAAGAAGTAAACAAGCAGACAGTAGTGTGTTATACACAAGGGAATGGCGACCTAATTACAATACAGTGTAGCTGTAGTTGCCTATTGATCGAGCAGTAAAATGACGAAAAAGAGAAGCTACCAAAGCCGCCAGAAATCAGTTTGAAGATTTTTTCCCATTCAGTCAATTCAGACGACAGTACCAATGTCCCAAAATCGTAAACAAACACTCTATAGTTTCCATGTACATTTGATTGTCAATTGTAATAACAGAGATATATATGTGAAAGGAATCAATCGGACCATTTGTAATAACCTTTACAATGAAAATAAAGTTTTTTTTTAACTGTAACATCAACTGCGAATACAGGACAAACTTAATTTCAAACAATTAACAAGAAATTGTAGTTAGGTTTGTCTCATTGCTTACAAAAAAAATTATTAACATGAGAAAGCAGAGCATCTGTTATTAATTGTTCATTTTTTTAAGGTTTGTGTCAATAATGGTTCGTAAATGTAGGTTTGTCTCAGCAGAGCTTAACAACAAATGGTTCTTACATATAGGTTTGTCTCAGTAAATATTTGTTCACCGTTAGGCTTTTCGACAATGACAAAGATGAGGCTTCCTTTTCTTATGTACAAAAATTTGAAGAAATACTAACCAAAAGTTGAAGATAATCAAAGAAAATCCCAAAAATATCTGCCAAGAATGAAAGGGATGAGGAGAATGCGGTACTTGTTGTCAAAAGTTTAGATTTGTGACGAAAACAACAAGTAATCGTGACTAATTTTACAAAAGTAATATCAAAATCAGTAATCAGCCCTTTTTTAATTTCCATCAGTAATCGTCCATGACCAATGCTAATTTTTTGCATCATTCCCATCGCACTAACAGTGGGTTTCCTACATGCCAAACAATAAATGACATAAATCTAAACCCAAATTTGGGGGAAATTTTCGAATCACCCAGAACACTGGGTTTCACAATTAAACCCACCAGATCATTTGAAGGAGTTGGTATTACGCAAGAAAACCAAAACAAAAAACAAAAAACAAAAACCAAAACAAAACCAATACTTGCCGATTGGTGGTGTCAACGATGCTATGTTGCGGTAGTGTCGCCGCAGATGTCCACGCCGCTGGCATTGGGCTATAGAGAGCTTCACAAGCCTTCTTCGCCGTTTAACGTCGTCTATTTGCCTCCAACACTTGTCGGTACCCTAGATGGGTTTCATGTTGTATGTGTGGTATGAATTGGTGCTTGTGTGAAACTGAAACAGATTCGCTTGGGGTAGTTTGGTAAATTCACCCTGCGCTAAGTTGTTTGTGGGCATGTGATGGAGTTTTGTTTGCTAGTGGCTACTTTAGCCAATTTTGGACAGATGTGGCTATTTTAGCCCCAAACTACATTGCCAAATGGTGCCATTATCGATGCCCATCTGCAACATCGATTAATAACATGAGCCACAATAATGTATTGAAATTGCATGTTGAGTACATTGTTGTTTGCACGGTCTGCACTTTGCATCATTTTGATTTTTCGTATTTTAATTGTGTTTAAATGGTCTCACTGCTGTCTGAATTTCATAATAGAAGAAAGGGTAATTTTGCTACTGGTGATAATTACAAATAAAATGCCATAAAATACAAATAATAAAAATTACAATATTTATTAAAAGGCCTGAGGTGCGGGAAATTCACTCTCTTTAAGGAGATTCAAGCCCTCTGTGGTTAGGCAAAGCCTCACACCGGTGTAGCAGAATAAACCTTAACTTGTTATTCCCTCCAAGATATAACAGTCCGACTAAGTCGTATGGTTCACCAATACTGCAATTGGTTGGACCCAAAGCTTCATCACATATACCCTTTATTTCTTTGCCTGATAATCTCACACAAAAATAATATAACAACAAAACCTTCTTCTAGCTCAATTTATAGGAGAGGAAAACTTGGTGGGAAAGAAAATTAGTTTGGCGAACAAGTTGCTTGGAGCCTAAGCAAACAATATAATCTATAACACATTATAATATTAAAATATCTGCTAATATTCCCCCACCTGTTTTAATATTATAGGTAACAAAATCTGAGATAATTAGGCAAATAAGGATATTATGCATTATGGCAGGTGTGGTCTGCATTGAACCTCCATTAGTGAAACAATAATATCCACTCCAGAGCCAATAGTATGCTCAGCATTGACTATGACTGCTTAAGAGAAATAAATAATTATTGTACACACATAATATTTCAAGTGTTCATATATGTGACACCCTGAATGTTTAATTAAATACCACATAAACATTTATAGTTATATATAATTGTGAGTATATGTGATAATATATTATTAAATAAATAATAATAAATACAGAATCTAATTTGGCATTGGGTTATCAAATATGAGATTAATTAGAGATTATTATTTGGGGCCAAATTAACAGAAATATGAAATTATAATACTAGTTGGGCCAAATTAAAGTTAAAGATAGTAGATAAATAAATATAAAAGTAAGAGTAAATAGATAATAATAATAATAATAATAATAATAATAATAATAATAATAATAATAATAATAATAATAATAATAATAATGGGTGTGGTAGTAAAATAAATAATTATTTTTTTGTTGGTATACGATAAAGTATAATTTAATTAGAAATTAATTTGTTTATATAGTTATTTTAAGAAACTGGGCCAAAGTGTAATTATCTTAAATATTTATTAAGATAAGTATAAATCCATTTGAGTTATGATCAAATCTGGGTAGTATTTGAGCAGTGGCTCATGTTGGCCTCAAGATGCTTTTGCTTCCCTATAAATGGGGAAGAATTGATCAATATTTGTGGAGTTGATAAAATCAGTGGAGAGAAAAGGAAGAAAAAAAAAAAAAAAAGAGCGAGAGGTTCATAAGTTGCTGGAAGTAGGAATTTATAGTAGGAATGTTGTGATAGCGGAGTAAAGCTAAGGGTCAATACTAAGGTGAGTTATATTATACCTTGAGTTACCATAATATATTTTACATATGTTTTGATTTACCATAATCTATTTTATACAAGCTTTATTTTATTAGTTATATTAATACAAATTATGTTTTATAAATATTTCAATTAGGTGGATTAATTTCTGAACTCTATTTGTTTAAAATGGAACCCATGGATATGTTTGTTTAAATTTTAAAGAATATTTGACTATAACCTTATAAACAATTATGTTTTGTAAGTACCACCACGGGAGTCTCATGCCTTGGGGGACTTAAATAACCATTGGCCTCTGTTTGACCACTTTGTGGTTCTCTGTTTGTCATGGATCTATTGACCTCTGTTCTGATTGTCACTTCTGTGACCTCTGTTCTGTTATGTTCTGTACCATGGTTATGGTTATTTATTTACATAATTTCTGTATTTCAATTTCTGCCACTTAAATGATTTATTTACCAAATTGAGTTATGTAAATATTTTGGCCTAACAAACTATCCATGGTTATTTTGTATTCCATATACTCTTGGCATAATAATTCTCACTCTGCTGTGTGCTTATAAATGTTACCCTTTCAGGTGACGAGATGTAGGAGAAACCCATTACCTCACGAAATAGAACTCGCACGTGGATTGATGTTGAACCACTATTTTGCCTTTCTTTTCTTTTTTTTTTCCTTTTTTTTTCTTTTTTTTTCTGCTCCCTTTTGTTCTACTTGGGGCCAATCACTAAATAATAAATAATAAAAGCCCTATAAATGTATTTTCTCTTATTAAAATAGTAAAATAGAGTAATTTCCTGTTTAATTATTTTTATTTTTGCTTGTGCAGTTTAATTTGCTACAAATAGAATGAGTTAGTAAGTTGCAATTCCAACCCTAAGCCCTTGGGGTTGGGTCGTGGCAATATAAGCCTTAATAGCCAGCACATTACGGCCTTGTGCGATCCCAGAATTCATGAGTGTGTTTAAGAATTAGCCCAAATCTCATCGGTAGCGGCCCCACTACCACACTCACATAGGTGAATTCTGTCAAGAGTGCTCTTGTAACTATGACACCCCACTCAACAAGAACTATAGAAATTCATTAGGAGTTTTTTTAATAACTCAACATTTACAATGTTACAGGATAAATGCACTTACATCATAGGGATGGCTAAAAATTAATTTAATGCATTTCTCACGGCCATCATATGATCATTTTTCTCATTGAACCCAGTTACAGGATATCTAGTCCCTAGGTTGAGTATCCTCATACATGGTTCCTGCTATATTTAATGGGTTTCAACCCCATCCCCCTCGACGTATTCCAGACTCTATCTCTTACTAAGGCCTTAGTTAATGGATCTGCAAGATTATCACCAGATTTAATATAATCCACATTTATAATGCCATTATTCATATAAGATCTCACAGTACTATGTTTTCTTCTGATAGGTTTGGATTTACCGTTATACTCCCTCCGTCCTAAAATATTAATCCCTTATTCTATTTTTCATTGTCTCAAAATATTAGTCCATTTTGAAAAATCAAGTACAAAAATAATATAAATTTCCTATTTACCCTTTTTTAAAATTCATTAACAACATAAAAAGTATAATTATGACATTGACATTCCCCAAAAAATGCACTATCAAAAGGTAATTTTGTAAAATCAATTTTTTTAAAGTGCAATAATTGTATTACCAAAAAAAGTTGGATTCTCCAAAAGGACCATTATTTTGGGACGGAGGGAGTAATATCAATTATTAACTCGACCAGTTGTTGCGATGCTATCACAATGAATCAATATAGGTTGAATTGGTTTTTCCCAACAACAGATTTCATTTAACAAACCTCTTAACCAATTTGCTTCTTCACTAGCTGTAACTAAGGCAATAAGCTTAGCCTCCATTGTTGAATTAGCAATAATGGTTTGTTTTTTCAATTTCTAACTTGTAGCACCACCTCCCAATGTAAATAAGTAACCAGTGGTTGATAATGAATCACCTGACAAGGTATTCCAATTGGCATTACTGTAACCTTCTAGTACTGCATGATACTTATTATAAAACAAACCATATTTTATGATACCAGATAAATATTTCATAATCCGCTCAATAGTTAGCTAGTGATCACTCACTACAACAAAAAAGGTCTTTGGTGACAGACTGATTTTGTCTCCAAACATCAAAATTTCGTCACCAAAGTGATCTGTGATGAAAAAAATTTGTCACCACGTTCGTGGCCTATACGTCGTCACAAAAAGTACCTGGTGACGAAAAACAGTTTCGTCACCTATTTTTCATTTTTGGCGACGAAATATTTCGTCTCCAAATGTTGAATTTTTCGTCCTCTAAAACACCAATTTCGTCACCAAAAGTAAATAATATTTTATTTTAATTGTTTTTTACGACGAAATATTTCGTCACCAAATATATTTTTGTGACCAAAGTTTTCCTCATCAATGATATAGATTAAGGTGACAAAAAAATTCGTCACTAAAATGAGCAAAAAAGAAAATTATTCAATGACAAAAAACATTTTGTCACCAAATATTTCAATTTAGCGACGAAATATTCAGCAAATGTGACGAAATTATTTGTTTCGTACTATATCATTAGTGACAAAATTATTCGTCATGTTTTTTGAAAACTTATAGCAACATTTTTTATTTCGTCACTAATAAAAATTAAAAATTTTGAAAATGGGGGTACTATTTTCTTCCGAAATTTTTTCTTTTCAGTAACAATTCCCTGCGCATTTCAATAACCTGTTCAATAAAATATCTATTACAAATCAATACAAAAATCTGTTCATTTTCATAAACATCACAATCGAATTTTAGCTCTATCCACAAAAATACAACATGAATTGCATGCGGATTATAAACATGTCTCCTAATATCCACAAAAACGTTTACTAATATCCACAAAAATATAATATCAACCATATGCAGATTACCAAACACATCTCCTAATATCCAACAAAAAATATGTCTACTAATATCAACAAAAATAAAATATCAAGGGCGGATTACCAAACATGCCCCTTAATACTAACAAAAATATAAAATTTACAACACAACCAAAATACATGTAAGGTAATATGAACAAAAACACAAAATGAGCTACCATTGGCCCTCCAAATTACCAAACACGTCCACATCAAATCTCGAATCTGCAAAAAAATGAAACAAAAAAAAAAAAAAGTTAGACAATTATTATCTTATCTATAACATATACAATTTAACATGCATTTTTAGACTTAGTTTTCAAACCGAGAGTCCCGTGCTAGTTCCGTAAGTTTCCACAACTCACATTGGTCCATCCCGAGGTGTTTGAGGTGTTTCCCGGGCCGTCTCGTGGCTGTTGCACAATTTTCGCCCCCGAAGGCCTATTTTCAAGCTGAAGTGTGAAAAAGTGCATTTTTGGACTTAGTTTTCAAACCGGGAGTCCCGTGCTAGTTCCGTAAGTTTCCACAACTCACATTGGTCAATCCCGAGGTGTTTGAGGTGTTTCCCGGGCAGTCTCGTGGCTGTTGCACGATTTTGGCCCCCGAAGGCCTATTTTTGAAGCTTAACTGTGGAAAAGTGCATTTTTGGACTTAGTTTTTAAACCGAGAGTCCCGTGCTAGTTCCGTAAGTTTTCACAACTCACATTAGTCCATCCTGAGGTGTTTAAGGTATTTCTCGGGCCGTCTCGTGGCGGTTGCACGATTTTCGCCCTCAAAGGCCTATTTTCAAGCTTAACAATGAAAAAGTGCATTTTTGGACTTAGTTTTCAAACCGGGAGTCCCGTGCTAGTTCCGTAAGTTTCCACAAATCACATTGGTCAATTCCGAGGTGTTTGAGGTGTTTCCCGGGCAGTCTCGTGGCTGTTGCACGATTTTGGCCCCCGAAGGCCTATTTTTGAAGCTTAACTGTGGAAAAGTGCATTTTTGGACTTAGTTTTCAAACCGGGAGTCCCGTGCTAGTTCCGCAAGTTTCCACAACTCACATTGGTCCATCCCGAGGTGTTTAAGGTGTTTCCCGGGCCGTCTCGTGGCGGTTGCACGATTTTGGCCCCCGAAGGCCTATTTTTGAAGCTTAACTGTGGAAAAGTGCATTTTTGGACTTAGTTTTCAAACCGGGAGTTCCGTACTAGTTCCGTAAGTTTCCACAACTCACATTGGTCAATCCCGAGGTGTTTGAGGTGTTTCCCAGGCAGTCTCGTGGCTGTTGCACGATTTTGGCCCCCGAAGGCCTATTTTTGAAGCTTAACTGTGGAAAAGTGCATTTTTGGACTTAGTTTTCAAACCGGGAGTCCCGTGCTAGTTCCGTAAGTTTCCATAACTCACATTTGTCCATCCCGAGGTGTTTAAGGTGTTTCCCGGGCCGTCTCGTGGCGGTTGCACGATTTTGGCCCCCGAAGGCCTATTTTTGAAGCTTAACTGTGGAAAAGTGCATTTTTGGACTTAGTTTTCAAACCGGGAGTCCCGTGCTAGTTCCGTAAGTTTCCACAACTCACATTGGTCCATCCCCAGGTGTTTAAGGTGTTTCCCGGGCCGTCTCATGGCGGTTGCACGATTTTCGCCCCCGAAGGCCTATTTTCAAACTTAAGTGTGAAAAAGTGCATTTTTGGACTTAGTTTTCAAACCGGGAGTCTCGTGCTAGTTCCGTAAGTTTCCACAACTCACATTGGTCCATCCCGAGGTGTTTGAGGTGTTTCCCGGGCAGTCTCGTGGCTGTTGCACGATTTTGGCCCCCGAAGGCCTATTTTTGAAGCTTAACTGTGGAAAAGTGTATTTTTGGACTTAGTTTTCAAACCGGGAGTCCCGTGCTAGTTCCGTAAGTTTCCACAACTCACATTGGTCCATCCCGAGGTGTTTAAGGTGTTTCCCGGGCCATCTCATGGCGGTTGCACGATTTTGGCCCCGAAGGCCTATTTTTGAAGCTTAACTGTGGAAAAGTGCATTTTTGGACTTAGTTTTCAAACCGGGAGTCCCGTGCTAGTTCCGTAAGTTTCCACAACTCACATTGGTCCATCCCAAGGTGTTTAAGGTGTTTCCCGGGCCGTCTCATGGCGGTTGCACGATTTTCGCCCCCGAAGGCCTATTTTCAAGCTTAAGTGTGAAAAAGTGCATTTTTGGACTTAGTTTTCAAACCGGGAGTCCCGTGCTAGTTCCGTAAGTTTCCACAACTCACATTGGTCCATCCCGAGGTGTTTGAGGTGTTTCCCGGGCAGTCTCGTGGCTGTTGCACGATTTTGGCCCCCGAAGGCCTATTTTTGAAGCTTAACTGTGGAAAAGTGCATTTTTGGACTTAGTTTTCAAACCGGGAGTCCCGTGCTAGTTCCGTAAGTTTCCACAACTCACATTGGTCCATCCCGAGGTGTTTAAGGTGTTTCCCGGGCCGTCTCGTGGCGGTTGCACGATTTTCACCCCCGAAGGCTTATTTTCAAGCTTAAGTGTGAAAAAGTGCATTTTTGGACTTAGTTTTCAAACCGGGAGTCCCGTGCTAATTCCGTAAGTTTTCACAACTCACATTGGTCCGTCCCGAGGTGTTTGAGGTGTTTCCAGGCCGTTTCGTGGCTGTTGCACGATTTTGGCCCCCGAATGCCTATTTTCAGGCTTAAGTGTGGAAAAGTGCATTTTTGAACTTAGTTTTCAAACTGAAAGTCCCGTGCTAGTTCCGTAAGTTTCCACAACTCACATTGGTCCGTCCCGAGGTGTTTGAGGTGTTTCCCGGGCCGTCTTGTGGCTGTTGCATATTTTTTCAACTAGTTCCATGCCTACATGTTGGAATAGTTTTCTACTTAGTTTCATGCCTACATGTTGGAATAGTGCAAATGTCAAAGTAGTTTCCTAATTGGGAGCCACGTACATATTTCAGTGTTTGTGATGTTTCTCGGGCTTTTACGTGCATAGTTCACTATCTTAGTTGAAGGAGAAATTTCTACTAAATTAGCATAGAAATATAATATACTAACCAAGAAGCTTGTTAATCAGAATCTGAACTTTCCCCACTCTCAAAATTTCCCGTGATACCTTTCTGTCTCAAACACTCGATGATACTTTGTATCTTCTTGCTTTGTTTCTTCTCTGACTTTTCAAACCTTGCAATTTGTTCTTTTTGTTGTGCTATTTGCAGCTCGAGGCATTGAACATGGTCACTATTTTCAGCAGGTGCAACAGTTGTATTCACAAAAAAAGAAGGCCTCATACCGAGTCCTTTTACATAACCTGGCCTTGGCTGAAGCACCTTCACTGACAACTCCTCTGGGGTCAAAGGGATCGCACTAGTCTGCGAGAGGTGTTCTGCTTGCGTCTGTATCAGGTTGTCCTATTAATTTGAAATAAATCAAAGTATAAGTTATTCTACCCTACATAGCAAAATAAATAATATTATCAAAATTGAAAGGCATTGCCTTGTACATACATAATTAACTTGGCTCTCCGATGAAATCCATTCATGCGTGTCCGAATTGTAGTGGATGGACCTGTAAAATTCTGCTAAATCGGGCACTTTTCCATTTGCAATTATCTGCTTCATTTGTTTGTCAATGTTAATTCAATGATTTAAATAACAAAGCCTACTAATCCAATAAAATAAATGTGTAGAACGCACCGAGCTGTGTACCCTGACCGGGATTGATTTTGATCCACATCGATGTTTTGTTTTCATTTGCATCCTATTATTCACATTAGCTAGTGATTGTTCCTACACAATTGAAACACCAATACAAACAAGAAAAGATAACATTAGTAAGAAAAAACTTAATTTTTGACAATTAACATACATAAAACATTTTACCTTGAATTTTTTACTATTCCACTTGTCAATTAGAGATGTCCACTGATTGAGAGTAACTCTTGTAGGTGGGTGGCTTCTCGCGTAATCCTCCCCTCTTGCATCCTTAAGTTGCTTGTATTGTTTGTGCAACTTATAGGTGAAACCACTCAATCGTCGACCAAACTGTGTGTCTAAAGCCTTTGCTACATCAGTCTGATTGCCTTGTAGATCAAACTGATCCTGCAAAATGAAAAAAAATTAAAAATTACAAAGAAACAAAGCCTAAACATGAAAAGAGTTTGTCAATAATTACCGCTAAGCGTTGGATCATCGGCTCCTTATCAGCAACATTCACCTTCTTCCACCTACGAACACTCAGGTCTGGTAACTGCGTTCGAACCTCTATACCAATTTTGGAGACTAGCTTGGAGGCGTTGTCTCCTACTGGTGCACGAAATTGTTCAGGTATAGGAACTAACATCTTCCCATCCTTCTCGACAATGCGATGGGCCTGTATGCCACGTGTCGGGCCACGACCACGTCTGTCATGTGATGCTGTAAGGATATAATATTAATTGAGTTAGTAAGTAAACAAATGCAAGTTAAACCTTAAAAACAACTTTGCAAACTTACCAACGATGGTAGATGCAGTCACCTCGTCCTCAGGTTGCACATTATGAGCTGGTAAGGGTTGGGTACCGGCCTCTTCACTTGGGGGATCCATCATTTCCTCTGGGGTGGGAGGTAATGGCCTTGAATGAGACCGTAAACGAAGTCCTGGTGCCATCTGTTGTTCCTGAAAGAACATAATCAAACAGTGAAAACGAGATTTAAAACAGTTAAAATATATTTTATAAAAGATATGATGTGTAAGATATGTGAAGAAGAAATGTAAAAAGTAAAAGACATGTTCACTCACAAATATAAAATGTGTATAATACCTCGCGGTCAAAGGAACCCAATGACTCATCATCGTTGTCATCCTCACTCTCTGAAGGGTTATACTCAACATCATCATCTACCTCAACCCTAATTCCCTTTTCCCTTGCAGTTGCACATTTGGGCTGAACCACACTCCCTAAAGAATTTGTAATATTCTTCACTCCAAGATTATTCATTACCTCACAATTCTCCTTGATTCGCTTATTTCTTTGTTTCTCGTATTCTGTTAGCTTCTTGGTTCTCAAATCACCTGGTTTCAGCCATTGTTTTTTGCCTCGGACCATTTCTACAACTATATAACATAATTCAACTTTAATTGAAAAATATAGACAATGTCATCATTCACCATTACATAAAAGAAGAAAAAGAAAGTAACATAATCATATAAAATAAAAATTACATTAATTAATAATATATGTTCGAAAATAAAGTGATCTACTAAAAATTACATATCATAATCTATATCAGGATCCATATCAACATCAGGAATGTTATGTTCTTCATCTCTTTCATCATCTCTATTCTCTTCCATTATCGCATTTGATGACCCTGCTTCCGAAATAACATTGAATTCAACATCATCCCTACAGTATCGAACAATTGGGTCAATGTCAATTGGAACAACATTAGTAATGTTTTCTTGTTGGAACACATCATTATTTTCTAAAGGATCCAATAATTCTCCATCACTAGTGTCTAGAACATCAAAGACACCCCTATGTTGCACCCTTTGTACGACATTCCAAGGCTCACCCAATTTGGTATCATTCAGATAGAAGACTTGCTTAGCTTGACTAGGTAGGATAAATGGGTCAGATTGGTACCACCGACTTGTGACGTCAATGCTTGTGCAATATGTATCAAGTCGTATTGTTCTGTTTCTACCAGTGTTACCGGTGTTGTACCATTCACACTGGAACAAAACAACCTTATTGCCACATATGTAGTCAAATTCCAAAACCTTGCACAAGTGACCGTAAAAGTCGTGCAATTTTCCTTCATGATCCCCGTGTGTAAGCACACCACTATTCTGACTCGTACGACGGTTGTCTAGATCTCGAGTATGGAACCGGCTGCTATTGATTATGCAACCTGAGTACTCTTTCACTAGCAAATTAGGACCATTTGATAATGACCACAATTCATCAGTTGCCTCTAATGACTCTTCCATTCTCAATGTATTTATCTACAATTACATGTAACAAACAATAAGTAAATAATTTATGAATGACGACATTTTATAAAAATTTAATTTTGTTGAAGTTGTAAATGTTGAAGAATTATAAATATTTTACCCTCTCTTTGAACCACTTGGGAAATTCTTGTCGTTGTATGTGGGTTATGTCATGTCTAGCTTGAGTTTGTAATAGATTTTTGTGTTCCCTACTCAAAAAAAAAAAAAGAAGTGATTACTACGTAGTTCGACAAATAAAAAAGCTAAGCATAAACATAATTCAATGAAACACATACTCCAAATACTTTTCAATCTCCGGGCTATTGTACAACACAAACCAATGAGCAATATCACGAATTTCTTGAGACATTTCAGCATCTCGTGTGATTAGACCAATTGGACGTGCAGTTTCTGTGAATACTGTTAACCCTTGTTGACGTTCACCGCGATCTTCATTCTGTTCTGGTCGATTATGCACGGTTTCAATCCCATCAACATACATTGAACAAAAAGTAATGCACTCTTTGACAATGTAAGCCTCGGCAATTGAACCTTCTGGTCGAGCTCGGTTGGTCACATATTTTTTTAATGCTCCCATAAACCTTCAAGAGAGAACGAATTAGGAGTATAATTACATATGTGACACACTTACATAAATCTCATTTACAAGTATAAGTGTAAAAATACCTTTCAATTGGGTACATCCATCGATATTGTACGGGTCCTCCAAGAATAGCCTCACGAGGCAAATGAATAGCCAAGTGGATCATCACATCGAAGAAGGCTAGAGGAAAGATCTTTTCAAGCTTGCATAAAATGTGTATTATATGTTCCTCTAATTTCTCTAGTTCGCTCCGCCTTAGTGTCCTAGAGCATAAGTCTTGGAAGAAATTGCCTAACTCAAAAAGTGTTGTGCTAATTTCTTTATCCACGTAACCACGCATTCCAATGGGAAGAATTCTTTGTATTAGTACATGGCAGTCGTGGCTTTTTAGGCCTGTTAGTCTACCATTTCTTGCATTCACTGATTTGGATATGTTTGCCGCATACCCATCTGGATACTTGACAGTTTTTAAAAATTCAAAGAAACCCTCCCTCTCTGCAGGTGTCAATGAAAAGATTGCTCGAGGCTTGACATATGATCCATCGGGTCGTTGTGTTAGCCATAGCTCTTTCCTTATATCCATATCTTCCAAGTCTAATCGTGCTTTCTCTATGTCCTTGTTCTTTCCATCAATGCCTAACATAGTTCCGAAAACATTTTCACTAAAATTTTTCTCCACATGCATGACATCAATATTGTGTCGAAGTTTTCGCTTCTTCCAATAGGGTAACTCATACAAGATGCTTACCTTTGTCCAATTAGGTGCTTGACGGGGCCTTTTTCTATTACTTGGATGCTTTCCATATATGACATCTGTCACGTTGTCCAACTGGTCTTGTATCTTTTCCGCCGGCAACTCCAAAGATCTCTTCCGTTTCTCAATCTTAGCATTGTAAGCCCTACTCTTTCACTTTTCTGGGTGGTTCTCAGGCAAGTAACATCGATGGTTAGTGTACCCCGTCTTACTTCTCAGAGATTGAAAATACGGTTCATCATTGCAAGTGTAACAAGAATAATGACCCTTTGTTCTCCACCCAGATATGTCACCAAATGCAGGCCAATCATGTATTGTCCACAACAAAGCTGCATGCATTCGAAAAGTCTCATTGGTGGAGGCGTCGTAAGTCAATGCACCATTTGTCCATAAATCATTCAACTCATCTACCAATGGTCGCATGTAGACGTCAATATCAATCCCTGGTTGCAATTCTCCAGGAATAAGTAATGACATCAAAGAAAATGGATCCTTCATAACCAACCAAGGTGGCAAGTTGTATGGAATGAGTATGACGGGCCACAAACTATAAGAGTTGTTCATGTTCCCAAAAGGGTTAAACCCATCAACGGCCAACCCTAGCCTTACATTTCGAGGCTCCAAGGCAAACTCGGGATGTTGTGCATCAAATTCCTTCCACTCATCACTGTCAGCAGGATGCCTCAATATCTCGTTGTCCACTCGTTTGTCTTTGTACCATCTCATGTCCTCAGCACTCTTCCTTGACATGTACAATCTTTTCAACCTTGGTGTCAAAGGGAAGTACCGCAATACTTTATGAGGGATCTTCTTACCCCTTCCACGATTGATCTTGTATCTAGATGTCTTACACGTCGGACATTTATCTAGTGTTGCATTCTCCTTCCAAAATAATACACAATCATTTATGCAAGCATGAATGAGCTCATATGACAAGCCCAAGTCACGTAATATTTTCTTAGCTTCATAAGTTGACTTTGGAACCAAATTTTCTTTCGGTAAAAGTCTACTTAAAAACTCTAGCATCATATCAACTGACTTATTGCTCCAATGATTTGTTACCTTCATATTAAGCACCTCAATCACAAACTTTAACAAAGTATAATTTGTACAATTTGGGAACAGCTCACGCTTGGCATCAGTCAACAATTGATCAAAAGTTCTCACTTCCTCCCTTTGGGTTGTATCAGTCGATTCCCCTCTTATTCGATCTTCTACTAAGGCGTCAATACCACCTACAATTTCATCACCATCAAGTCGCATCTCATCATCATGGTAAGCCTCGTTTGAAACACGGGGTTCCCCGTGCTGGTGCCATACAGTGTAAGTTTGCATAATCCCATATTGGAGCAAATGAATTTCCACATTTTGAAGATTTTGTCTACAAACATTCACACACTTCATACATGGGCACAACAGATTACCAATATGGTCTAAAACCCCCATTGCAAATTGAAGAAATAACTTGACCCCATCATTATATGGTTTACTCATCTTTCCATTAGCCGTCCTACCTAGGGCAATCCAACTTTTATCCATGTCTGATCACAAATGAAAGATTAGGAACAATATAGTATAATGTAGACTTGTGTATTTATGAACTAATTAAATTGAAAAATTCAATAACAACTTCACCAAATATATGTCCAGATCTTTAATGAAGATTCTTATACAAGTTCTAATGTTATATGCAAGTAAGGAATAAAAACTAACAAAAATGGTCATTATTGATTTTAACATTCTAACACCACCATGAACAACAAATCATTAAAAAAAAAAAATAATCGCACATGATGTATATTATACATTGAGTTATATTCAACAAATCATTAAAAATAAAAAATAATGGCACATGAATCTATGTGTATACATTGAGTTATATTTAACTATTGAGTTATATTCAACAAATCATTAAAAAAAAATAATGGCACATGAATCTGTGTGTATACATTGAGTTATATTCAACTATTGAGTTATATTCAACAAATCATTAAAAAAAAAATAATAGCACTTGAATTTGTGTGTATACATTGAGTTACATTCAACTATTGAGTTATATTCAATAAATCATTAAAAAAAATAATAATGACACATGATGTATATTATATATACATTGAGTTATATTCAACTATTAAGTTATATTCAACAAATCATTAAAAAATATATATATAATGGCACATGATGTATAGTGTACGGGGAGGAAATAATTCTCCTCGTATAATCCTGTTGACCAAATCCACGCTCCTCCGTACGACGTCGCTTTGTCACCTGAAAACACAAACGTGAGCTAGCCGGCGGGTGTGTGCCGGAAACCTCTCCGATGCCTAAGTCAGAAAACTTGACAAATAGACAAAGCTCTAAGTTCTCAGAAAGATTATGTTCAATTACCTCCTCCAAGGTGATGCTTGTAGGCTTTTATAAGTTTCCCGTGGCACAATCCTGGTAGGACTTGTATTTCTCCATGCAGAGTCCTCCTAGGATTCATACTCTTAAGGATAATGCTTATCCTTTCACACCCTCCCCCACTGCTTAAACCAAGTGGGATGGTTTTCTTTACGGCCGAACTTCCTTTTGACCGAAGTAAACTTGGCTATACCGAGCCACAGAAGGTCGAACTATCCTTAGCTCGGTCTTCTCCTCCAACTCTTTACTTCGGCTGCCCTGTTCGACCTTGATGCGCTTAGATCAAACTTCCAGGTAACAAGTTCGGACCGACCTAACCGATGTAAGTCACGACCGGACTAATTCCGACACCGGTTTTCTCAGAACATACTGCGACCGGACTAACTCTGAGACCGGCCTAACTGTGAATTGCCTCCAGACCGGAGTAATTTTACTCTTCCTTGGGCTGAAGTAACGATCTCTTCTTGAGCCGGAGTAATTTTGCCTCCTTGGGCCGAAGTAGCTTTGTCTTCCCAAGGCCGGAGTACTTTGCCCTTCTGGGCCGGAGTATTCTGTACGGCCTTTTTACCTAATCCACTGCGTTTTTGGGCCTTAAAACCAAACTCGAAGTTCGGCCCAATTTTTCCAAAAATTACCCTCTCAATTGCCCCTTAATTCCATCTGTGCAACATGATTGGGATTACCAGCCTTCTGGCCGAGCTAGAGTTTGTCATGCTTTTTCAGCCGAGCTAAAAACCCTTTAGCCTTTCCAGCCGAGCTAGGTTTACCTCGGGTACAACTATGTCCGGTCAAAAACGTCTCTTCAATCACAGTGACTGTATCGCTTCCCATTCCCGTGACACGTGGCAAACTCTGATAGGCTGTGGCCAACTGTCACGCCGTCCTTCAGAATTTTCGTACTGTTCCCGCCTCTTTTTGCCGCCTATTTTCTCTCTCCCTTTTTCACAAAACAGCCTTTCTCCTTCTTGAATCACTCACCTTCGATTCTTCACTTTCTCTTCTCCCCTGGTTCCTGAGTTTTTGAGTTTACTGTGTTCGTGCCTCCATTGCTGCCATTGCCTCCATTTCTAGCTTCTCTCTTATACAGGTAAGCAAGCCTATCCTTCTTGCTTTCTTTGTTTTCGTATTTTGCTTTCCATGCTCTGTATGTTTTTTGCAAACAGTTTGTCCATTTCTGTTTCGCTTTTGTACTTTTATGGAGAAACCATTTAGAACTCTATGTATATGTCATATACCCTAGAGAAAAAATTTCGATTTTGATCCAGAATCACGTCCCGACCGAACTTGGATACTGTTTGTCTCATATATGTGAATAGATTCAGAACATAACCGGACTAGAACTTGTAGGAATATCAGTAGTTTCTTTTGACCCACTCTAGCCACGATAGGATCACCGAACAAGCTTGCTCATACCGAACTAGGTACTTCGGTCTATAACCGAGCTAAGATTTTGGGGCCAAGCCGGCTTTCTTAGTTCTTAAACCGAACTTAGAAAGCCGCCCCTAAGAGCTCAACCGAAGTAATTTTCCTCATTCTGTAACCGTTTTAGGCCTTGGACTAGACCAGCTTTCTTAGTTTTTTAGACCGAACTCAGAAAGCTGCCCCTAGACGTTAAACCGGTCTAATGTGCTCAAAACCGTGCTAACAAACATTCTGAAGAGCCGAGGTAGAACCAGCCCACTAAGCCGAAGTAGGATTTGTATATCTTGCTTATAATTTGTAGCGCGGTCAATCGATCTGTGCTTAACCCCTTTGTTTTCTACCTTGCAGACTTAGGTTGCCCAGACACTCCTGCGTGTGCTCAACCGAGCTACTGAGCCAAATTTTTGTACTGAAATAATTTATTCGTAATTTATACAACAAATGGGTAAGTATAGATATTTAGTCGAAACCCCTAGTGGCATGGCCGAATTTAGGCAGGACTACCAGATTCCTGATGATGTCCAACTGGTATTGGCCAAGAAAGATGCTACTCCCTGGGACAATGAAGGCTTCGTCCCTTTTACCCTTCAATCCATAATAGAAACCGGACTACGGTTTCCTGTTCAACCGCTAATCTGCGAATTTCTTAGACAGACTAGGTTGTGCCCCACCCAACTGTCTACCAATACATATCGTATCATAATGGGAATAGCCGCATTAAATCATCAAACCGGACTAAATCTCGGCCTAGCCGAAATATTCCATCAGTATTCCATCGGTTCAAAGAATGCTGGGTGGGTATATTACCTTAGAATTCGCCGCCGCCGAGAGAAGATAATTAAGCACACTCCGGACAAAGATCTTAACGATGATGATTTCTTTTGGGTCTCTGGGAACTTTGAGGATTTTCAGGCTCAAATTCCTGGCCGACCTATAAATTGGAAAATGGGAGAGCCTGGTAATTTTACTTCGGTCTTCTGCTTTGTAAGTTATCTCGGTTGTTTAGTCTATTAGCCGAACTAACACTTCTCTTTTTTGCAGATTTTGCCCATCTCCATTCCTTGTATAGCTATCCCAACCTCGGAGTGTTGCGAGCCGCATTTCGGGTTAAAGAAAGAGATTGGGCCAAGCTTCTAAATTTCGAGCCGACCTACCGTTACAGCGGTCGCCGCAAAGCAAAGGTAACCGATTTTCTTCTCGAGGAAGCACCGGAGCCGGACCCAACTTTGCCCGAGATAAGGCTTGTCCCTCTAACAGCAGAAGAAGAGATGGCGAAAAGGAGCAGAGTTAGGGCCCTCCTGACCGCAACTACTAGGGCCGAAGTAACACCGACTACTGAGGTTCAGCCCGCCGTCGTAGCCCTTCCTTCACAACGGCCTTCTTCATCGCGCCCTTCAAAACGCGCCCGATCTGCGTCAGCCGAACAGCAACTTGTTGACGAAGTCGAATCCGTCCCCCAAAGTCCTCGTCCTGCTTCCCAACCAGAGCAAACTGACCGAGCTCGTTCTCCGAAGTGGGCTCCGCCTTTGATCTTCAATGACCGAAACATCAAAGCCACTGATTCGGTCGTGGCTGAAAAAGACCACCAACTGGCCTTTAACCTGGCCAAAAGTGTGTGCCTCCCCAAGGACATGGAGCACCACTTGAAGCAACTGAACACCGAAATGAAATCAATTCGGTCTGCTTCCAAGTCCATGATCTTGGTAAGTAGCTGTCTGCTTTATCCTGTCTAAATTTTCTAACTTTTACTTCGGCTGAGATGAGATTTTTGTTTTGCCAGGCTTTGCAAAAGAACAATGTCACTTATAGGAAAGTCCAAGAGCTCCGCAAAACCACAAGGCAGGCAATGGCGGAAGCCGAAGCCAAGTCGGCCGAACTACTACAAGCCGAAAAGAGGATGGCCGAGCTAGAAGCAGAAAACGGCCGTCTTGCCGATCTAGTTAATTCGGCGGAAGCGGAGAAGCAGAAAGCTGCCATCGTTATGAAGGACAAGTATTTGCGGGAGTTGGTGAAGCTTGAGAGGAGGAAAGACGCCGAAATAGGTGAATTAAGAAAAAACATGGTGGAGGCCGAAAAGGAGGGCTATAAACAAGGTTACAAGAAGGCCGAAGACGCCTACGTCCAACAATGTGACGCTGCAAAGGAGCTGTTCTTTAAATGCGGCTGGAGGGCGGCAGTGGAGAAGCTCGGTCAAGATCAACAGACCGAGGTCTTCAACCCTCCAGATTATTTTATACCGAAGTCCCTGGCGGAGTACGCGGCTGCCCTGCAACAACAGTTTTTGGAAGATGACTCTGATGATGCCTCTGATGAAGATACTCCGGCCGAAAATGTGGACCAGCCAGTTCGGTCGGTGCCCACTGCTGAAGACCTAACTGTAGAACCTCCCAGTGGAACCGTAGCCGAAGTGGCTCGCCCTAGTGTGGATGAGCTCCCTCCGGAGACCGGTCTTCAAGTTGATGCTGATGCGGTTTTCGATGCTGAAATTGATGAACTTTTCTCTTGATTTTTTACTTTTTCTCCTTTGTAACCGAACTAAGCCCCCTTGTAATGACTTCTGTTTGAATGAAAATTTTACTTCTTCTTATTCCGGTTATTGTGTGTATGCTTGCGTTTGTAATGTCTTCTATTACTCCAAGTGTTATTTCGGTTTTTGGTTGGCTAAACTATACTTACCAGCCAACCACTCCTTAGCCGACATAATTACTTCGGCTGAGGAGTATTAAGTGTTGGTTTAATCCAGCCAACCACTCTTCAGCCTTACACTTACTTCGGCTGAAGAGAAACAAGAGTTGGTTTATTCCAGCCACCCACTCTTCAGCCTTACGCTTACTTCAGCTGAAGAGTAACAAGTGTTGGTTTATTCCAGCCAACCACTCTTCAGCCATACACTTACTTCGGCTGAAGAGTAACAAGTGTTGGTTTATTCCAGCCAACCACTCTTTAGCCTTACACTTACTTCGGCTGAAGAGTAACAAGTGTTGGTTTATTCCAGCCAACCACTCTTCAGCCATACACTTACTTCGGCTGAAGAGTAACAAGTGTTGGTTTATTCCAGCCAACCACTCTTCAGCCATACACTTACTTCGGCTGAAGAGTAACAAGTGTTGGTTTATTCCAGCCAACCACTCTTCAGCCTTACACTTACTTCGGCTGAAGAGTAACAAGTGTTGGTTTATTCCAGCCAACCACTCTTCAGCCATACACTTCGGCTGAAGAGTAACAAGTGTTGGTTTATTCCAGCCAACCACTCTTCAGCCTTACACTTACTTCGGCTGAAGAGTAACAAGTGTTGGTTTATTCCAGCCAACTATTGAAGTAAGTTTTTCCAGCTAACTTCTAGTTTTTGGTTATTCCGACCAAATGTCCTGCAGCCTGGATCCTTATCCTGGGCTTAGGAAGGGTGTTGGTTTAATCCAGCCAACCCCCGAGTTCGTTTTTCCAGCTAACTATAGAATGCTTGCAATAAACATAGTTTCTAAAACTAACTTTTACAAAGAATATTTTGTGCTAAAAAGAATTGCTCATTTTATTGAAGGAAAGAAAAAATTACATATGTCCAAGAAGGGAAAAGCTAAAAGTAAAATAACTTGAGATTGTCCGTATTCCATGGCCTAGGGATTGCCTTGCCATCCTTGTCTTCTAGGTGGTATGCCCCTTTGCCTGCTAACCCAACCACCTTGTAAGGACCTTCCCAATTTGGGCCTAACTTGCCGTCTCCTGGGATTAAGGTGTTCCCCATTACTTTGCGTAGTACCCAATCCCCAATCTTGAACTGTCTTGGATGAACCTTTTTGCTGTATTTTCTGATTAACTCTCGTTGGTAGGCGGCGATGTGAACCATTGCTCTTTCTCTTCTTTCTTCTGCAAGGTTGAGTTCTAAGGCTATGGCTTCTCCATTTAAGTCTGGATCAAAATTTTCGCTTCGAATTGTGGGGAGGCCAACTTCTAGTGGGATCACCGCTTCCATTCCATATGCTAAGGAGAATGGTGTTTCTCCTGTTGATCGCCGAGGTGTGGTGCGGTAGGCCCATAAAACATGAGGAAGTTCATCCGCCCACTTGCCTTTTGCTTTCTCTAGCCTTTTCTTTAGTCCATCCAAGACGACTTTATTTGATGCTTCTGCTTGCCCATTTGCTTGGGGATATGCCGGTGTGGAATTGTAGAACTCTATCTTGTATTCTTCACAAAAGCTTCTAAAGATCCTGCCGTCGAACTGAGTTCCATTGTCTGAGATCAGTGCTTTTGGTATGCCAAACCGAGTGATAATATTTTGCCAAACGAACTTCTTCACATCTTTTTCTTTGATTGATGCCAATGCTTCTGCTTCCACCCATTTTGTGAAGTAGTCTGTTGCTGCGAGAAAGAATTTTCTGCCTCCGGGTGCTGTTGGAAGTGGTCCGACTATGTCTAAGCCCCACATTGCGAAAGGCCATGGGCTAGTTAAAGGTAGGAGTTCTCTTGCTGGTTGATGTATTTGGTGCGCGAATTTCTGGCATTTTTCACACTTCTTCACATATTTTTCTGAGTCTGCTTGCATATAGGGCCACCAATATCCTTGTGAAATAGCCCTGTAGGCGAGCGACCTTCCCCCTTGATGACTTCCACATACCCCTTCGTGTATTTCAAACAGGAAGGCTTCTACTTTGCTGGGATGAACGCACTTGAGGTAAGGCCCAGAGAATGACTTCTTGTATAATGCCAAAGATGGAGATAGCCAAAACCGCTGCGACTTCGCCCTTATTTTGTTGGCTTCTTTTTTCTCTTCTGGTAGGATGCCGTCTTTGAGGAACCGGATGATGGGATCCATCCAAGAGGGCCCTAATTCTGCGCAATACACTTCTTCTGCTTCGGGGTCTTCTATACTTGGTCTTGGTAAGAAGTCGATGAGTAATGGATGTGGGATCGATGTATCTGCCATTGAGGCCAGGCCTGCTAGCTCGTCCGCTCGGCTGTTTTCCTCCCTGCCAATTTGTTCTATCCTTACCACATCAAACTTCTTGATCTCTGTTCTGACTAACTCTTGGTACTTGGCCATTCTGTCGTCCTTTGCTTCGTATTCGCCCGAAATTTGGTTTACCACCAGCAGAGAGTCACTGTATACCATTAGTTCGGCTGCTTTCATGAAGTGTGCTGACTTGAGTCCTGCGATAAGCGCCTCATACTCTGCTTCATTGTTGGATGCTGGGAAGCCAAGGTTGATTGCTTGCTCTATAACCAGGCCGTCTGGAGAGATGAGGACTATGCCAAGCCCTGCACCATGTCGGTTGGATGCTCCGTCCACAAAGAGCTTCCACATCTCTCCAACGAATAGTTTCCAGCAAGTGGAAGGATTAGATGATGTCGTGAGGTCAAGAAGGGTGTTTTCTTCAAAGTCCTGGTTGGCTGTCTGCCCTTCGTCCTCTGTTTGAACTGCTGGTGAGCCTTTATTCGTCTCTTCCTTGTTGTCCTTGGTGTGGTCTGCCTTGGTGTTTGATTGACTACCTTCCACTAGGGGTTGCGATATTCCGGCGTCAACTTCTGTCCCTGGTTCGGTTGATGGACTACCTTCCACTAGGGGTTGCGCTATTCCGGCGTGAACTTCCGTCCCTAGTTCGGTTAAGTCAGTCAGGTCGACTGGGCAGATATGATGACTTCCAGGAGTAAACTCTGCGACGAAGTCTGCCAAAGATTGAGCTTTTATTGCGGTCTTTGGTTGGAACTTGATATCGAATTGTCCCAACTCTACTGCCCATTTCAAAATTCGCCCACTGAAGTTCGCCCTTTCAAACAGAGCTTTTAATGGAAAGGCCGTGAGGACGACTATGGTGTGGGCATGAAAGTAGTGCGCCAATTTCCTGGATGCCATCATTAATGCTAATGCTAGTTTCTCCATTGGTAAGTACCTTGTTTCGGCTCCCAACAATGTCTTGCTGACATAAAAGATGGGCAAGTGTTGTATTCCTTCTGCACGAACCAACACTGCGCTGACTGCGTGTTGAGAGACTGCTAGGTATAAAAAGAGTTCTTCACCAGGTACTGGAGTGACAAGTAGTGGTGGGGAAGACATGTATTCCTTCAAGCTTTCCAGAGCTCGGTCGCATTCTTCATCCCACTCAAACTTGGCCTTTAAAGCTTGGAAGAACGGTCGTAGTCTGTCCGACGATCTGCTTATGAACCGGTTGAGTGCAGCCGCCATACCAGTAAGATGCTGCACTTCTTTGACTGAGTTTGGTCTCTCCAACTCCTGGATCGCTTTGATCTGAGAGGGGTCGGCTTCTATACCTCGGTTGGTCACCAGGAAGCCCAAGAATTTGCCAGATCCAACTCCGAATGCGCATTTGGACGCATTGAGGCGTAGCTTGTGTTTCTTCAGGATCTGGAACATCTCGCCTAAGTCTTTCAGATGGTCATTCTCATCCTTGCTTTTGACCACCATGTCGTCGATGTACGCCTCCATTGTTCTGCCTAACAATGGTTCAAACATCTTGGTGACCATCCTTTGGAATGTCGCCCCTGCGTTCTTTAGGCCAAAGGGCATGACCTTGTAGCAATATAACCCCCTTGGTGTTGTGAAGGAAGTGACCTCTTGGTCTGGTTCGTGCATGGCGATCTGGTGGTAGCCTCTGTATGCATCCAAAAAGCTAAGTCGGTTATGTCCTGCCGTTAAGTCCACCAGTTGATCTATCCTTGGTAGAGGGAAGCTATCTTTTGGGCACGCCTTGTTGACTGTTTTGTAGTCGACGCAGACGCGCCATTTACCATTCTTTTTTGGCACTACGACGGTGTTGGAGATCCATTTTGGGTAGTGCACTTCCCTTATTGCTCCTGCCTCCAGCAGGTTGCCCACCTCTTCTGCCACTATTTCGGCGTGGTGGAGTGCCGATCTGCGTGTACGTTGAATGACTGGTCTGGCGGATGGGTGGACATTGAGTTGGTGACTGATGAAGTTTGGATCAATGCCTGGCATGTCGTACGGTGTCCAGGCAAACACTTCGATATTAGAGGTCAAGAATTCCATGACCTCTAATCTCTCAGCGCTGGACAATGATGAGCCAAGCAAGAAGAACTTATCCGGGTTCTTCTCATCTATTTTTACCTCCACCAAGTCTTCCACCGCTTTCTGATCAGCTTCTTTGCCGACGTCAGCGAATAGTTCATTACTCTCTGGTTCTTCCACCGAATGAACGTATCCTTTGGCAGCTCGGCTTCCATTTGCTGTGGCGAAGCACTGTTTTGACATGATCTGATCGCCATAGACTTCTTCAATTATACCGGCGTCATTGGGGAACCGCATTACCTGATGGTATGATGACGCCACCGAACGCATGGCATGCAGCCATGTTCTGCCCAGGATGATGTTGTAGGTGGAGGGGACCTTCAATACCCAGAACTCCACCTGTTTTGATACACTTCCAGCTCTGACTGGAAGGATTATTTTGCCGACAGGCCACTCTGGCATGGAGTTGAATCCAATCAGGGGAGAAACTGCGGGTGCCAAGTCTTTGTCCTGCAGCTTTAGTTGCTTGAATGTGTCGTAATACATGATCTCACATGAACTACCCTGGTCAATCAGAATCCGCTTGACGTCAAAATCCTTGACTCGGAAAATGACAACCAGGGCATCATTATGGGGGCAGTAAATTCGCTCCAAGTCCTTATCCGAAAAGGACATGACGTTTGTTGCCTCTGTCCTCCCCTTCTTGATGGCGGGTTGGGAACTTAATACTTCCCTAAAGTGTTCAGCCTTCTTGATTGAACCTCTAAGCTCGCATACGCGCTCAGGTTCAAAAACTCCATGAATTACATTGATAATGCCTTGCGGTGGTGCGTCGTTTGGCATTCTGTTGGGTTGGTCATGATCTTGGGGGGCCGGTTGCGCTCCTCCTTCAATGTATTCGTCCAAGTGGCCTGCTGCCACCAATTCTTCTAAATGTTGTCTTAGGGGCGTGCAATTCTCAGTTCGGTGCCCCTTTTCTTTGTGGAAGGTGCACCGTGATTTGTCGTCGTAATTCTTCTGAGCTTCCCCAAGCTTGGCTGGCCACTTGACAAAAGGCTCATCCTTGATTTCGCTCAGAATCCGATATATTGGTTTTTTGAACACCGTGGTTATGGCAGTGCGAATTCTCAGCCATCTTTTGTCTGGGTCTTCTCCGTTATCTCGTCTGCCACGTCCGTTTTTGTTACTTCGGTCCACCGTATTAACCTTTGCTGAGGTTTTCTTTTCTGGTACCGTGGCCGTACTTGTTTTGGCTTTGGAACGTGCGCCATCTTCTTCTACCCTGATGTGCTGATGCACTCTCTCCATCAGGGCTTCCATGGTGAGGGGTGGCGTCATTGTAATTGAATCCCTTAGTCTATTCCCTACTGGTAGACCTCTTTTATACTGCGCAATGGCTAGATTGGTTGGGCAGTCTCCAATTTGGTTGAATGTCTCCCAGTAGCGACTGTTGTAAGATCTGAGGGTCTCTTTTTCACCCATGTCGATGGAGAGTAACTGGTCTATTTCCACCGGTGTTTTTGTGTTTGTCCGAAACCTTGTTACGAACGCTTCTGCCAATTGGGCCCAGGAGGCTATGCTACCCTCTGGGAGCTTTTCGAACCAAGTCAGGCCCAGGTCGCCCAGACTTGATGGGAAAAGTATGCACATTAAGGCCTCGTTTCGCCTGTATACGGCCATGACTTGGCGAAAGTGGCTCAAGTGTGAATACGGGTCCGTCTTCCCTTCATATGTATTGAACTTCGGCTGAAGGAAGCCTGATGGTAAGGGTGCGTTTTCGATCGCTGGGACAAACGGCGAGGTCTGTAGTCTTGCCAATGCCTTGTCCGTTGGTTCGTAGGCCGGTCGCGGTATTGGCATTCCAACCTCGACGCTTCCGTGCGTCCGAGGAGCCAACCGTTGTAAGGCCGAAACTCGGTGTGGATCCCTTGCCCTGGCATCTT
The DNA here is from genome assembly GCF_055761805.1 of Camellia sinensis. Taxonomy (NCBI): domain Eukaryota; kingdom Viridiplantae; phylum Streptophyta; class Magnoliopsida; order Ericales; family Theaceae; genus Camellia; species Camellia sinensis. The sequence continues at coordinate 199,080,475 of NC_138961.1, read as the reverse complement.
CCTTGCATCGTGCTTTTTCTTCTAGCACGGTTCGTAAGTCGGATGACCTGGGTAGCTCGGTTTGTCTGGATCTGGTTTGGTGTGAATGTGAAGGCCAATACGTGCTTCCTTCAGTGTATGATCTTTCGGATCTCGTCCTCTCAGACCTGGAGTGACGAGTCCTTGAAGATAAGGAGTGAGTGTCGCCTGTCCTGAGGCTTCTGCTCTCTCCTTGAGAGGGTGTAGTATTCCTACTACGACTTTCTGAGTGGCGAGGGGGCGTCTTATGCTTGCGCCCCTCTCCTGTCGCCACATCTTTAGTCTTCATCTGGCGTTTTAAAGTCTCCATGTCCGCCGCCATTCTTCGAATTAGTTCATCTTGTTCCTTTACGCGATTTTCCAGGGCTTGAGGATCAATCCTCCTCCTTTGCCTGTCGGGACTTTGAGAGTGACGAGGGCTGCCATTCCGCCTTCCCCTGCCACTCCTCCTGGAATTATGTTGCTGGGGCTCCAAGTCCGTCATGGGAGGGACAGTAGGTAATCCCTCACGCCTTGCGCCCCCTTCTGGAGTTAGTCCGTCGACGGCGGACTGCGGCAAGTCTTCAATGTGTGCCATTGAATGAGAAAAGGAGAAGCTTAGTCAAGAGGTTTTTGTTCTTGTCTGTTCTTCCCACAGACGGCGCCAATTGTACGGGGAGGAAATAATTCTCCTCGTATAATCCTGTTGACCAAATCCACGCTCCTCCGTACGACGTCGCTTTGTCACCTGAAAACACAAACGTGAGCTAGCCGGCGGGTGTGTGCCGGAAACCTCTCCGATGCCTAAGTCAGAAAACTTGACAAATAGACAAAGCTCTAAGTTCTCAGAAAGATTATGTTCAATTACCTCCTCCAAGGTGATGCTTGTAGGCTTTTATAAGTTTCCCGTGGCACAATCCTGGTAGGACTTGTATTTCTCCATGCAGAGTCCTCCTAGGATTCATACTCTTAAGGATAATGCTTATCCTTTCACACCCTCCCCCACTGCTTAAACCAAGTGGGATGGTTTTCTTTACGGCCGAACTTCCTTTTGACCGAAGTAAACTTGGCTATACCGAGCCACAGAAGGTCGAACTATCCTTAGCTCGGTCTTCTCCTCCAACTCTTTACTTCGGCTGCCCTGTTCGACCTTGATGCGCTTAGATCAAACTTCCAGGTAACAAGTTCGGACCGACCTAACCGATGTAAGTCACGACCGGACTAATTCCGACACCGGTTTTCTCAGAACATACTGCGACCGGACTAACTCTGAGACCGGCCTAACTGTGAATTGCCTCCAGACCGGAGTAATTTTACTCTTCCTTGGGCTGAAGTAACGATCTCTTCTTGAGCCGGAGTAATTTTGCCTCCTTGGGCCGAAGTAGCTTTGTCTTCCCAAGGCCGGAGTAACTTTGCCCTTCTGGGCCGGAGTATTCTGTACGGCCTTTTTACCTAATCCACTGCGTTTTTGGGCCTTAAAACCAAACTCGAAGTTCGGCCCAATTTTTCCAAAAATTACCCTCTCATATAGTATATATATTGGCGTCCATCCATCTCCTTGGGATTATATGATCCAAGCTTGTACTATTTTCCACTTAGCCTCTTATATCCCTAAGTTTCAAATGCATTTCATGACAAATTAGGCACTCTATAACTGATGTAGAGATGCGTATGAAATGAACGAAAAACACAAAGAAAACAAGAATAATATTTTATATATTTCTCTGAATTTTATTACTAAAAAGATAATTACTTAATCTCAAAATCTTACATCCCAATTTATAATAAAAAAGAAAATCATGACTGTGTCAATAACTTCAATATTGGGGTAAATGGAATGCATCATATGTCATGCAATTCAAATAACTACTTGAACAGCAAAGGTCTTTTTCTTCTCATGTGGTTCATAATCATACAAATCTTAAATGTTCAGTCATTACCAAAACTCCGATTCGAATTACAATCAGAAAGTATACAAAAAAGTAACTAAAGAAAGAATTAGGATGGAGAAATTAAACCTGAATCTTTCCCCTCCAGAAACAATACTTTAATTTACTTTCACAGTATCTTAATCAAATTACAAGGTTCATATCTTAATCAAATTATAAGGTTCATATTCAGAATCTAATTATAAATAAAATAGAGCAGGATATATATATATATATATATATTATATCTATAACAATATCATGTATACAGAAGACAGAGTAGCAAAAGAAAAGATAAAAACAGGGAGCATCAAGAGAAAAGAGCAACGAGAGAGAGAGAGACTAACAGATCACCAGCGGTGAGAAGAGGAGATGAGATCGGCAAGGGAAGGAGACGCTAGATCGGCACAGCAGCGAGGGGCGGTGAGGCGAGGAGAAGATAACAGATCAGCGGCGGTGAGGAGAGGGTGACGGCGGTGAGGAGAGTGAGCCAATCGGCGCTGAATCTGTGCCTGAATCGATGAGGAGAATGAGCAGCGGCGTCGTCTCTGTGTGTGTGTGTGTGAGTGAGAAATAGGTCTGAACCGATAAATTATTGGGTGTGTTTGAGGCGCCAAAACATTTTTATTTCCCTCTAAAATATTTAGTGACTAAATTATTTATTGGTGACAAAATTATTTCCTCATCAAAGATAAAAATATTGACCACAAAAATCGTTTTGTCACTAAATGATATTAAAATATTAAAAATTATTGGTGACAAAAATATATTTGTCATTAATAATTTTATAATTGGTGACAATTTTTTTCGCCACCAAAAGTCTCAAAATTTTGGCACCCTTCCAAAATATTAGCGGGAAAATATTTGGTGACAAAAAAAATATAAATAATGACGAAAAATAATTTCGTCACCTAATTTTTTTATTATGATTTAGATTGGTGACGAAATTTTATTTTTGTCTCCAAAAATGGTACATTTGGGGATGAAATATGATTTTCCTCATTAAAAAATACGTATTTCGTGACAAAAAAAAATTTCGTCATTAGTTTTCGTCTCTAAAGACTATTTTTGTTGTAGTGACTGTCAGGCTTGCTAGTAAACCTGCTAAGTATTCCAACTGCATCGGCAATGTCAGGTCTAGTACAGTCAGTCGCATAACGCAAGCTACCAATCATATTATCATATTTCTTTTGATTAATTATATCCTCGTCATTTTCAACAGGAAATAAACGCATATGAGGGTCAAAAGGAGTAAGAACATGCTTGCACTTATAAAAGTTATATTTTCTCAACATAATGCGACTGATCAATAAATATACCATCATAGGTTTTGGTTATTTTCATTCCGAAAATATAATTAGCCTCACCAAGATCTTTCATATCAAAATGGCTACTAAGCATATTTTTAGTTTCCACGATGATATGCAAATTAGAGCCAAATATAAGTAAATCATCCACATAGAGACTAATAATGACATATGAATTTTCTTAAGATTTATAGTAAATGCATTTATCACATTTATTAGTTTTATAGTCATTCTCAATCATGCAGGAATCAAATTTATCATGCCACTGTTTAGGGTCTGTTTTAAGCCATATAGGGATTTAACTAGCTTGCACACTTTACTTTCTTGGCCGGGTTCCACGAAACCCTCATGTTGATCCATATAGATTTCTTCATCTAGGCCTCCATTTAAAAAGGCTGTTTTAACATCTATTTGATGAATTTTTAGATCATGAATTGCAGCCACTGCAATTAATAATCTAATGGATGTAACTCTAGTAACCAGAGAAAATGTATCAAAAAAGTCAAGATCTGCTGGTTGTTTAAAACCTTTTGCAGCAAGCCTTACTTTATATTTATCAAGAGTTCCATCCGGTTTAAGTTTTTTTCTCAAAATCCATTTACAGCCAATATTTTTACAACTTTGTGGTAAATCTACTAATACCCAAGTTTTATTGGATAATAATGATTCCATCTTATCATTTACAGCCTTGTTCTAAAAACAGAGTCAGAAGATGCCAAAACTTCTTGTAAAGTTAATGAAGTTTCCTCCACATTAAAAACATAATAATCAGAGCCAAAATCTTTTTCTAATCTGGCTCTTTTATTCCTTCTAGGTTCAAAAATTACAGTGTCTTGGTTTTGTAAAAGAGGAGTAGAGGAACCGATTTCAGATAAAATATTTTCTTAATAATTTTGACCCACACCATTTTTAGATTTAAAACGAAAATTTTCTTCATGAAAATTGCATCACCTGATTAAAAAATTATTTTGTTTTCAATATCAAAAAAATCTATAGGCTATACTATTTGTTGTATATCCAAGAAAAGCACAAGTGGCAACTTTCACATCTAATTTAGATCTTTTAGGGTCCACAAGTCTAACAAAAGCTAGAGAATTCCAAACCCTCAAATATTCCAAATTTAGTTTATGCCCTTTCCACAACTCAAAAGGTGTAACTTTTGTTTTTTTATGTGGCACTTTATTCAAAACATAACATGCAGTTAAAATTGTTTCTTCCCATAAATTTGAAGGAACACCTGCTTCAATTAGCATAGCATTTGTTAAATTAGTTAAAGTTTTATTTTTTCTTTCTGTTACACCATTAGATCCAGGTGAATATGATGGAGTAGTTTCATGGCTTATTCCCAAAGATTGAGCAAACGAGTTGAATCCAAAAGATTCATACTCCCGGTCTCTATTACTTCTATATCTTTTAATCTTTTTACCGAATTGATTTTCAACTTCAAGAATGAATTCTTTAAAATTTTCAAAAGCATCACTTTTATTTTTCAACAAGTATACATAAGTGTATTTTGAAAAATCATCAATAAAAGTGATAAAATATCTATTTCCATCACATGTTAAAATTCTTTCAAATTCACATAAATCAGTGTGAATTAAATCTAGTAATTCAGTTTTTCTCACCACAGTTTTATGAGACCTTTTAGTTATTTTTACTTGACTGCAAACTTCACATTTCTCAAAATTATTTGTTAGTTTGGGAATTAATCCTAAACTACTCATGACTCCCACATATCAGTTATTAATATGACACAGACAAGCATGTCAAAAATTCATATAAGACAACATGTAAACAGAGACAAGTGCTTTCGTGTTCTTAACATTTAATTTAAACATTCCATCACATGTGTGACAACCCAGATTTTTAATTATTCTGTACAATTTATATTAATATTATTTAATCTCAGTTCGGAAAATATATAGTTTATTATATTTTATTATGCGTAATTTTGTAAAATAATATAATTATTAAAAGTTTAGGGGTCAAAATATAAATAATAATAATATAGATAATATAAATAATAGTAATAATGAGTGTGGTATTAAAATAAATAATTTATTTTATATTGGTATACGATAAAATGTAATTTAATTAAGAATTAATTTATTTATATAATTATATTAAAATATTAGGTCAAAAGGTAATTAGCTTAAATATTTATTAAGGATATGAACGAATTTTTGTAATGATTATTAGAATCTGCCACGTATCAACTCTCCCCCTATAAAAGGGAGGAGGCGTCCGCTGGAAAGAGGAAAGAAACAGGAAAGAAAGAAAAGAAAGAAGAAAGAAAAAGGAGAGAAAGAAAGAAGAAAAGAGAGGAGAGAAAGAAAGAAAAAAATAATAGAAGTTAAAAGGGTCTTTGCAAATGAAAAGAAGGAGTAAGGTATTAAAGTTAAGGTGAATTATATTATACCTTGAGTCATTAAAATATATTTTATATATGCTTTAACTTATCAAAATCTGTTTTATATAAGTTATGTTTTTAATAAAAGTTATGTTTTATAAAGGTTTCAGTTACGTGGTTTATCTTCTGAACCCTATTTGCTTTAAAGAAAATCTATGGATATGTCTGTTTATATTTTAAAGAATATTTAGCTATGACCTTATAAACAATTATGTTTTGTAAGTACCACCACGGGAGTCCCACGCCTTGGGGGACTTAAATAACCATTGGCCTCTGTTTGATCACTTTGTGGTCCTCTGTTTGTCATGGATCTACTGACCTCTGTTTTGTGTGGACTAAAGTGCTGTGCGGAACTAAGTGCTACACTATTGTGGGAGCCACCTCTAGAATCCGTACGAGCCACCTCTTGAATCCGTATCTCTGTTCTAACTGTCACTTCTGTGACCTCTGTTCTGTTCTGTACCGTGGTTATGGCTATTTACTTACATAATCTATGTATTTCAGTTCTGCTATTCAAATGATTTCTGCTACTCAAAGGATTTATTTATATAAATGTTTTGGCCTAATTAATTTTCCATGGTTATTTCGTGTCCCTTATACTCTTGGTATAATATTTCTCACTCTGCCATGTACTTATAGTTGTTTACCAATTTTCAGGAAACATGCAATTCTGAAATAGCTTCTGGAAAATCTTAGATGCGAGGTTGCGGAATAGACATACATAGCACTTTTTTTATATGTAAATATCGGCCTTTTTGGTCAATACTTTTTGTAATAAAAATAGAAGCTCCAATGATTATTTTGGTACCCTTACTCAAATATTTCTTCTGCTTGCGTTTATTAATTTGTTTATGAATTGGCCGTAGGTAATTTCAGTTACTGGCCATCACGATGCTTAACCCTTGGGTACGGGGAGCGGGTCGTGACAACATGCATATCCTTTTTCCACAAATATGCCTTTTTTTAGTGATTACATATTGGTCAGATTCAATGGTCTGCTTGAAACCAGCTTTGTTGAGTAAATAACTTAACATCAAATTTTTCCTCATGAATGGTGTGTACAACACATCTTTTAAAACAAGCACACATCCAGAGGTAAATTTTAGCTCAACATCTTCACACCTGAGCACCTTGGTTAAACTGGAGTCACCAAGCATAACAGTTATGTCCTCATTAAAAGGAGTAAAATCTTTGAACCAATCTTTATCATAGCAGATATACTTATTGGCACCAGAGTTTGCCCACCACCCTTCCACAGATTAAACCATAAAAATATCTGTAATCATAACCACAAATGGTTTGTCGGTAACATTAGCCTGTGGTTGAGACTGTTGTTTTCGAAATTTGCAAGTTCAAGTAATATGCCCACTTTTGCCACACACAAAACATGTCACATTTGTCGAGATCTTGTAAAGGGGGTTCTTGGTTCCTTTCTTTTGCCTTGGGTAATTTTTATTTTGTGGCTTTCTAGTATTTTTCCAAATTTTTTTTATTGGCTTTAAGTGACTATGTTTATGAAATCAACCTTTCGGTAAAGTATTTCCAAAAGTTAAATTTACCTTTACAGTGGAATGCTCTTGTGTCATAAGTGCATCTTGTTCCCGTGCTTCCTCCTCCACCCGAATCCATGTGATTAGAGTCTCCAAGGACGTCTCTTTTTGCTTGTGATGCATTGACTTCTGAAACTCCCTCCAAGATGATAGTAGTTTGTCAATAATACTTGCCACAACAGGATTGTCTCCGATTTTGATGCCTTCAGATCTAACTTTAGCCACTAGCATCTGAAAATCTTGAACTTGCTCCACCACTAATTTTCCATCTATCATCTGATAGCGGGAAAAATGACTTGTAGCATATTTTTTAGCGCCTGCCTCTTCAATGTCATATTTATTCTGCAAGGCTTTCCAAAATTTCTTGGCAATGGTGTAAGTAGTATCATAATAATCATAAAATTGATTCGAAAGACAATTCAAAAGATAATACTGACATTATACTCATCTGTGTCGTATTTCTCAATTTTTTCAAGATGAGCAGCATACTCCTCATCGGTCATCTCTTCATTGGGGACTTTGTTCGGATTTTTCTTAGTCAGGATATAGGCCACCTTGAGGAGACTGAGGTAGAAAAGTACCTTGCCTTTCCATCTCTTGAAATAGGCTCCCTTGAACCCGAAAGGCTTGTTGAGATTGCCAGTATTCTCGTTGGGCTTCTTCGATACTGCTGTAGACATCCCATTTTGACCGGCCCTAAAACTTGGGTGTTTTCTTTTGAACACCCGATGATAAAAATTGGAATATGCTATATTATGAATTTTTAAGCAAAAAATTCAGATTTAAGTTTTAATCCCAACCTTCAACCGTTTTGGTCAAATTATTTTATATCGTGTTTATACATATTTTTGGTATTTTTATTATAAAAAAAATAAAATAATAATAATAATAAAGAAGTGTGCAGCATAGGCGCACCTAATTTAATCATACATATATATATATATATACATATTATCACTACTACAAAAATAGTTAAAGATCACACTTTGACCAAAAAAAAAATCTCACTTTTATTGAAAGTGTGATAAAAAATTAGATTGATATTTTAATAACACTTAATTTGATTGAGTGTCATAATATTTATTTTTTATGTCACTTTTCAATTAAGCGTGATTATATATACATTTTTTTAATCATACATTCTAATTAAAGTGTGATTACATGTACACTATTACTTTTTAATTACACTTTTTAAATAAGTGTGATTATTTATATATTTTTTAATCACACCTTCTAATTAAAGTGTGATTATATATATACTACTACTTTTTAATCACACTTTTTAAATGAGTGTGATTATATATATATTTTTTAATCACACATTCTAATTAAAATGTGATTATTTATATATATTTTTAATCACACATTCTAATTAAAGTATGATTATACATACACTATTACTTTTTAATCACACTTTTTAAATAAGTGTGATTATATATATATTTTTTAATCACACATTCTAATTAAAGTGTGATTATATATACACTACTACTTTTTAATCACACATTCTAATTAAAGTGTGATTATTTATATATTTTTTAATCACATCTTTTAATTAAAATGTGATTATATATACATTACCACTTTTTAATCACACTTTTTAAATAAGTGTGATTGTATAAAATATTTCAAGTTGATTTTTATATAAAATATACAATTCCCAAATTTGTAATCACACTTAATCTGATTCAATGTGATAATATTTATTTTTTATGTCACTTTCTAATTAAGTGTGATTATATATATATATATATATAGGGTAAATTACACTGACACCCCCTGAGGTTTATATTTATTACAGTTCCTCCATCACATTTTGGAAATTACATCTCCCTCCTTGAGATTTAAAGTTTCATTACAGATTTCCCTCCTCAGCAATTTAATTTTTTTAAATATCAATTTTGCCCTCACTGGGTAAATTACATTGACACCCCTCACATTTTAGAAATTACAATCCCCTCTCTAAGGTTTAAAGTAGTATCACCAATTGCTCCCTCAGTTAATATTAGTTGGAAAAAAAAAGTTAAAGATCACACTTTAATAAATGAAAATATCTCAATTTTATTGAAAGTGTGATAAAAAAAATTAGATTGATATTTTAATCACATTTGATTTGATTAAGTGTGATAATATTTATTTTTTATATCACTTTTCAATTAAGTTTGATTATATATATAATTTTTAATCAGACCTTCTAATTAACATGTGATTAATGATCGCATAAGAAGAATTAAAAATATCTCACTTTTATTAGAAATTTTTTAATCACACTTAATTTAATGAGTGAGATAATATATTTTTTTAATCACACATTTTAAATAAGGGTGATTATATATATTTATTTTCATCACAGTTCCAGGTGTGATTGTATATAATTTTTCAATTTAATTTTTATATAAAATAATTATTCTCATATTGTATATAAGATCATGAAATTACTTTGGTAAAGAGAGAAAGAGCTGGTCAATTTCTTTCTAGGGTTTCTAGCAACTCTCTATCTCGCCTCTGCCTTTGATGGCCACCGATCAACGTGCCTCTCCATCTCCCCTCTTGCTCCTCCTCATTTCCTTACTGATCGGCGCCGCCGCTACTCTTGTTAGTCGCCGCCGTTGGCCTTTCCAGCTCGGCTTCTCCTCTCACCATTGCTGCTTATTCCCGATTTGGTACGTGGCTTTCTTCATGCTCTCTCGTTCTGGTTTATGTATTTGCTGTTATATGCATCATTACACTTTCTAATTATCTATAAGTTGTTTCCCTTAGATTCATGATAATCTATATGGCAAATTATGGAGCCTATATTTCATCTACTAGGCAAGTTTTAATTTTTATATGTTGTGCTTAGTGTTTGAAATCAATGTCTTTGTCAAATACAACAAAAGCACGAATTGCTTTAATTGATATAAAGACCCTTTGTGTTTTTTTAACTAGAAAACATTTGAGATGGCGAAAGATCAACAAGGTTTTATATACTTATAAACTTTTAAGTAATTACTGTTTATGTCATTTACTCTTTAAAAAAAATCAATATGATTAAAAATAGATTTAATTTTTAATGCATTTGCAGATGCCAACTACTTCGCCTTATCTAAATTCTTCAGACTTTCCAAAATTTCATATCACAATGAAGGTAGGCTTTGAATCTTCGAGTTATAAAATCCCTTTTTATTTTCTACTTCTATACTTGAAACCTTATCTAATAAACCCATTTCTATGCATATCTAGCAAACCAAATGATTTAAAAATGTGATATGGTTACTAGATTTGTGATTTTATTATTTTTGTGCCATAGGACATCATACAAACCAAATGATTTAAATATGTGATATGGTTACTAGATTTGTGATTTTATTATTTTTGTGCCATAGGACTCTAATGATGGTCTTTCTCAATTGGTATTGATCTTGTACCATTTTCTTGTTACAGTCATCAAGTTCAAGTAGTTTGATTTCTTTTCTTTTCTCTTCAAATCACTCAATCCAAACTAGGTGTTAATGATTTGGGGAGGTTGAGGCTCAAAATTCTGTTCTAGAGTTTGTGGGTCATCCACGGTAGAGGGATTATTCATGTGGATATGGATTATACATTTTTAGGATTTTTTTTTTTTTTTTGGTTAGGCTTGATGGTAATGATAATGTTAATTCATGTTGGTATAGATTATAGATTGCATGTTGACAACATATTTATGTTAGTTAGTTATCTCAAAATGGGATTTCTTTATCTGCTATTATTGACGGCTTATATATACGCATTTTGTGCATGAATTACATAGCAAGTATAAATATGGCCATGATTACCACATGCATGTTTCTCTAGTAGTATAACTGTATACATTGTGCTTTGATTTAAAGAGCTTGAGACAGAGAGAATATTGCTTAATATTTTCAAAGAGAAACAGGAAAAGAGTGCTGAAGCTGGCACAATTCCAAGCTTCTATAAGAAGGTAAGCATTGTTATTGGTGCTTAGGTATTTGAATTAATATAGGCTAGGTGATTTTGTCACTTTCCTTCTTGCTCTTTTTGCAGACAAAATTTGTCCATTTATTTTGGCATCTACTTGGATAGAACTTGAGTGCAAATGCAAAAGAGAGAATGTTCCTTATTTTCGTATAGTTTTGTTGCTTTTGTTAATATGATATTGTTTTTTACCATCTTCATTTTTTTCGTATTCTGTACTTGTTTTAGCCCCCATTTTTTTGTTTTCTTGTTTCCCCTTTGTTCAAAAACCAAAAGAAGGGTCCATCAGTCACAAGGTCCACAGCGTGGCTAAATATCGTTTTCTAAAGGTATCACTTACACTTTTCCTCGTTTGTTGACTGTCGTTTAGTCATCATCACTTAATCAATTCATCTTTGGCAAATCGAAACAAGCGTATATCTCTTTGTCTTTTGGTGTGATATTGGGACTCCATATTGCTATTTTGTTTTGCATGATACCCAATACAATGAATACAAGGATGAACGCAATTCGAAATATGATAAATAAATATTTTGTAATTTTTTTTATTTTGCCTTTGGCATCATTTGATTTTCACTAATAGCAGTTAGAAATAGACAAAGTTGGGTAGGTAATAGGTTACAAGCCAAATGTTGACTTCCCCAGATACATTGTTCTCAATAAGAGTACAAAGTCAATTTAGAGTTATCTTTAAATATAGCTTCTAATTTGTGATTCTAAAATTGAAATAATCTGAAATGGTAGCTTGAGACTCTCCATGAAAAGTTATTTATTGAGTGATGGTAAGCGTATATTTATTCTTGCATAAATGAACTATGTACATATTATGGAACAGCTAAAATCAACTCGATTTATTGGGTGCTATGATCATAAATCTCCAATTTCTTTGGTTTGGAAGGCTAAGTTACAAAACAAGCTTCTGGACATCACTGTTTTTAAAAATTATATGTTCACCATGATGAATAAATAATTTATTTATTTATTTTAATGATTTTTAAGATATCATATGGTGGTTTTCTATGTTTTTTGAAGATAGCATGTCCTCAAACATTTAATAGAAATTATATCTTCAATGTTTATTGTTATCTTTCTTGAAAAGTGTGATTATCGTTATGACGGTTATCCATTTTATTTTTTATTTTTTGATTAGCAAAAGAAAATTTTATTGATGAAAAGACCATGAAAAGCACAACACATGATACAACAACAACAAAAAAAAAAGTACATATTGCATCATAGCAAAACCCTTTCATCTGAACTAGGTTAGCATGAAAGGCAAGCCCAATCAGACACACTTTGCTATGATGCAATATGCACTTCCCTCTTTTCTATAACTGTTATACATGATAGTGTATTCACGACTTTGCTTTGTGTATGGACAAATTACCACGAGTTAATTCTGGTTAAGTTGAAAACTAAATTTGGGTCATGGTAGTTATATAACTATTCCATGCTTTCCCTCCTTTAAACTTGTTCTTTTTTGTGCTTTTTTCTTCTTTTCTCTTTCATTATTTCATCTCTTTCTTCTCTTTCTATCCGCTCTCTATTTATATTTTTTCTTATTTGAAAACAGATACACCAGCACATAATTGTTAAAATCTTGGTGGAATTGCTCAACACTCAAATACTGAAACCCTGGGGGATTATTCATTTGTTTAGTCTTTTGGAGTTGACCCATCTTGACTTGGTATATTAATTGCTTTTCTTTCTCTACCTTGATTTGAGCTTTAATTTTTGTTGGGATTTAGTTTAGTTTACTCTCTCTATTGATGTGTTGCTATAATAATTTTTTGACAAAATCTTTTCAAGGCTATGATTTAGTAATATGTGTTTATATATACTGTTCAATCATGTTTCATATGTATATATCATATTTATATATGGTAATACAAACATTTTATACTAGTAATAATCAAATTCGTTATTTATTTCTATTGATGCAGGGGATGAAGAGTCAGTGTGATGAGAAAATGTTCGATTTTGTCTTTTGTAAAACAAGAACAGTCTCTACAAAAATAGTAAGTTTTTCATATGGTTCAAGCGGTTTCTGAATTAATTTGTTTTTTTTATTTTTCAGGTCAGAAATTTTTTGGAGAGATGCAAAATATGGTCAAAGAATTCAATAACTTAGTTTTCTTAAGTTTTTTTTTTAATTTTTTAATATATGTAATCACAGCTAAAAACTTTTTATTAATTTCTTTGTATATACTTTTGAACATTTAACTTTCATTTATGAAATATATGACGTTATTTCATTCAATATGTGGTTGTGATTCAAAATATAATATATAGTGTGTGTTATATTATTCAAATGCGCGTACAAAAATAATATTGATCATTCTTCAAATATGTCGAATTCTTTTTTTTTTTTTATCACAGGTTTTATTAGTTATTAATCACACTTAAAAGATGTGATCTAAATGTTATTAATCGCACTATCTAAATGTTTTTAATCACACTTAAAAGATGTGATTTAAATGTTTTTAATCACAGTTAAAAGATGTGATCTAAATGATTTTAATCACACTTAGAAGGTGTGATCGAAATATTTTTAATCACACTTAAAAGATGTGATCTAAATTTTATTAATCACACTTAAAAGGTGTGATCTAAATATTTTTAATCACATTTAAAAGTTGTGATCTAAATATTTTTAATCACACTTAAAAGATGTGATCTAAATATTATTAATCACACTTAAAAGATGTGATGAAAGCATTTTTTAATGACACTTAAAAAGTGTGATTAAAAATGACCTCTCAGCCCTATGGGTTTAGCACCGTAACCGGCCAGTAATCTGAGATTACCAAAGGCCTGCAGAACAATAGAACAGTAAAACAGAGTACAGGGCCTGGCGGAAGCCAAAACAGTAAATAAACAATGTCCAATGAGCTGTGACAGTCTGTATGCAAAAAGACTTCTCATACATTTATATATAAACAGTACAGAACAGTATACACACTATTTACAAACATTCAGACTAGGGACTCGATCCCTGCATAACAGTACAGTAAACATTCGGTCTATACAAAACAGTAAGACAGTACAGAAGGGGGAATTGTAAAACACCCCTAAGCCTTAACAGGATAGGCTCGGAACCTCGCAGTGAGGCACATAGGCTGGCTTGACAAAACTGGAGTAACCCTGACGCTCCTAGCCGCGGTCTGGTGCCTGAACACCTACATATATATATAAGCAGTGAGCTAAAGCCCAGTGAATAACATAATGCGTAAAGAGGTTAAGAATGAATGTCCTTACAGTATGAAAACAGTTCAATTAAACAGTATTTCAGTTGTTCAGTCAGTACAGTCATATGTGGTACATCCATTAGCATAACAGTACAGTAAACAGTAGGTCTTAAAAGACCGAGCAGTAAATGATGGCCATCAGTCAGTAAACAGTAGTGGTTCCAACAAGGGAACCGACAGAGATTTCTGTCACAGTAACAGTAAGCAGTAGGTGCTAAGGATGCCACAATACAGTTCAGAATATAGGACATACATTCATTCAGTTAACAGTAATCAGTTCAGAAAACAGTACAGTTCAGTTGTTCAGAAGATAATCATTTGTGAACATATCTTTACACAATCGTTACTCACAGAGTTCTGGACTACAGTATGCTAGAGCGTGTCTCCCCAGTCGCCAACCCTACACAGTTAATAGATTGAACACACTAAGCTACACAGCTGGGAAAGATAATAACTTAATCCCTAATTTGCCTCGGTGTGTTCTACATCTATATCCTCAGTAAGATGCCTTAAACTAGGCCTAAGAATGCCTAGGATGAGATGAGGATGCAAAGATGTGATCAGAAAACAGTTTCAGAATTTTCAGAAAAACAGAGTCCCGCTCGAGCGCAGGTTTACCCGCTCGAGCGCAGGTTTACCCACTCGAGCGGACATGCAACAAAGGTACACGCTCGAGCGTCAACTCTCCCGCTCGAGCGTACTGTAAAAGTACTGGATGGGTGAAATCTCCGCTCGACGCCCGCTCGAGCTTGAGACACACGACTCCGCTCGAGTGCCCAATCCTCCGCTCGAGCGGACTGTAAAACAGTGCAGAGAAAATACTGGATGCTCGGATTCCACGCTCGAGCGCCAATTTCCCCGCTCGAGCGGAAGTCCAAAATCTGGGAATTCCAGATTGCACCTCCAAGCCAAAACCAGGTTCAAATGCATCAAAACCAATCCTCTTGGGCCTATTTTTCTGGAAAACCTTTATAAACACATAGAATAACATGGTTCAAAGCTCAATTTGAGAAATCAAAGCCCAAGGGTGTTTAATTCAAACTCAATTTCAAATCAATATCAAGAACAATATGAACATGCAAACATGCATGAATTTTAAACAACTTCAAAGTTCAATTTGATGCTCTAAAGGAGCCGATTGATCCAAAAACAAGTTGAAAACATGGACCATTACAAAGTTATGGACATGCATGTACCATTTTACCATGAAATCAACTCACAACTCAACAATTCAAACATGCATGCATGAAATGAGCTTCAATTCACCATGTATGAACTAAAACATGACTTAGCTCTACAATCAATCATGAACCATGCAAGAATTAGCTCAAACACAAGAATGGGAAGATGAAATCCTTACCTAAGTCTTGGAATTAGAAGACTAGGAGCTCAAATATGTAATCTATACTTCAATTACTAAGCAATTCTTCAAGTTCCCAAGCAATTCAAGATGAACAATTCAATCTCTCACTCCCTCTCTTCTCTCTAAGTCGGCAAAGCAAGGAGAAAGGCTGATGAAATGTTTTGATTCAAGTGTGGTGTAGCTCAAAGGTGTATAGGTAGTGGCCCACTCAAGGGCAAAGTTGTAAATGAGTCAAACTCTGCAATTTGTCAATATTTAATCTAATTTAATCATACCTAATCAGTTTTCAGATAATTACGCCGTAAAATCACATTAATTATGATGATCATAAAACATCAATCAATTCCGGATTCGGCCGCCGATAAGGCTTTCAATTAGCAGTTTAAACACTAAAATACGAACAGATCAAACAAACAATCAAACAGATAGAATACAAATTAACATACATACTCAGTCAATTCAATTCCTGTTTTCAGTTAGTCAGTTCAATTCAGTACTTTAAGCAGATTATCAGTCATAATCAGTTTAGTTTGACGGTAATCAATGTTTATTGGTAAGCAGTGGTGAGGGTTATTACATAATGACACTTCCAAAAACCACACTTTAATAAAACTTAAAATGTGTGATTAAAAAACATACATCACACAAAAAAAGTGTGATCTTTATCTGTATTTGTAGTTGTGTATATTGTTATTATATGAATAAAGAAATGGACAAAGTGCGCGGCTGAGGCACACTTGATTTAATCATACATACCTAATATATATAAATATGTTTCTTTGATGATGGTTGTCGGCCATTTTGTTTATCTTTTATTTTTTGCTTTTACTTTATATGACTATAAATGATGTAAGACTTCAAAAGAAGAAAGAAGGCCTCAAAGGAGGAATAAAACAAGAAAGGAGGAGTGAATTGTTTAAAAACAGAGAGAGTTTGTTTCGTCAAAATTATTTTCTTTCAATACCTTTCACATACCGCATTCACTGTCATACCATCTTTTAAAGCTAAAATTTAAAATTTCTTGTTGAGATTCCAAAGCATACGCCATAACCGTGAGGATGTAAAGAAGAAAGTTTGATAATCAGAAAATTCACCTTTTCCTCCAAAGGTGAAATTTCACAATTTTCTCATTTATTTTCTTTCTATTTCTCTTGTTTTAAATATGTGATGCTTGGGTTGCTAAAAATGGTCGATTGATGAAATTTCTCTACTAATTATATTATATTATATATTATTAAATTCTATATATATCTTTTGGTACAGTGGTGGGTGAAACCACCATTATATTTATCATAAAAGAAAATTAAAAAAAAAACATGAAAGTTGTCTGAAGCATCTGCTTGGGTGTTAATTCCTACTGGTATTATTGGCTGAATATTATTTGTGGAAAAATACTTCATAAGGTTTGGCTTAGCTCAGTGGGTAAGATGTTGGGTGTTGGGGCTTTGGTCATGGTTTCAAAACCCCATAGCAATATATTTGTCTTTTTGTTTCATTTTTTTATATATTACTATTTGTGGATGATGATGTCAACATGACACACCATTGACATCAGCAAATGAAATATTCCTTGTTTCACAGAATATTTTTTGCTGTTAATGAAATATCTCATGAATTCTAAAAATTGCACTATGGCCCAAAATTTTTAAATAATTGTGGTGTGGCCCGACTTTCTAGGAGAATTTTTAATAAGGCCCTCAAAAATGCGGCGAAGTTATTTCTAGCTAAAAGGACCATTTCGGACACAACTGTGAAGTTAGAACTGTGAAATTCTGAATAATCTTTTTTTTAAAGATTGCTGGATTAAGCTTTAATTTTGGCCACAAACAAAATGAGATAATTTGTGAATATTTGTTAGAATTTTCATTTGATAATTTTTGTATATATTATATCATTTCTCTTAGAAAAGTTTTGTTTGCTTTGTTTTGGTCTTGCTACATGAAAAACAGGAATTCCCAAATGATTTTCCAAAGGCGAAATAGAGCAGCAAACAAGTTTTTGGTGGATGATCTCTAAGGCCTATGCAGTTTCTGCTTTTCTTTTTATTTTTAGTGTTTATGAGGAGTTTTTTATATTGTGTTGTAATATTTATTCATCTCTCTCGAATTTGTAATATTTAAAGTGTTGTAATAATTTTCCATCCCCACTTCTTATCTATCCCATTCTTTAATCACTTTCCCTAACTGTACATATGTATATTCTTACATGCCATGCATATTCATGTTTTTACATACATGATTTATGCCTAGATCCGGCTAAATTTGCATCTTTGTGCTTTAATTGATTATTACATGATTTTGTGCGCTATGGCATGTTTTGCAACATGTCATGTTTTAGAAGCCAGATCTTTAGAAGCATTATTGTGTATGTATTGCATTAGGATTTTGTGTGTATGTATTGCATTAGGACTTTGTATATAGGATCATGCATATTTTACTAATTTTATTTTGTAGTTGTTCGAGGGACGTCGATAAATATGCAAGTTTTTATGCTTTAGCATTCCATTTGTGTGCATTTTTCTTATTATGTTAAGTATCCTACCATGTGGCTACTTGCTTACTTGATATAACTATATGAATGACAGTGGATGAAGGTTGTGTCACTTAATTTGGAATAATGTTGATTTTCATATTTGTAAACTCAATTTATTTAGGTTTTACATCTCCAAAACTTTTTCAAAACTATATGAAATCAAATTATTCCAAAATAAATGACATAGTCTATACTTGTATGCTTTACATAGTAATTTTTAGGATTTATTAAATAACCGAAATATGAACATATGAAATAAATAAAATTCATATTATAGTTTAGTAAAGGCTGATCTTTCGATCGGGTGAGTGGGGGTACTCAATCAATGACCTTCCCCTCTCATACCTAATGTTCCGAATCGAGACAACTTTGGTTATGACGAATAGTAGCCTTGGCACAAGTCATGGGTTTCTTAATTTCTCAAAAATATTAGGTGGCAACTCTGAGATCTGATGACACAGTTTATTTCTGGCAAAAGGTTTTGCAATAAAATGGATTTTCTAAAAGTTTCCAAATCTGGACTATCATCTATATTTTACATTGCACTAGTGAGACTAGATCAAAAAGACTGAGGGTCCAAACTATTTAACGCACACGGGTACCTCCCAGGCATGTTACAACTGCCTCCATGAATTTGAAAGATTGAATCTCCTTAAAATTGTTGATAATTACAAATAAAATACCAGAAAATACAAATAATAAAAATTACAATAACTATTGAAAGGGCTGAGGTGTGGAAAATTTGCTCTCTTTAAGGAGATGCAAGCCCTCTGCGGTTAGACAAAGCCTCACACCGGTACAGTAAAAAAAACCTTAACTTGTCTCCCTCCCCAGGATACAACTACCTGACTAGGTTGTATGGTTTACCAATATTGCACAATTGGTTAAACTCAAAGCTTCATCACATACACCCTTTATTTCTTTACCTGATAATCTCACATAAAAATAATAAAACAACAAAACCTTTTTTCTATATTCCAAGATAAGAGGTTAGTTCATTTTATAATAGAGGAAAACTTGGTAGGCAAGTTTCTTGGAGGAGAAGAAAACTTAGTGGAAAAGAAAAGAAAACTTAGAGGGAAAGAAAATTAGTTTGGCAAACAAGTTACTTGGAGCCCAAGCAAACAATATAATCTATAACACATTATAATATTAAAATACCTGCTAACATTTGTCATATTTGTGTAATATGTATGTAATACAGAAAAGGGTTGAGCATAGAGAGGGAGAGAGTAGTACCATTTGGTTGGCATCAATAAGTTGGAGACGCAGAAAAGAGAGAAATAATGAAGCAGTGAATGCCCTTGAAAAGGCCATATGGGGGTATATAGTGGAGAAACTTGGAAACTAAATGAGAAATAGTGAAGAGTGAAGACAGACTTGGGAGGGCATAAGTTGGGATATGCTAAATGAGAGTTAAGTTTTATATATTAATAGAGAGAGAGAGAGAGAGAGAGAGAGAGAGAGAGAGAAGGTTAAGGACTAAGGTAGGCTCATGCAAGGGTGGGAGATCCTTAATTCAACTCTTATTCAATTACATGTTTTGCAGGCAAGACCAAGGAGTCTCTCTAAGGTGTTCAGTATCTTCCCAGAATACACACACAAAACTAGATTACTGAGCTGTCTTCAAACAATATGGCTTAAAATATGGGTGGGACTTTAGGACCCCCAAGCACAGGTAAGACTTGCTAGTTAGATTCTGCCATGTGAGAGACATACAATACAAGTTGGCAAGTTGCAACAATTTGTTATAGGTCCAGCTTATAAATAAATTTGTGTTTGATCCTACTCATAATAAAATTAAGATTATGTTTTTCACCTATATAGTATTTGATTTTGCAGAATGAAAAAAAAAAATATTATAATAATAAAATATTAATAAGTCCAACTTTGATATTAGTTACCCATTAAGTCTTATTGATAAATTTATCAGTCTTTCTTGTTTTTATGAATAAGTTTACAGTGTTAAATTTATTAGTTAGGATCTATAAGTAAATAAGTTTAGTTAATGGGACTTATTGGTAAGTGTCTTTTTTTTTTTTTTTTTCTTTCTCTTAGAATTTGGTCTACAAGTTGACTGCAAGTGATAAATGATAAGATTACTCAGATTACTAAGTCGTCATCAGTTGCATATGATCAGGAGGCACAACAGAGCTTATGCAAATGAGTACACAACATATCAAAGCTTCTATTAGTTAACATAACCGTATTTGTTATATTAGTTGAGTTAGTTATAATATGTTAGATATAGAATAGATATAGTTGGTTAGGTTCTACTGATGTATAAATATAGATATGGTGTAACAGATTCATTCATGGAATAATATTTGAGAGATTCACATCTTCTTCATGGTATCAGAGCATCAGCTCTAATGAGCTTCGAATCTAGAAGTACCTTCAATGGCATTCATGGAGGAGTCTGACACTGATTTTCCACCTAATCTCACACTTTTTGATTTCTAATTTGAACTCGTTTGTTACTGTCAAATTGGATTCTTCAAATTACATCATCTAGAAAAATCAATTCCAGAACATACTCTGTGGTACAAATCTCTTGAGTTTTGTTAATGGTTCTAGTGATTGTCCCTCTGAATTTGTGCTTGATTTACATGGTAACAATGTGATCAACTCAGAATTTCTAAAATGGAAGCAGATTGATTCTTATTTGCGTAGTTGTATTACAGCAACTCTCACCTCTTCTGTGTTTACCTCTGTCTTTGAATGTACAAATTGCAAAGATGTTTGGCCACTTCTTGCTAAGAGATTTACTTCTCTCTCTCGTTCACATATTCATCAACTCAAGAACCAGTTGAATAACATCTCCAAGAAATCTTTGACAATGAAAGCATATCTTAGTCAACTTAAGACCATCTCTGATCAGTTGGCTCTTGCCTCTTCACTGTAGACACCCCATTTTTGACCGTCCTCAAGACTTGGACGTCACTGTTTGAACACTCGGTGATCATCCTTGTTTGTGTTCGTCTTGAGTTCCCGGAGGTCTCGGCTACGCGCCTTGCCTCAGGATCTCTCAACTCGACTGTTTTGTGTCTGGTTTTGCACCAAACACTTGTGTTTTTGCTTTGGAGGGCAGGGAATGGCTTGTTGGCCATCCCCACACCTCACTGGCCATGGCTCGAGGCTACTGGCCATTGGTTTGTTGCCATCGGCCAAATGTTTGGCCGACCGGCACTCTTTGTGGTCGACCAGCCATCTTTTTTGGTCAAATAGCATTTTTGGCTGGCCGACCACTGTACACGTGTATGGAGGGATTTCACTCTTGCTCAGCTTGTTTTGGAAGCTTTGCAAGAGTGAATCTCTATAAGAGGGAGCCTCTTCTCCCTCCATTAGGTTACAACATTTTTCCTGAGGGCTCTGATATTAGGGTTAGGGTTTGCATATCCCCCATCTCTATATCTCTCTCTTTTGTGTATAAGTGTGTGTTTGGTCTTATTATTGTACACAAACACCCAACATTACACCTTACCTTGGCTACTGAGGTGCTAGGGAGCTGTTCTTGAAGTTCTTGACTGGTTTTGAACTCAAAGAACCAGCTGGAGCATTGTTAGTGAAGGAGGTCTACAAGGGTAACAATCTTACCCATTTTCTCCCATTTTTGCATAGCTTTTTAACCTATCTTGTAACTATTTTCAGACTTTGTATATAACTAATAAAAGTCTTGTTTTTGAGTGCTTTAAATAGTTTTTTAAGGTCACTTTGTTGTTTGAGGTTGTTTGACCTCTCTTAGGGCTTGTTTGGCCCCGTTTTTTGTGCTATTTTGGTGGGCTCCAGGACCACCTTGTTTGGGCCTCCTCACCACTGAAATCTTGAGGGATTTCAGTGGTGAGGATGGTGGTTGAAGGTCCTAAGAAGGAGAGGGCCATCCCCTCTCCTTGTTGTCTTTAATATATGCCATTTAAGCCTCATGTGTGAGCACTATTTTTGAACTCATGTTGGCCATATTTCAGTAGGTATTTGGTAGTATTTTGCCATGTTTTACCTCTATTTTTACTTGGTTTAAACACACCATGCATGCCTTGCATACATGTCTTGTAATGCCATGTTTTAGCCTTAACATGCTTTGTGCTTTGAGCCTTCTTCTAGCATGTTTTTGACCAAGCTTTGTGAACCTTTTGTGGTTGTTTTGATGTGCTAAAGGTCTATTTTTGGTCATTCGGGTAGTCCATGCTTTGCTTTGTATAGCTACCATACAACCTCTCTTGTATGCCCTAAGCATTAACCCCTTTAGCATGCCATCCTTGCTTTGTTTCAGTGGTTTAGAACCACTTGCCATGCCATTTCAGTCCTTGTGGTGTGTTTGTATGCTTGCATTTGGTGTTCCTTTAAAGCCTTAAAGGGTTGGTGTTTCATGCTTCATGTTTGTGCCTTCATGTATGCCATCATGTTTAGGTCTCTAGGATGCCATGTCATTGTGTTTTTTGCATTGTTTTAACATGCTAAAACTTTGATTTTAGTTGTTCAATTCATGCCATGTTTGGTTTTGTCAAGGGTAGTTCAATACCCCTTTGGTGAGCCTTAGACCTTGGACTTTGTTTGCATACTTTGATTGCCTTGTTTAGATTGATTTGGCATCATTTTATAACATGATTTCAGAGCTTATAATGTATGCCATATGTCCATGTTATCCTCTTTTAAGTGTGCTTAAAAGTTGTCTCCATATGCTTAAGTGTTTAGGCCTTAACATGTACATGTTTGTGTGTGTTTTGCCTCTCATTCTTTAGTATGTTGGCCACTGTTTTGGGCCTAGTATAGGGCTTCCCAAATTGGTATAAGTCCATTGTTTGTATGTTGTCGCATGTTCACCTTGTGTGTTGTCATATACTTAGCCTATTGCATGTGTTGCATGCTTCAATCGCTTTGCATTTGGCACGCATTCTCTTGGCTAAGTTGCCTAACATGTTGTCTATGTTGCACCTTGCATGCTTGCATGGTTAAGCTTGCATAGTTATTCCATGTCTTGCATACTTATTTGCTTAGGTTGTGTGTCTATTGCATGCTTACTTGTTTGTATCTCATGTTGCACACTTAGCTCACATGTCTAGGTTACATATCATTGCATGCATCTTTCACCCTCTTGATCAAGCCATGATAGAGGTTGAAAGCCTCTTGATATGTTTCTATGCATTGCATTTCATTTGAAATCAAAATGTACGACTTGGTTCATTGGGCCATCACGCATTGAAATGCGCGATTAATGGTCCGAGAATCAAGGAACATACCCCTTTGAGTCACAAACATGATAAAGGATGTGTTGGTGCACACATTTGCTTGAAATACATTGCCATGCCTTGTTTTGCCCTTTGCTGCTGTCAAAACAGGTTCTGCAGGAAGACTTGGCTGGTCAACTACATGGAGTGCCGACCGACCAATTATTGATGGCCGAGAGCTTAACAAATGGTCGATGACCATCCGGACATGGTCGGTGGGGTTTCCACTTGGTTGGTGGTGATCCACAGTGTCCATGGAGCATACCTTGGGAGTTGTGCAATTTTTAGAGGAGCAGAGCAGGGGAAACTGAGGCAAACTTGTGCATGGTGGTGGGTTTCCGAGCGGAACCGAGCACGCATGCATTGGGCCCTCTTCCTGAAGCTGCTTTTACTGCTTAATTAGCTTAGTTAATTTGCTTAACTAGTTAATTGTCTGTAATATTTAATTAGCTTGATAGTTAGTTAAATTGTATTATTCTTTCGGTCCCTCCGAGCGAGGGCAAATTTGTAATAAGTGTGGGTGCGTATGTGCATGTCTTCCAACCCCCATTTCTTTCTCCCTTTTACTTACCTGCTTTGATGGTTAGTACTAGGGCATATTTAATTTAGCATCTTTATGCTATGCATGCGTGCATCGTTCATCAGTATTGCATGCACCAGGCTCGGCGCATCATACTAACTGCATAGTATTTCAAATCAAACTTGAATATATGTTATCTGTTGCATCTCACATGCCATTCATAGATTAGCCGAGCCTGTTCTAGTGACATTTTGTATGAGATACATTAGCCACCTTAACATGAATTAGGATCATGCATATGATTACTAACTAGTTCACTGTTTTAGCGCGGAGTACGATGTAAGTATTTATGCTTTAGCATCTAGCATGAATGTGAATGTTAACATGATAGCATGCTTACCATGTGGCTATATGCTTATGTGATATAACTGCATGAATGCCTGTGGGTAAAGGTTGGATTGTTTGAATTGGGATAATTCATCGAAATCCGTATTTTAGCCTACTCGTGAGTAGCAAAATTCAAACCATTTTCCAAACAAACGGAAATGCGATACTTTGTTTTGACTTAGGCAATTTAGTCTATACTTGTTTTGCTGTACGCATCACATAGTAATTCTAGGCTAATAACCGGTATAAGAACGCATAATGTTTTCAAAACAAGATATCATAGTTAGTAGAGGTCGATCTTCGAATCGGGCGAGAGGGGGTGCTCATAGTTGACCTTCCCCAATCGTACCCAAGTTCCCGAGCCGAGGTAACTTTGGTGATGACGAACACGTGGCCTTAGGCAAACGAGTCAGGGTTTCCTAAATTCCCCCATAAAAAATATTTAAGTGGCAACTCTATATCTGGCAAAGCAGTCCATGTTTGGCACTTCTTTCTAAAAATCTGTTTTCCAAAATGATTTGCCAGATTTGGACTCTTTAGTTCAGATTAAGAATGGTGACGATTTGAGTCAGAACTGTAACGAGCCCACAAACGAATGAAATGGGATTCATCCTCCCAGGACGTTCGGGGACGTCTACATTCACATATATCATATGAAGATCTTGTTCTCATTGCTCTCAATGGCCTTCCTACTAAGTATAATGCCTTGAAGACTACCATTCGTGCTCAAGTTAAACCTATCTCTATGGCAAATCTTTATTCTTTATTATGTTCTGAGGCTTTGCATGTGGAAGGTGTGTCTTCAATAGTCTCTTCTTCCTCAGATCTTACAGTAGCACATGCAGCCATGATAGATCAAAATGCTTTTAAATCTCATTCCTCTGGTTTTCAAGGAAATCGTGCCTCTTCTTCACATAGAGGTGATCACAAAGGTGGTAGATCTTTTCGTGGTTCTCCTAATAGAAGAGGTGGTCACAGAGGTGATAATGGCTGCCAGCAATATAGCCAGCACTTTTCTCAACAATTTTCTAAACCCTCCTATCATTCACCTTCGTCTTTAGTTCGTCAAATTTATGGCAAGCCTAATCATACTGCCCTTATCTGTTGGTATAGATTGGACACTTCATTTCAGCATTTATCTTCTTCCTCTAACCTGCTTTTGTTGCTTCTTCCACCTCCAATTCCTCATCTCCATCGGCACATTGGTATGTGGATTCTGCTACATCATCTCATGTGACTTCTGATTTGAACACTTGCCAACAATATCAGCCTTACTATGGTCCAGATCATGTCACCATTGGCAATGGTCAATCTCTTCCAATTCAACACACAGGTCAAGGTATCCTTCCTACTCCTTTCTTTCCTTTCAAATTAACTAATATTCTTTATGTTCCCTTTATTACTTCCAATCTCTTGTCTGTCCATTAGTTAAATTCTGATAATAATTGCACTGTCACATTTGATAATCAATCTTTTGTGATTCAGGACAAGATCACCATGAAACTTCTCTATAAAGGTGTTCATCGTCATGGTCTCTATCAGTTGCCTTCTAGTTTTCCATTATTTCTACAATCTTGCTTTTGTTGCTACATATTCTGTCTCTCTTGATACATGGCATAGCAAACTTGGCCATCCTTCATCTCAAAAGATACAAGTCCTACTGAAGAACTTTAGTTTACCTATTTCTTCTACTTGTAATAAAACTCAGTTGTGTACTCATTGTGTTGTGGCCAAGAGTCATCGTTTACCTTTCCATTTGTCTGATAATACTGTTAATAAACCATTGTCCCTTATCCACGGTGTTATTTGGGGTCCTTTGTCTTATTCTACCTCTCGTATTAAGTACTATGTTCTTTTTATAGATGATTTTAGCAAGTTCACCTGAATTTATCCCTTACTTTACAAAAGTGAAGTTTTCTGTAAATTTAAAGAATTTAAGGTGTTTGTTGAAAATCAATTTGATACTCAACTTAAAATTTTTCGCACCGGTTGTGGTGGTGAATTTACTAGTACTCAGTTTGAATTGTTTCTTAAAACCCATGGTATTTTGCGTCAACTTTCTTGTCCACATACTCCTCCTCAAAATGGAGTTGCAGAAAGAAAGCACAGACATCTCATTAGCACCACCATTGCTCTTCTTCATCAATCAGGTCTTTCACTGTCCCACTTGTTTGATACTTTGGCCACATTTGTTTTTCTTATCAATCGTTTACCTAGTTTCAAATTGCATAATAAAACTCCTTTTGAAATGTTGTTTTATCAAGCTCTAGATTTTGGTTTTCTCAAAAGCTTTGGATGTCGGTGTTTTCCTTAGATTAAACCCTATAATTCTCACAAACTGCAACCTCCTTCATTGCCTTGTATCTTTATTGGTTATCATCCTTCCATAAAAGGCTATAGATGTCTCGATCCTCTTACAGGTCACATTTATGTGTCAAGACATGCTGTGTTTGATGAATCTCTATTTCCTTTGGTCACTTCTGATACACCATCTCTTTCCTCTGGTTATGTTCCTTCTTTTGCAGGCTTTATTCTCTCTTTTGGTCTACTCAGCCATCTACTTCAATGGGCTAGTCTACTCTTGTTACATCTACTCCTCTCTTTGCTTCTCTGTCTTCGACATCTCTGCCTCCATCAGGTTTTGTTGCTACAGTTCCTTCTATTGCTACAGTTCCCTCTACTGTTGCACTTACTCTGAGTCCTACTGTTGCACCTGTTCTGTGTCCTACTGCTGTAACAGTTCCCTCTACTACTGCACATGTTCTGTGTCCTACTGCTGTCCCTCTAATTGTAGCTTCTGCCAGCCCTGTGTTAGCTGCTCCATCCTCTTCTACTATTCCTATTGGCTCTCTTATTGTTAATCTCTGTAAGAATCCCGGCCTATGATTAACGTATAATCCATGATTAAGAAGGCTTAATAAGTAATTAAAGTGAAAGTTTGCATGAATTGCCTATGTGTTGCATTATTTGTATTCATATCTATTTGTCGTAGAAAAATCTATTCATGTTTATGTTTTGTTCTGCGAATTGAAGGCCTTATTGGCATCCGATTACAAAATTGACATTGGTTATGTGTTATTTGGAAATTTTAGAATTTTATGGTAGGTCCAATTGAAATTTGATTCAGAGCGAATAAATTAGACTAATTTGATGCCCATTTGATTAAATTACACCTCTTAAACTCACTTCTTCATCACTTAATTTGCACTCTTGAGACCAAAACGTGAGAGAGAGTGAGAGACTAAGGAACCTGGGACCAAACTTGAGGTAGAGAAGGACATTGCTAGGAGACTTGGAGAATTACTCAAGATGTTGACTAATTGAAGCTCAATTGGGTAGCCTAGGTAAGAGTTCAACCTTGTAACTTTGGAATTGAGTCATTTAGAACATGAATACAAGAGAATTAAGGTGAATCATACATGAATTGAGCTCTAGAGTGTAGAAAAGAAGAACAACCATGCATGCATGCATTTTTGTGGCATTTTGAGTTTCAATTTCAAACAAATCTCACTTGCATGTGTTCATCCCACTCTTGTTTTGAGAATTCACCAAGTTTCATACCATTGCACCTTAGTTGATCGTGTTTTGAAAAGCTTTGAAGTCAAGAAATACTTGCATGTTATGTTTTCTAAGACTTGAGTGTTGATTTGCACAATTGGCAAGCTTTTGGGCTTTGATTTTGCGAAAGGATTTTGAATTCCCAATGTTTTCCAAGTTCATACATGTATCTTTAAGTTTTTGGCCTAAAAGGATGAGTTTTGATGCATTGAATTCGAATTTTGCAGCTTGGAGGTGAATCTGAAAATTCCAGAATTTGACCCTTCCACTTGAGTGGCAGATCCTGTGCTCGAGTGACCACTCTGTGATCTTGCACTTCCGCTCAAGCGACCAGAAGTTTGCTCTAATGTGAAATGCAAGCTCCCAGAAGTTTACATGTTTTGTAGACCACTCGAGCGACAAGAATTGCGCTTGAGCAAAGACCTCAGTCTCACGCTCGAGCGACCGTCGAGTGTGCGTTGAGCAGATAAATCAAGAAACCAGTACTTTTGCAGAGTTTACAGGCCGCTCGAGCAACAGAAGTTGCGCTTGAGCGACCACTCACATTTTGTATGTTTGCTTGAGCGAAAGAATTTATGCTCGAGCGAGACCCCTATTTTCAGCAAATTTTGTTAAGTGTTTCCAAGTACATTTTAGCATCCTTATTTCATCCTAGGCATTCTTAAGCCAAGATTAAGACACAATAATAAGAGTAAAGGCTAGAAACACATTAAGAACAAAATGAAATGAGTTATGTACAATCCAAGTGTGTGTTTCAGTATATGTATCTATTATGTTAGTGTAGGTCATGTGCCGTGAGCTATTGATCCATTGGTTTGCTATCAAGATATCTATGAGTAATAACTTAGTAAAGCTATGTTCAATATGAAATACTGTCTGACTATTATGATATGACATGAACGGTTTTATTTTGAATGATAGAAAAGAATATGATGTGATTACATGAATGATGATCCACTTCTGTGAAATGTAACTGTGGTATCCTTAGCAGAGGCCCTTGCCCAGGGGACATAATACTGTGGCATATGGTCATGAGGCCCTCTCTCGGGGGAGATAATACTGTGGCCTAGGCCCTCGCCCGGAGAAAACAATACTGTGGCACAGGCCCTTGCCCAGGGGAAACAATACCGTGGCCCACGTATGAGATATGTTACCCGGTACCGGAGGTTCCAACATGGAACTTAACATGCTTGCTTTACCAAAGAGATATGTTTAATCCTAACAGATACACCACTCATTATATGAATATGTTTATGACTCTATTTCAATAAGAGATTTGAAAGTTATATTTGTGACGGGCATCATTCATTAAACCCCTTTACTCTGTTATTATTCACTGAGCTTCCGCTCACTATTTATATTATGTATTTAGGTGACCAGGCTCAGAGTTGATGACCTGGCGTCTTAGTTTTGTCAACCAGCCATTGTGCCTCCGAGGAGGTTCCTTTTTGTGAACGGGTCAAGTCTAAATGGCTTATGTTTAAGACTTTGTTTTCTTTTGGGTATAGAACAAGTTCTGTTCATCTGTACACTTGACTAAGTCCCACTTTTGTTTTATCTGTCTATGAGAGTGATGCACAACTAACGTAAATATATATGATGTCATATGTGTGTTATTAAAGTTATAAATTTCTGTCCCATATAGGTTAGCACAGCTCTATAGACAATGTGTTTTATATAATTGCTTCCATAGCTCCTAATTATATATTATTCTATTCAGAGGCCTTGGGTAATCCCAGAATTACTAGCCGGTTACGACGCTAAACCTATATGGGCGGATTTGGGTCGTGACAATCTCAGTCCTTATTCCAATTCAGCTCCTCCTTCAGCTCATCTTCCTTCTCCTTGTCTAGCTCCACCTCTTACTCAAGCTTCTCTTAACTCTCATTCCATGGTTACTAGGTCCAAGGCCTCTCATTTCTCTTTTCTTACGTCCACTTCTTTTTCTCCTGATCTTTCTCTTGTTGAACCTCATTCTTATCATGAAGTTCTTCAAACCCTAGCCTAGACTCAAGCCATGAATGAAGAATTTCAGGCTTTGCAAAGGCAGAAAACTTGGACTTTGATTCCTCTTCCCACTCATAAGCACTCTATTGGCTGTAAATGAGTTTTTCGTCTTAAAAAAAACTCTAATGGAACTATTGCTAGACATAAAGCCCGCCTGGTTGCTAAGGGTTATTTGCAAGAGGAAGGGATTGATTATCATGAAACCTTCAATCCTGTTTCCAAGCAATCTACTATTCAAATGATTC
This sequence comes from Camellia sinensis, assembly GCF_055761805.1. Lineage (NCBI taxonomy): Eukaryota > Viridiplantae > Streptophyta > Magnoliopsida > Ericales > Theaceae > Camellia > Camellia sinensis. Next base: position 199,050,244 of record NC_138961.1, on the reverse strand, counting down.
TCAGTCTTGCTCTCCATTTCAATTGGTCCATCAAACAGTTGGATATTTCTAATGCCTTTTTGCATGGTGTGCTTGTGGAAGAGGTTTATATGGTTTAACCTCCAGGGTTTGAAGACTTTAATTTCCCTTCTCATGTGTGCAAATTAAGTAAAGCCTTATATGGTCTTAAATAAGCTCCCCGAGCTTGGTATTCAACTTTCTCTTCTTTCTTTCTCTCTTCTGGTTTTGTTAACAGTAAATGTGACTACTCTCTCTCTTTATTCACCATACTTCTCAATCTGTCATTTTGTTATTGGTTTATATGGATGACATCCTGATTGCTGGCAATGACTCTCAGCAAATTGCTACTTTGATCAAACACATGCATTCAGCATTTTCTATGAAGGAATTGGGTCATATTTCTTACTTTCTTGGAATCTCTGTTCACTCCACTGTTGATGGCTTCTTTTTATCTCAACACAAGTATGCAATTGAGATTCTTGCCAAGGCTAGTATGACTAATTGCAAGTCCTATTCTTCTCCCATGGCCACCAAGTCTTCTTCTTCTCATGACACTCTAGTTCTTTTCTCTTAACCCAATCTTTACAGAAGCATTGTTGGAGCTTTACAATATCTCACCATTACTCGGCTTGAGCTCTCCTTGCTGTGAATCATGTGTGTTAATTCTTGCATGCCCCAATTATGGCTCATTTCAATGTTGTTAAGAGACTCTTACATTATCTACAAGGCATTTTGCATTATGGTTTGCAATTTCGAACCAGCTCTTTGGATCTTCATGCTTACTCCGATTCCGATTAGGTTGGAAGTGTTCTAGATCGAAAATCTACTACTTTATATTGTGTGTTTCTTGTTTCTTGGACTGCCAAAAAGCAATGCACAGTCTCATGTTCTTCCACTGAGGCAGAGTATAGCGCTCTTGCTCAAGCTGCAGCAGAGTTGGCCTGGCTTCGTATGCTTCTACATGAGTTGCATCTTCCTTCTTCCACTCATACTCTGCAAAATCTAGAAATCCCCTAGATATTGATTTGTGATTATGTATCAATTTTAACTGATAAATAGAAATCCCAATCAAACAATTAAGACAAATCGACATAACAATTTTACATAGAAAAATCACAATTGGAGTGCCTCTAATTGTGATAAAAAAAACCACGGGCAAAAGCCACAAAACAATCCACTAAGAAGATATAAAGGAATTACATGAGTGTACTCTTAATTACCTAGCGAATCCACGCCCGAATTGAACTGACCCCTATGTGCCTCTTCCAGCCCCGTCTTCATCTCGGAATTGTCTTGCCCAACGTTGAATCCACAACGCCGATGTCGAATCAACGACGATGAGCCACTCCAGAATCCAAAAAAGCTTCAAGCCCAAATTTCTCGAAATCCATCGAAGAACAACTCTCTCTTTTGTATTGAATAAATAAAACAAACAAACCCTTTGATATGCTCCACTCAATTCATGATTGAAACTCTCACAAATATCAAAGGAAATAAGTAAAGAAACTTTAGAAGAAAACCCTAATACTCAAGAAGAATATCTGGAAGCCGTACCCTAAAATCGGATTGAAACACATATTTATAGAAAATAGATCCGTAATCTCTGCTCGAGCGCAAGAATGGCCGCTCGAGCGAATCTACGCCCAAGCGCAGGAATGGCCGCTCGAGCAGAAAAAAATAACTCTCAGTATTTTTGAAAGCGAATGAAACTTTTGAAAGGTCGCGATCTCCGCTTGAGAGTAGAAATGGCCGCTTGAGCGGATAAACAGCTCGATCCCTGACATAGTTAGCGAAGTGGCAATCATGAAAAAATTAACTTCTGAAACATCTCTACAAGGCGCAATTCGGGTTGTATGCGCATCTAAAACTCAAAGCCTCACTGAAATAAAAGATCAAATACAATTACATCTAAAAGGAGTTTTGTCAAACGTGATTGCCAAGAATAAAAACTTAACATACTCGTTGGTGTGATAACCTCCTGCCATCTCCTTAGCCTCTAATCCAGTATTCCATACAAGGTCCAGGCATATTGCTGTGGATTACCATTACATCCGTGAGCAAGTTGCTGCTAAACAAGTGGTTGTCAAGCATGTCTCTTCTGTTGATCAAATTGTTGACATTCTTATTAAACCCTTGTCCGCTGATCGGTTTACTACTTTACAAGCCAAGCTCATGGTTCGTCCCTCTCCCCTTCGCTTGAGGGGGACCTAGTAAGATTACTCAGATTACTGAGTCATCATCAGTTGCATATGATCAAAAGGCATAGCAGAGCTTATGCAAATGAGTACACAACATATCAAAGCTTTTATTAGTTAATATAACCGTATGTGTTATATCAGTTGAGCTTGTTATAATATGTTAGACATAGAATAGATATAGTTGGTTAGGTTCTACTGATGTATAAATATAGATGTGGTGTAACAAATTCATTCATGGAATAATATTTGAGAGATTCATATCTTCTTCAATAAACACATTTGGCTGGAACTAAAACTAAAACTCACATGATTAATTCAAATCAACTGTGATAGTTCAATTGGTCAAAATATTAAATTTGATTAGGACATCACATATTCAAATCTTGTTGCAAATTAGACTGTTTATTCCCAATTTATAGCTTTCGATGTTTCAAAAAGTGTAAAACACAGATTTGATTACTGCAATGAATTTGTTGTTTCATAGTTAAGTGTTTGTTTACACACTTCAAGTTCTATGTCATCATTTTCATTGCTATGCTTTGTTGGCTATCTGAAAACGCTGGACAGCTAGAGCTGACTTGCAAGTGCAAGTTGGGACACCAAATCAGAACCACAGAGGTCTAATTATGAGCACAAAATTATGTCATATTAATATGATTGAATTCAAATTTTGATTCGCATAGATAATTATAATTTTAAAAATAGATTATTTATTTTTTTAAAATAGATTATTTATTTTTTTAAAATAAATATAATTAAATTATATGATTGTGATTATTGGAATAATTTGATTCATTTTAGATGACTTACACATAAAATTTGATAAAATGAACCGTTTAAATCGTTAAAATGGATCCCGTAGCTGCCATGAGAGGGATTGGAGTAGGCATTGGGAGAGGCCTGTTGGGGCGTGTCCCAAGTGTATGTTTATGATCCGAATCATGCATATTGTAAGGTTCATCGAGTAAATCATACAATAAAAAAAATTAAATCAATTCAACATCTATAACCCCATGACAAACCACATTTGTTTAACAGAAAAAATGAATGGTTGGTATAATTTTAATAATTTTTGTAAAACCAATTAGGGCGGATGATGGGATTATATATGTCTGATTAATTTAAATTTTTTTATGAATAATATAATAGACAAATTTTACAATAGAAACGATTCAAATCATCAAAAAAATGCTCGAGACACACTCCCACAGAGCCTCACACCATGAATGTTGTACCACAAGGCACAACACCGACCCTTGATCCACCACGAGGCTAGTGGATTGCAGACAAGTCTCGCTCATTTAAAAAAGATCTTACTTATCGGTGTCATGATTTTATTGAAATGAGACAATTTTTTATTAAATTTAATGTATTTTTTTTTATTGAATTAGATGCACTTTTTAACTATTTCACTTATTTTTAATAAACTTTTTATTTCACTCTCAATATTAAATAATATTTATGAGGCATTTATTGACATTTGTCTTTTGAAATTATTTGTGTAGTTTCTTATGAATAATATTATATATACCAATTAACATATCAATTAGTGTACTAATAAATGATATGGTATTATTTTAAGAGTTTAGAAATTTATAATTTATATAATGAGTGAGATTATAATTTTAAAATAATAATATTATAACATATCTTAATATACTAATTAATACATCAAGTATATGTACCACCACTGTGGTCTAATTGGTACCGATAATTACCCACCAAAGCCCCCCTGTGATGTATTATTCCAAGCCATGGTTTTGAAAAATGCATTTTATTTTGAACTATGAAAACAAGAAATGAGTTAGGAAATTTATTGGTAAAGGGAAGGAAGATATTAAACGCCTTGCATCGCTTTTTCGGTATTTTTTTGGGACTATATGTATTAATTAGTATATTAATTAATATATTAATTGATAATGTAACATAATTTAATATATTTTTGATATTTATAATTTGTATAATAAGTGGAGTTAATAATAATATCATAATTAGTGTTGATACACTAATTAGTACACCACACTTATTTTTTTAATCCATTGGTCTCTTAAGTTACCCGAGTTTATTGAAACATAATCCATTGGTTATATTTATTTATTTTTAACAATTAAATATGGTTAGAAGAGTTTTAACCTTGCAATTTATCTTGTGTTACTTTTAAAATTGTTTCTCTACATGTTTTCATGAAATTGAGCAAACTATCAAAATCATTAACACATAATTGTAAGGAACTTTTTTTGTAAGTGAACTTATATAAATCAAATAATTCTACATAATATATTATTAAATGAAACATGAGTGGTATCAGTTACACACATTAAATTATGATTCATACAAAAACATAAGCGAGTTATGGACACAATTTTAATAGCACATATTTTTGGTTATGCTATATACACCAAAGGAGTATGAGCTAAATCATATGTGTAGAGACCAGTTTAAACTCACTTATAATTCTATTTATTTATGATGAGCTAATATAGAATTGGGGTTTTATAAATATGTGGTTAAGGTCGCCACTCTAATCTTAGCCTCCATCTCATATTTTTCTATCGGTGTATGAGAAAAATAAGAGTAAGATTCTAGAGGGGAAGACAACAACTACCAAAAAGTATACCGCTTAGATTACCTTCATTAATGATATCAAATACACAATTATTAATATTTTTTTCTATTAATTTGACTTAAGATCTAAAGATTTAGATTTCTATTGAAATGTCATAATAATTTCATTGGTCCTGCCTGCATCTTGCTGTCCTGGATATGAGCGCGGGCAAAGGTTACCAAATAACGAAAGGGAAATAAGGCTTGTCCATTATTACTCGGACAGTGCTTTGTCATTGAGCAAATTGACAAATAAATAGATGAAAATATTGTATACTAATCTAAAATTTCCAAATTGCTAGCCAGATTTCAATTAATGGCTTTGAAGTGTAAAAATAATAAATCATGACCAAACTTTTACCTGGCTTTTATTAATGATTAATGTTACCAAACTTGTATTGAGGGATTGAAATGAAATTGAAGTACCAATTAAAAGATGACAAATTCAAAATTTTAAACCCTCCATTTACATTTAATTTACTCATTCTATATTCACTATTTCTTTATATTTTAATAATATTTTCACAAATTTAAAATTCAAACCCTCATTTAAGAGGCCAACTGGTAAAACAGTTGAGAGGTGTAGAAGAAAGTAGGTAAATGCATGCACTAGTAGGCAGCATGACAAACAATTAGTTGAACATCACGTGATGTTTCTGCATTTCCTAATCTGCTCTCCCTTCTCAAACTACACATACCTAATATTTGTTCGTGGCCAGCTTTGAATATTTAGGGGCTAAAGCGAATATTTAACATTCGGCTCCATATTTTTTCATGGAAAATGAGCTGTAGCTCGAAAATCTTGGCTCGAAATTGGTTCGAATGTCGCTTTGGGCGTTTTTGGTAGTCTGAAACAGAGGAGAAAGAGGGAGAGAAGAGAGGAAGAAGAGGGGAGAAGAGAAAGAGGAGGGGAAGAGGGAATGGAGAGAAGAGAGGGCCCCTCCGCTTCTGCCGTCGGCCGAGCCCCTCCGCTTCGTCGCAGCATCAGCGATCGTTGCAGCATCACTGCCGTCGCCTCCGGTCCCGTCGAGCCCCTCCCCTTCGTCGCAGCACCACTACCGTCGGCCGAGCCCCTCCCCTTCCTCCTTCCTCCTCCTTCCTTCTCTTCTCCCCCTGTGATTATGCCCCCTCCAGTCCTCCTCATCCTCCTCTTCTCCTTCTCTGCTTCTGAAATTGGATTCGAGCCAATTTCGAGCTCGACAATTCGAGCTACGTAGCAGTTCCATTTCTTCATATCACTCAAAAAAAAGCAATCAACTTACAAAATTATTACAAAAATTTTAATGGATAAAATTCAGTATCATTGTTTTATCTAACCATTTACACAAGAAAAAAAAAATACTATACATAAATCTAGAACTATAATATTAAAAAAATAAATAAATGATGAATAAATTATGTCACTATATCACTTAAGTATTACGGTTTTTGCATTTTTAGTTACAAAATTGAACCAAGAGCTCATAATTGTGATTCAATTAATTATTTTATACTTTCTTGGAAGTATGGTTAAATAAACAATACATTTCATTATTTAACAAACAACAATCAATTCAATTCTAGATATTTCAGTTATTAAGTAAAGCCAACAAACAATTGAGGTGGAACTTGAAATGATACAAAATCTAAAGGCATCTAAAGAAAATGTTAAGATTTAAAAAAGATCAATCTCATAATGATGAATTAAGTTAAAGAAAAATTTGGTAAAGTGAAATCAATTACTTTAGACCTTTCATTAATAAAATTGCATTGTTTTGGGGTTTTATATGAAGTACTAAATTTAGTTAGGTTTTGATAAGTTGAAATCAAAGTAATTGAAATTCTCTACTTATAAAAATAATTTTACTTTTGAGTTTGGTGTTGAGGGTTGGAGATAGGTGAGTTTTGATATTAAAAAATTGAAAGCCTTCATTTAATCGAGATCTAAAAATATTATAAGAATTTTCCTAAATTGAGGCCTAAATTTTACTCAAATGTGGAGCCCAAAGGGATGGCTTTACTGGCTTGCCCCAAGCCGGCCCGGAATTTGTTGCACCGCAAAATATTAATAATGATAGATTGAATAACACCATCTGGGTACTTACAAAAATTTAGGTATATGAAATCAACCACTGTTTTCAAGAGATGAACAAATGGGCGAATCTCTTGACAAATCTAAAGTAATGGCTCTTTTTATTTGTTTTCATTTTTTAGCTTAATACCTTCTTGTATTTTCAATCAATTGATATTAAGCCAGTAAAGTTATAACTTATTTTGAGAAGTAAGTTAAAAGTTAATTTTTTAATTTTTTTTAACTTTTTTTTAAAATATATATATATATATATAATAAAGGAGTAATATGATAATAAAAAAAAACTAAAACCAAAAATAATAAAAAACTGATTTTTTGCACCAAATTAATTAACATGACGTGGACTTCGTTCTTATGCTCAGTTTTTAGGAAGCCAAGTCAAATACACATCTAATAATGCTAAAATTAATCTTCACATAACCCAAGGCAGTAGTGCATTTGGTAAAGGTTTGGAATTAAGATCTCAGGTTTGAGTTCGAAATTTCTTGCGATAGTTTCTTGGTCACAGCGTAGTTGGTTATGGAATTAAGTCTTAAATTGTTGTTAATATTTGGTGTGTGTTCACTATTTCTCCGTTAAACGAGTTCTGATTTAAGTGAAACTTGTATTGGGAGGTCGGGATAAGTTCTCAAGTTATAGTCTTTTGCTCGGAACGGACAAATAGCACTTTAGTAATCTCTGCGAGGGATGTTACCTTAGACCTACGGAAGAGAGAGGATTTTCCTGTAACAAAATATATATATATATATATATATATATAATCTTCACATACCACATTAAGTTTATTGGGTGATTATTGAGTAGTCTCGAAATATGAACATGTAATATTCTATGGTGTTGTGATTGGTAGAGAAAGTGGATAAGTGGGATATTATGGGGTGTTTGTTTGGATTTTTTTGAGCCAATTTATAGTTTCTGGCTTTTAAAAAGTTATTTTGGACTATTTGGTTAAATTTATTTCAAACAGCTTCTGATTCTAACAATTTATTTTAACTCAAAAAGGCTAATTCTGAGAAGCTGCTCACCCCTTACTTCTGATTATCAGCTTCTGCTATTAATATGTTAATTTACAGTTATATTCTTAGATTTTTTTATTTTTTATTTTTTTAAAAATAGAAAAAGATTCAAATGGACTATAGATTATTATTATTATTATTATTATTATTATTATTATGAGAAATGTAGACAAGTAGTGAATAACAAAAAAATAAAAGTTAATTGAAAAAGTTATTTCACAACTTATTTAACAAACACTACTCAGCAACTTAAATCTATAATCTAACAATTACACCAAACAGATTAACAGTTTTTTATTAAAGTCATAATTTATAATTTGTTATAATCTATAATCTGTTAAGGTATAATCTATAATCTGCTTTAACAGCTATACCAAACGGGCCCTATGTTGAGAGATTGAGAAATATGAAAGAGCATAATGAATGATAATTGGCTAAAGAGTATAGACATGTGGTATTCGGGAGTATTCTATAAATTTTCAAGTTTATCATGTGATGTATTATTATTGTATTGGTAATAATGATGAGTAGCAGAACTCATTCAGGCTTCGTTTGGAAAAAAGGGTTGGATTCGGTTAAGTTTGGAGTTATTTTAGTTACAAAAAAATAAAATAGACTTTTTAACTCAATAAACAAAGCATCATATTCAACCCATAATCATTACATTATTTCTCTCACAAAAAGTCTAAAAAAACCAAAAAGTCCTTCTCAAACTAAATTTTTTAACTTCAAACAAAAATAAACAAAAAATCAACCTACTTCCCAAACAACCCCTCTATCAATACAATTATGACAAATAAAATAATAAACTTAATATATATGAAAATAATTATTATAACATTACTCATCTACATCATTATCTCGGCACTCCACCTAGCTTATTTATCTAGCATTTAGGGTTGTTTTGGATATGTCTTATTTTTTTAATGTTTTATTTTTTACGAAAAGACATGTAAAAAAGTAAAAATATGATATGATAGAAATAAATCAATAAGTCAATAAATAGCTTATTTTAAATGAGTTGTTTATGACTTTATTTTTTTTAAGTTTGAGATTTTATATCAAATCATTCGTTAAAGCTTCTGTTGTAATTTGTATTATAAAAATAACTTAAATAAGAAGCTTATAAAAAAATATTTTTACAAATCATCAATTTTCAACAAAAGATTTCTAAGATCAATGGTTAGATAGATGGGCCGACTATGGGTTTGGCCCACGGTTTTAATAGGCACTGCATGTGCCGAGTTTCGCATAACCAATGGAAAAACAAAGGCTATTTAAAAAAGGGAAATACTTTCATATTCATAAATATTTCATAATCCATTTACAATGAAATGACGAATGAGTTAGAGTTTTACATAAATGTTATGAACAAAAAATTAATATATAATTTGTCATCTCATTATTTACAAAATTATGAGACTTCAATTGTAGGTTTCAATCCTTTTCCCTTAATTAACACTTAGTTTGTGGAAAATTATTAGATGTTTCCAAAATATCATATGATATATTGGTTATGTGATATTTTTAACTAATGAGAAATTGTATCTCTTAACTACCTAACAAATGTGAGTAAGCATATTCTACTCATAAAACTTTCTATTACATGATCGGTTTGGAATATTACACAGTCAAATATGATACGATATCTCAAAACTACTAAATAATTGGCTATGTTTCTTTTTTGAGATAATGTAACCAAGTGTTTTTCTTTTTTTGTTCAAACACTTTCCTTCCAATGCTAGAAGATTTGGCAAAAATTAAAAAAGTTTAAAAAAAAAAAAAAGGCTAAAAAGTTGTCATTGTTTAATGCTATAGGGTGACAAAATATTCGCAATTACTGTTCAAAGATCATTTCAAATACTAATCAAAGTCAAAGCTATGAAACATTTGCGAAATCATAAAGGTTTTAATTCTAATAAAGGAATGCAAGATTTTAACAGAGAGAAATAGGTTCTACGTCAACAAACCCTTTTCTCAGGAAATTAAGTATTCATAGGTATCAGGTGACATTGTTATTAATTTGTTCGACAACATAAATGTTTGTTAAGAAAAAAATTTGTGGTTCTCGACCAACTCTCAAAACAGATAACTAATTTAATTTGTTCCACACATAAATGTTTATTAACAAAAGGAATTGGTGGTTGTAGGCCAACTTTCAAAATAGATAACTTGTTTTATTTGTTGGACAACATAAATGTTCATTCAGAAAAAGAATTGGTAGTTCTGAACCAGCTAGCAAAACAGATAACTAGTTTTTGCTTGGCTTGAAAATAAATGTTGAATAGCTTTGGATGATTTTGAGAAGTTATCTAATAATCGAATATATCATTCTGATTGTTTGTCCAATTAATAGCAATGCTTACATGATTTGAAAATTGAAAACACGTTAAACAAATTATTTTGTTAATCTATACTCTTATCACACGTGTTAAGATATTTGAAAAGGTTATACATCATCATAAACGTGAGTACATTAAAATATGTAGAGCATTACTATTCAAGTTTAAAAATTAAACAAAATTTTCAAGTTTAATGATGTGACAATCAATTAAGATATTTAAAGCAATACTCTCTCTCTCTCATATCTTCTCTAATCATCAACCAATCATATCACTTACATATCATTAAACTTAGAAAATAAATCTAAAAAATGAGCTTATATATCGTTTTCTAAATACGTATAATATTTTTTAAGTTTTCTTAACATGTGTCTTAAAAGACACGTTTACAAGATCCTTAAACAAATTACAAAATATCATTAAATGAGAACACGATTAAATGACCAAAATATGATTAAAACTAAGTAATTTTTTGTTTATTTTTAGATAGGTAAAGGTTAAATGACCAAATCACAAAATAGATAAGATATGAGCATGTAGAACCGAGCTCAATTCGGGCTGAACTTCCTCCATCCAAACAGTTTAGCCATTGACAGTCTTAACCATACACACCAACACCAGCTATGTTTGACTCTCAAAACATCGGTAACATAATTGCGAAACCTCGTGCACTCCTCAATTGCTCTGTATAGGATACGTACTGTGTAGAGAGATTATTTAATGTTCTACGGGTAATACTCCACACCAAATTGATACTTTATTTAGTTATTTTTTAATATCTTAACAAAAAATACTAGATTCTAAATTTCAATAAATAATATCAAGTTGGACACCAATTAGATTTGTCTTCAGAGCACTGCATAATTTTTCTACATAGCTAATGGAAAATATATGAGACATATAAAAAAAAATATTTACAATTTCTTTAACAATGATATGATATAATAAGGGTTAATTTTTTATTAATCATATATTCAGAGGCCGTTTGACAATATTTTTTTAATTGGTTTTTTAGTTTTTTCAATTTTTTTAGCCTGAAACTTTTTTATTTACTTAGTTTTCTTGTTTGGCTTTTTTAATTTTTTGGCATTGGAATGATAAAATTGCCCTCCACTTGAAAATGATACTTTTTTAACTTTTTATTTGTATATGAGTCAATTTCGTAATATTATAATTTTTTTGTCTTTTTGTGATTTTATAACTTTTTTTTTTTTTGTCGCTTGTGATTATTTATCCCAAATATTTTGCCAGACCAAGACTCTATAGGCTTATTTTGGAAAGATGGTAAAAAGTGGCTTTTTGGCTTTTAACCAAGCTTTTGGTTTTTTTAAACAAATGATTTGGGAAGTTGGTAAAAAGTGACTTTTGACTTTTTTTATTAATATTTATTTATAATGTCAAATCATAATAAAATTACCAAACTACTCTCATTTATTTAAAATATTTACAACTTCACTTATGTAACACATTTTGACTCATGAGAATAAAATTGTAATTTCACCGTTGGCTAAAAACCAACTTCCCAAATGAAAAAAAAAGACAAAAAAACCAACTTTTAACTTTTGCTACAAATAAAAAAAAGTGACTAAAAGCCAACTTTCCAAAATAGCCCATAATGTCAGGTCTAACTCCCTTGCCACGTATAGATTTATAAATCTAAAATTATAAATATCTAACACTGTTTCATAATCTCAACTTTTGTGTTCCATTTTATATTTGATTGGTGTGCAATTCAAGGAATTAGTACAATTTTGCTGATTAATTAAACGGTTGACGGAGTAGTATAGAATTTATTTGTAACGCTCAAATCTCAAAAACGGATTCCAGAAAATTAAATGTATATGTTAAAAATTTCATAAAAATATTTGCAATTTAAGTCAAGTTTGATAAGTAAAAAAAAAAAATTAAAAAGTCAAAAAATTATTAAAAAATTAAAAAGTTATCACTTTTCATCAAAAGTTAAAAAGTACGATTGCATAACTCAACCTCTTAATTTTTTTCTGTACATTAATTTATACAATTTTTAATATACATTTTTTCATAAAAAGTCAAAAATTTAATCCAAACATCTATATTTTTTTCTTAATTTTTTAATTTAAAAAGATAAAAAATATACTTATTTAGGATACCCCAAACAATCCAGTACCCAAAACAAGGAGGAAAAAAAAAAACAAAAAGAAAGAGAAAGATTCTAGAAGGGAAGCACGTGCGGGTGGGTGAGTCCAGATCCCCTCCTTGAGCTCCCTCCTTAATTCCCTCCTTGCAGGGGCCTTCGGGTCTACTTTGAGGCCCAGTTTTGATAATCCAAACCGTTCATATTTTTAGATTTATTCAGTATATTATACCTGTAAAAAATCAAGTTAATCGGATATCAGAAAGTATGCGTTCAGAAAATTGGGACTACAAACTATTTTTTAATAAACAATTTTCCGAACACATACTTTATGATATTCGATCAATTTGATTTTTTACAGGTATGATATACTGAATAAATCTAAAAATATTAACGGTTCGGATTATCAAAACTGGGCCTCAAAATGGACCCGAAGGCCCCTGCAAGGAGGGAATTAAGGAGGGGACTCAAGGGGAGGATCCCAATTCCGGGTGGGTAGCCACCTACACTACTCACTTTAAGCGCGGTAGTTGGAGCTTCGGCCAACCCATTGGCGCCATATATAAGGCCAGGCCAGCCCAGCCCAAATCCTCCTCTAACAAACTCTACAGTCACGCGTATCGCGAAAACAGAGACAGCACACCACCCCATAATCAAAGCAAAGCAACAAAAAAATGGCACCGTCCACACTGACGGCACTGGCGGAGGAGAAGACGCTGGACTCGAGCTTTGTCCGCGACGAGGACGAGCGTCCCAAGGTCGCCTACAACCAATTCAGCAATGAAATTCCTGTGATCTCTCTCGAAGGGATCGACGATGAAGGCAAGAGATCGGAGATCTGTAAGGAGATTGTCGAAGCGTGTGAAGATTGGGGGATTTTCCAGGTGGTTGATCATGGTGTTGATGCTAGTCTTGTGTCTGATATGACTCGTCTCGCTCGCGATTTCTTTGCATTGCCTCCTGAGGAAAAGCTTCGCTTTGATATGTCTGGTGGCAAGAAAGGAGGCTTCATCGTTTCAAGCCATTTACAGGTACTATTCCCAATCACAACCAAATTTAAGGCTCATTTGGTAGTATAATATAAAGTTATTAATCGTTTCTCTTCTCTGTTTTTCAATTTTTTTTTTTTTTTAAAACGATTTTCATGCACATGAATGATGATTGCCATTTCAGAAATCCCAATGCTATATATCAAAACAAATTTTGTAGGTAGTTTTTCTTTCTTTCTTTTTTTGGACAGGCTTCTCTGCAAGTCCAAGAGGTCCATTTGGACAGGCTTCTCTGCAAGTCCAAGAGGTCCATTTGTCAAGTTCTGTATGTACATCTCCACAAAAAGAATTTAGATATATTTCAAAACAACAATAATTCATCCCACTAAAAATATCACCACTAATAGCACTAATAGCACTAATGCATTAAAAAAGTAAAAAAAAAAAAATACAACTCGAAGACCAAAATATCACATCATTAATGACGGGACCCACTGCCACCTAATTAGTGGGAGCACTAATTAGTGCTCCCAAGCATTTTTCATTTCAAAATTATAATAATCACTTGTTTATTATATCAATAATGATAGAGAGCAATAGAGTTGGAACTCTTATACCAAATTTAGAAACGTGACAATATATTATAAAAAAATACACAAAATTACAGATCAAAACATCAAATCATAAAATGAGGCTACCTCTAGTTCTCCCTCTAGAACTCTTCATTTAGAGGTCTAAAATATTTTTGTTATTATATTTATTTTTAGTCAAATTATATTGATAGGCTTTATATTTTTATAATTTTAATTGGTTTCATTTTGATTCTTAATTTTAAATTTATTGTAATTTAGTCTAATTAATAATATTGATAGAGTTTTTATATAAATTTTTCATTGAATTGGTTGGGATTAGTCGCTAAATTGATGAAATTTATAATTTTATTTTTAAAAATATGACACATGTCGTTCATGTGTATATTTATAATAAAAAATATTAGCAATTGAAAATAATTGAATCAATTTAAGATAAAATCAAAAACTCGAAGTTAAAATTAAAATTAGTCAAATTAAAATTATAAGAATTAAGATGGCACAAGAGTTAAAAGAGTAATTTGCCCTTTACTATATCGAAACTTTGGTGATCCTTTTACAGGGAGAGGCGGTGCAAGACTGGAGAGAGATTGTGACATACTTCTCGTACCCGATCGGAGCAAGGGACTACTCGCGGTGGCCAGACAAGCCAGAGGAGTGGAGAGCGGTGACGGAGAAGTACAGCTCGAGTCTGATGGAGCTGGCATGCAAGTTATTGGAGGTGTTGTCGGAGGCGATGGGATTGGAGAAGGAGGCACTGACGAAGGCGTGCGTGGACATGGACCAGAAAGTGGTGGTGAATTACTATCCCAAGTGTCCTCAGCCGGACCTCACGCTGGGGCTCAAACGCCACACAGACCCTGGAACCATAACACTGTTGCTGCAAGATCAGGTGGGTGGGCTTCAGGCCACCCGGGACGGTGGCAAGACTTGGATCACCGTTCAGCCTGTTGAGGGGGCTTTCGTTGTCAACCTCGGCGACCATGGCCATGTGAGTTCACTACAAATCACACTTTTTCGTTTTGCAATTTTTTAAAATAAATTTTCAATCATTATTTTTTTTTAACATTTTACTCAAAAAAAATTTACCTTTTAAAATTTACTTAATTTGGACATATTAAAAAGTATATAATTTGTGAATTTTTTTGTAAAAAATTCATAAAATACAAAAAAAAAATTAATATTTTTTATTTTTTATATTTATTAGTAAAATTTTTTTAGATTTTTTTTATAAAATAAAATACATTTATATAAACATTACTCTTATTGTAACCACAAAAGAGTAGCAGGTGCACATTTATCTGTGCAAGCAAGGGCATCTTCAGGAGTCAAATGAGATCATTGCAGAGAAAACATTAATACAAAAAATATTTGAACCGATTTTTGTTTTTTTTATTGAATTTTTTTATATTTTAATTAATTTTTAATCTTCTAATATATTAAATTATTAGATATATTTAAAAAGTAAAATTTTTTAACTAAAATATAAAAAAAAATTACTAAAAATAAATGAAAATCCAAATAAAATTGTACACATATTTGATTTTTAATAAATTTTTTTAATATTTTAGTCAATTTATTTCACTTTCTAGATTTATACATTTAAAAAGTATAAAATAATATTAAAAAGTATAAAATAATTAATTAAAATTTTAAATATTTTATTAAAAATAAATGAAAACTTATTTAAAAATAATTTTTGAAAAAAACAAACCACACATACACTATGTTTTTAAGTTAGTTTTTTTTTTTATGATAAATATTATACAAACAAAATTTCTATATAATTTTTGAAATCATAAACCCAACTCAAATAGTAACTCTTTTATTTAAAAACCCAGTCTTATTAAATATAAATAAATAAATAAAATTGTATAAATATTCTATTTGCTTATGAATATTCATTTGAATAACAAATGATTAATTGATGTTGGTGGGGTCCTGAATGAACAGTATCTGAGCAATGGGAGGTTCAAGAACGCAGACCACCAAGCAGTGGTGAACTCAAACAGCAGCAGATTATCCATAGCCACATTCCAGAACCCAGCTCCAGAGGCAATAGTGTACCCATTAAAGATCAGAGAAGGAGAGAAGTCAATAATGGAGGAACCAATCACCTTCCCAGACATGTACAGAAGGAAGATGAGCAAAGACCTTGAACTTGCTAGGCTCAAGAAGCTTTGCCAAAGAGCAGCAGCACTTGGAGAAAACCAAATTGGAGTCCAAGCCAGTAGATGAGATTTTTGCTTAAATTACTTTTACACCCCCCTTTGCTATATTACCTATTATGCTATGCCTATCCTATTTATTCCTTTTGCTTTATTTTGTTTGTGTATTTACCTACTGTGGGGTTTAATTTGCCAGACACTGCTTCTAAGTTGTCAACCAGTGGGCATTAATTCTGCCTTTGTTTTGTCATATGATGTATTAAAACAGATGTATAGAAAATTGTATTATTGAATAATGTATGCTTGTTGTATATTACAAGATTGTTGTGTTTTGTATGTGATAATTACAAAGAGAAGGAACTCTCTCTTTATAGAGAGAAGAATGAAACATTGGATACCAACAAGACCCACTATCACCGAAAGCAACAAAAGGAATAAAGCTAAAGCTATACAATTTATATACTAAAGCTAAAGCTAATTAACAATTATAAATTAACAATTATATATTAACAGCCCCCCTCAAACTCAAGGAGGATAGGTACTAGCCAACTTGAGTTTGAAGAGAGTAACAAAACAGGAAAGTAAACTGATAAATAAAACAGGATAGGAGACACGGTATGGTCGTGTCAGACCGTTGTAGCAGACATTTTACGGGGTCATGTCGGACCGTTGTAGCAGAACAGTTTACGGGGTCATGTCGGACCGTTGTAGAAGACAGTTTATGGGGTCATGTCGGACCGTTGTAGCAGGACAGTTTTAGCAGGACAGTTTACGGGGTCATGTCGGACCGTTGTAGAAGACAGTTTACGGGGTCATGTCGGACCGATGTAGCAGGACAGTTTACGGGGTCATGCTGGACCGATGTAGCAGGACAGTTTACGGGGTCATGTCGGACCGTTGTAGCAGGACAGTTTACGAGGTCATGTCGGACCGATGTAGCAGACACTGTGTGGTCGTGTCAGACCGTTGTTGTAGAAGCTAACCGGAATAAATGTCGGGACAGTTTACGGGGTCATGTCGGACCGTTGTAGCAGAGGTTGTGGTGGTGTACCAAGGAGGCGACTTAGGGAGTGCGCCATGAGCGACTTATACATGATACTGTGTATAACCCCCCCTCAAACTCAAATAGGTGTGAAGATAGAAACCTATTTGAGGTTGAAAAGGGATTGATAAAGCTGATCGGTGTAGAAGACACTGTATGAGTGTGTATATAGGCTGCCCAAAAAATATACATGGATGTAGATATCGAGCCCTCAAAAGTCGTGCCCGCAAAAGGTGTGCCCGCACCCTCAAAAGGCGTGTCATCAAAAGGCGTGCCCGAGGCATCAAAAGGCGTGCCATGAAAAGGCGTGCCAGTTTGTCGGCGAGAAGAGGCGCGCGATGCGCGTGGCTGCCTCGGCTATTTAACCAAGACAGAGCTGAGGCAGAGGCGAAGACAAACAATTGGCGAAAATCCTCTGAAAAACTCTTCGTTTTGCTGAGAAGGTTTTGCTGAGAAGATACTCTGTAACACTCTCTATAACACTCTGTTGCCCAGAAAAAATGGCTTCGTCTTCCCGCGGGCTGCTTACCCTCTTTCCCGACCTCAACGAGTCCACAGGAGAGAGAACTGGTGCGGTGGCCAGTGAACCTCAACCAAACACTGCTGGGTTTGCTCCGCTGAACTTTCCGATGCGGTCTGTGGAGCAAAAAATGGCGGTGCAGTCGGATGTGGAAGCCAATCAGTATACGTTGAAGGCATGTGTGGAGTCCATGACGGCGGTCACAAATCTGTCGCACCGGCTACAGAGTAGGACAAATGAGGTGCACCAGTTAAACTCCCAACTGGCTCTGCTCCAACGCATGTATAAGGATGCGCGAGCAGAGATGAGCGTGCTAAGGGCAGAAAACAAGGAGCTGAAGCGGAAGGCCACCGTGATGTTCCGATTTGGAGGGCCACCAGATGCTGCAGTGGAGTATGGGGGAGTGAACGTGCTCGGTGGACGAGGAAGCACTGAGGCAACACCGTCAAGGGCCGCCCAGGACGGAGGCAAGAAGAAGAGACCGGCGGCAGAGTAGAGAAGAAAAATCCCGCCTGTGGATGTGGTGGTTGGGTATGGGTGGTGTTTGTTTTGTTTTGTTTTTTGTTTTTTTTTTTTTGTTGTTGTTTTTTTGTTTTTTTGTTTTTTTGTTTTTTTTTTTTTTGTGTAAAATGGATCGGGGTGAGTCCCGACAGGAATAAAATAAATTTGGTGTGCAGGTCGTCCAGTTCGTCTTCTTCGTCTGTTTTTTTTTTTTTTTTTTTTTTTTTATGTAAAATGGAAGATAAAATAAAATAAAATAAAATAAAGTAAAATGGTGTGGTTTGTTGAATTCTACGAAAAAGCAAAAAACAAAGAAAGTGGTGTACTCTCCGGCCCACGAAAAAGCAAAGAAAGAAAAAATAATTAGAGAGTGATATAGTGGGAACTTCTTTTTAGGATTTCACATGTTGATGAGACTGGCCCCCCTCACGTTAGGCACACTAATCCTCACCGAATAAATTTCTAGAGAGAGAGAGAGAAAGATAACCCGTGTATGTGTGGATGCATGTATCTGGGTGTGTGTGGGGTCTCTCTTCCCCCTTTTTCTCACCTTTCTCTCCCTAAGTCGAGAGAGAGAGATAGATGGGTTTGCATGTGTGGTGTCTCTATGTGTGTGTGCTGCCGTGTGTAGTGAGAGGGAAGAAATCAGTGAGAGAGAGAGGGAGATCGAGTCTCGGGTTTGTTGGTTTTCCGGTGAGTCGATGGTGTCCATTTTGGGTGGTGACTCGGTGGCGAGGAGGTTGTTGTGGTGGTGGCTCCGCCGGGTTTAGGGAGGAGAGAGAGCTTGCGGGCTCGAGCGACCTGGTCGAGGATGGATCGCCATGAGCCACGGGAAGCGAGGTCTTGGAGGGGTGGCGAACTGGCTCGTCAGTGGGTCGTCGAAGCGGCGGACGACGGACCAGACGGTGGAGACGGGAGCGGCGATGTGGTGGACGGCGGCGGAGCAGCACTGGTTGGGACCCACGGCGTGAGTGTGGTAGCGCGCGACGGAGTCCGGCACCGGAGTGGCGCACGTTAGAGGGGTAGAGAGAGAATAGCCAAACCAACTTCCATGAAGGGAGTCACATGACGTGCTTGAAGCACAAGATCGATTTACTTGATGTGGAGAACTATGAGTGCAAGTACACTTTGATTGAAGGTGATGCATTGAGCGGCAAGCTTGAATCTCTCTCTTATGAGGTCAAGTTTGAGACTATTGATGGCGGGAGTAAGGTGACAAGCACAAGCTACTATCACGCCAAAGGCGACATTGAACTCACCGAAGAGGAAATGGCAGGTGGAAAAGACAAGGCCATGGGGATGTTCAAGGCTGTTCGTGCTTGATTTGAAGTAGGAGGAGAAGCTGTAGGAGTAGGAGGTATGTGTAAGTGATATGTGTTGAAAAACTCCCGCGGGCAGCGAAGGCAAGGTTGCCGGCCGGCTGCCCGTCGGAAAAAAAAAAAAAAGTATAGGCCTAAATCTTATAGCTCTGATACCATATTAAAACAGATGTATAGAAAATTGTATTATTGAATAATGTATGCTTGTTGTATATTACAAGATTGTTGTGTTTTGTATGTGATAATTACAAAGAGAAGGAACTCTCTCTTTATAGAGAGAAGAATGAAACATTGGATACCAACAAGACCCACTATCACCGAAAGCAACAAAAGGAATAAAGCTAAAGCTATACAATTTATATACTAAAGCTAAAGCTAATTAACAATTATAAATTAACAATTATATATTAACATGATGCTAGAGGAGTGCTAGTGTTATTATTATACCACTTAGTAATAATACTTGGAAATAATAAGTTGTGCTCATTTCTGGCCAGCCCAAGTAAATCAGCAAAAATTGCAGCAAAAAATAAAAATTTAAAAATATATATATATATATATACTCTACACATGAGCTTTAAATATGAATGAAATTGGCCATCCAACTGAAGACAAGTCTGTTTATTTTAAGTTTGATCATTCTATATATTCCTAGTTTTCCTATATATTGGGAAGAAATAATATTGATCCCAATAATGTAAAAGGTAATTGTCATACCAGTAAGTAAAAAAAAAAAATTAATAAAATTTATTAATTTATATAACATTACTCACTATGGGATGATTTGAGAGATATTACTCCACACAAATCACCATTTGCTGCTAATGTTAAAAGGTCTAATCACATAAGGATGACCTCTGGGGATAGATCTTAAAAAGTTGAGACTTTAGAGATTATTCTTAAGTAGTGTTACATAACAGAGCTACTTATCCATATAGTGATAAGTCATGGACTTGCACAGAAACAGGGGTTCGAACCCACATTCTTGACATTAGATATGGTTCACTCAAGCCGGAAAGGTTCGTCCTATTAATCATGTATATTGTCGCCCGAATAGCTAACCCTGAAAAGAGTGAAACATGATATCTCAAATTTTATATCTCAAAATCTTACCAAATTGCCATGCCTAGGGGTGAGCAGCGGATATATCGATCCGCCAAAACCGACCGAACCGAACCGATCCGCCGCATTTTGGACCGATGCGTGATAATGAGCGGACGGTTGTGGATTGATTTTCTCCAATCCGCCAATCTGGCAAACGGATGGCGGATTTGAGATTCCTTTGGCCGCAACCGAACCACCAAACTACGAACACCCCTAGTAATTTATAAGACTTTGTGTTTTCAGTTTATTTAAATATTTTGTTTGTTTTTTCAATTAAAAAAGAGTTTAAATATTATGTTGAAAAAAAGTTTTCAACTTGAATATCTTTTTTGAATTGAAAAAAATAAACGTATTATTTATCTATATTTTTTGGTTTTTAAATCTATCTCTAAAAATAATAAATAGAAAATATGTTATATACTAGCTGGTTTTTGTTTTCAAAAACAGATATAGATATAACAATACAAAGACATACAATCTCTACTAGTACTATGTTCATGATTTTGGTGATTTGAATTATTTTTATATTTTAAGAACCACAGATTGTAATACTTGATGAGGCATGCTGTGATTATAGTATGTGGATGAAGCATGCACTGATTGTGATATTCTAAAGTTTCGAACTTTCTTGTTTTGAATGTAATATTTTTTTAAGTTATTAACTGTAATATTTTCTTCTTTTTTTTTCTTTTTTTTTTTTGAGGAAGTGCACAAGTTGAATTATGTTGAAAATTTATAAAATTTTAAACTACCAAACCGATTCGCATCCATCCGCCAATCCGGCGGATTGGCGGACGGATGCGGATTGATTTTCTCCAATTCGCCAATCTGACAGACGGATGACGGATGACGGATTGAAAGTTCCGTGGCCGCAACCAACCCGCGCCCACCCCTAGCCATGCCCCCTTATCACTCAAAATATCAAAAGTAACAAATCTCACTACATAAATCAATCTAAATATTTAAATTAACACATTACACATTAATACCCGCCAAATAATTTGCCTACAAAATACCTCAAACCTCTCTAACTCACCATTGTTTCCTTTGGATTAGATTTCTCTTCATTTTGAAACCAGAGTGTATTATTAGATTCGTAAGGATCCATTACAGATTTTATTTCAATAATCTAAATTGTTCAATGTGTAAAACTCGCCGAGTACTTCATCCTTATAAAAAATCAAGTTGATTCGATATTGATAATTATTTGATCAAATCATAATTCTATAAACGATAAATATGATTTTTAAAATAAATTATTGATAAAAATTTGATCCGATCAAATAAATGTAAATATCTGATTAATATAATTTTTTATAAAAATAAAATAATTAGTAAATTCTGCATATTAAATAATTTAAATTATTAAAAAACAACCTATAATAAACTCCATGAATTCGAACATCACGGTCCAATAGACTGTATGGACGACGGGGGAGAATCTGAGTCCGTTTCCTTTATCATTTACACGTTTCTTGAGAAGTGTGAGGGAAGAGAAGACCATCTCCAATTGTACATTCGCGAATCGTGGCTTTGGGATGGGAGAGTCCTACTAATATGGACAGGCCTAAGTAACGAATTCGTAATGTGATCTATTCTAATCTAATTTAGTAGGTTTGGATTGATTTTTTGAATTCGTGGTTCGGTTTTGAATTGAAAAATTAAAAATTCGCAATTCACGAATTGATTCCGAATTAAACCTCAAGGTCCTAGATTAGAACCGATTCGGACTGTATACAAATAGTCTATATTTTTATTATACATCTTCCCCATAGTATCTTCTCTTATTCTATACGAAACCTAAATTCAAATCTAAACTCGCATAATATCTTCTTTTATCACTTTTGTCTGTTAGTTTTTAGTTTTAATTTGTAATGGTCTAAATACTTATGGCGAAACCAGTTTTCTTATAGTTGTTTAAATTCTAGAACAGTATATCGCTATTATAAAAAGACATGTTGCTATTGTGAAATTAATATAGCGCTATGTTTATATTTTTATGAAATTAAAATTTTATATATATATATATATTTTATTATTTAATTATGTAAATTTGTGATCCTAAACCGATCCAATCCGTGTTTAAATGGATTGGTTCGGATTGGTTCCATGATTTAAATAGATTGGATTGGTTCCAATTTTTTCAATAACCGTCAATAACCGATTGGTCTTAATTTTATCCCAATCCGATCTGATCCGGACCATGCTCACCCCTAAATATAGACGAACGTTCCTACTAATAAATCTAACAATTATTTCCTTCAAACTATACATACAATTTGATTTTTAAAATAAAACAAAAGACAAAAGTTTTATAAATACTATACTATACGATCCCAATCTTATTTTTTTAAAAAAAATAATTTTACTATTTATTTTTTATATAGATATATTTATGTGTATATTTATATTAAAAAATTAACTATAAACTTCTCTAAATATTTCTTTAATTTATGTTAAGATAAAAAAGTATTAGATTAGATTTATTATTTTTCAGTAATGATTTTAAAATAGGGGTTTTTTTTTTAAGGTCCCTAGTATTATGATTTTATAGCATAAAGGACATCAAATATTTTTATAATGTCTAAGGTCCCTCAACAATATTTTCATAATGTCTAAGGTCCCTCAACCTTGATCCAGAGAAATTTCAGTCCAGAGAAATTTCAGTCCAGAGAAAATTGGTCCAAAGAAAATTAGTCCAGAGAAATTCTGGTTCAGAGAAAATTAGTCTAGAGAAATTCTCTGAGTTGAAAATGTTAAGAATAGATTGATGACAATTCCGGGAAGGAAATGATCATGAAGGGCAAAGCTTGTGATTCAACATCAGAGGGTGGTTTGGAGATGCAACATGACATAGAGGTTGACGATGGAAATAAGATAAATGACAAACTCTATGTTGAAAAATCTTAATACCAGGGACCAATCCAGAGAAATTTTCAATCCAAGTCAGAGAATTTCTCTGGACCAACCCAGAGAAATTTCAGTTCAAACCAAAGAAAATTCAAATTTCTCTGGATTCATTTTAACCAATTTTCTCTAGATCACAACATCATTTTATGAAATCATTTTGACAAACCTTAGACCAATTTCTCTGAGTTCAAATTCAAATTCTTCCTCAAGAGAAATTCTTTGATAGCCTTTATCATCATCATCATCATCATCATCATCATCATCTTCTTCTTCTTCCTACATCAAATAAGTAGTTATAGTAGCACCATGAAAGCCATATAAGCAAGAGCACTTTGATAGCATCAACACAAATACACAACATGACAAATGATTAACTAGAGATAGCATGAGGCAATAATAAAGCTTCCAGAGAAATTTGAACAATCCAAAGACCTACCAGAGAAATTTGAACAACCCAAAGACTTACCAGAGAAATTTGAACAATCAGAGAAATTTAAACAAACCAAAGACATACCAGAGAAATTTGAACAATCCAGATAAATTCTTTGGTCCAAACCATTGCAAGGTTTATGTTCTTAAATCTGTTGTTTAATTAATAGTTGGGGTTGATTTATTCAAATGGTTGTTGTTGTTGAAGGCAGAGAAAATGGTAAACAAATCAAAGAAAATTTTAAGTAAATCAGAGAGAATTTTTTTAGTTTGAAGAGAATTTCTCTGATTTGTACCAGAGAAATTCAAAGCTAGATGGTTGTTGTTGTTGTTGAAGGCAGGGAAAATGATAAGGAATTTCTCTGGATATCTACAAAGCTATGTCCTCATGGGAAGCCACTGATCTTTCTCTTATATTTGGATTTTTGATTTCTAAATTCTTACACTAACAAACACACTACAGACACAGACACATCCATTGGAAGAATGCAACATAATATTTTTATTAGATATATGCTCCAAATAATATACCAGGTAAATCTTAATTATTTAACTAGTTTTCAACTCGTTAGCCCAAATGCTTCCGGTGGTACTTCTTGTGAATTTTGTCAGTGAAACCGTTTTCAAACTAAATTAGCATTTTTATTCTAATTGCCCACAGAAGCCCCAAGGATCTTTTACTAGTGTAATCAAGGAAATTGAAGAAAAATGAAGAAACAAACCACAAGTACTGCACATGAGATTTACTTATTCACTGTTTGACCTCCGTCCACAGGAAAACTGACAAGAAAATTTCCAAATTTAATGGGAGATGTTGCAAGGAGATTAAAGGAATCAAATCACTTTAGTGGATAACATAACACCAATGGCTTATGAAACCCACTCACATCTTAAGTCAAAGTATATAATTACCCCCTTCATAAGTACTGTACAATTAATGAAGAACATAAAGCCAGTCATCGTCTTCTTCTTCGACGGCGGCGACGGCGATCGCGATCGGAGGTGGAGACTCGGAGGAGCCAGGAGAGGCGGGAAACGGTGTATCTGAAGGGAGTGGTGTTGTGAAGAGTGAAAATGCAGCGGTGTCGGCGACGCCGAGAGTGAGAGAGAGTTGATCAGAAGTTTATTGCTATGGTTGCGTGTGGTGTTGAGGTTGGTGTTGGGCTATGCTTCGCTGTGGTGCTGTCTCGGTGCAAAGGGAGAGAGAGTTGTTTGTCCATAGCTTCCGATGGTAGCTCTTCGTTTAGATCGGGCACGGAAGGAGCGACAAAGAGGGGATATGTTTAGGGACCTTAGACATCAAAAAATAATTTTGTGGATCTCTTCCATTATGAAAAGTGGGAGAGGGACCCTAGACTAATTTTCCCTTTAAAATAATGTAACATATTGTATTATTTTTTGATAAATTAATTAGGTTAGAAGGGCTTTTGGACTTAGCCCAATCATATATTTAACACATCATATAGACTGATCACTGTTAAATGAGACACTCTATAAAAGGTCAAAGATAGAACAGACACAAAATAAACAATTCTCTAAATTCTAAATCCCTTTCTCTCTCTACATTATTCTATCACAAATGAATTGGCAAAAGCATTGGAGAGGTTTTGATTGGTGCTGACCAAGATTCACTCCTTTTCTCTCTTCTATTGTAGGCCATGGGTCAAAATAAAATCAGATGAATTTTAATATTATCAGTATTGATAATTTATTTATTTGTTTTACGCTAATAATAAAATCTTACGATTTTCGATCCGATTTTACAATCTAATCTATAAATCCCTTCCAACAATCCAACCTAAAATGTTAATTTTAAAAACCTTGTAACATACTACTACCCGAAACAAATATATTTACAGCAATTTTAGGACCCAATATGTACGCGGCTTTAAGGCCGCTTGGGCATATACCCATCCCACCTCAGTTCCTGGACATATTGGGCCCTTGATGAGGCCAGGCCGTGACATTAAGGGCTGTTTTGGAAAATTACTATTATTTTAGTTAAAATATCAAAAAATTATTACAAAAAAATTAATTATTCATTTTATTTTTTTATACATCTTTTCATAAAAAATAAAAAAATTATTAAAAAAGTTTATTTCCGAAACAACCCTTAGTCCTTGCTGGCCTCATTTGGAAAGGGTTAATTTTAACTTAAAAGCCAAAAAATTATTAAAAAAATTTAAAAGTCAACAATATATACAACAACAACAAAAAAAAAATCACAAATTTTATTTTCTCTCTACTTTTTGTCACATTTTTTCGTAAATAGTTAACATATCATTCTAAATATTCTAATTTTGTTTATCTCATATTTTAATTTTAAAAATTACTAAAATAATTTGTTCCCAAACGGGGTTAGAGGTTCCCTTTTCATGATCCGATCCAACTTCGGCCCTTTCTGTAATTGGGCTAATTGGTGGAGGAGCCCATACAAAATAATTGTACCCAAAGGTCATGTTTGATCTATGACTTATTTTTGGATATTGAATATGATGAGATTATATATTTTAGGATTATTTATATTATGTTCGGTTAGAGTGAAATAAAATATGAAATAAACAATCTCGTGCTTAATCGTTAGATGAATGAGAGGAATAATCTGTATAGACCTAAACAATCCCGTGAGGAAGGTAGTATTAATTATTTCTTAGGAGTGTTTTGATAAGATAGTTAAAATTAATTTTTTGACTTTTTTAGTTTTTTTAACTATTTTATTAAGGCTTGGTTTGGTATAATAAAAAAAAGTTAAAAAATCAAAAAATTATTATTATATTTAAGTCACATCATCTTATTTAACTCACATCACCTCTACCACATCACTTCAAACCCAACCCATATCCAACCCATATTTTATAAAAAATCAGAAAGTGCACTTACTTAATTTATCCCAAACATATGAGAGATGTGATATGACCCAAAATAAATTAAAATTTAACTTTTGACATTTAATTCATGTTTCCAAATGGTCCCTTAATTTAATCTCACATATTGAATATAACTTATCCAAAAAATTTATCCAGAGTGGCCCACATTCCTCCTACCCCTTATTCCCTCATCATCCGATGAACACACTGGAAGAATTTACTGGATCTATATATTAGAAATTAAAACATCATAATAATTTGATTAAAATAAATAATTAACATAGATTGAAATGCGTATCATTTAATCTTATTATCACCATGAAATATTAAAGATATCAAAAATAGTCTTTATAATTGAAAAACCCTAATACCAGCTCTTTCCCTCCTCATAATCTTTTATTGTCTTTCAATAGAACTAGCAATCCTTTAATTCGCATATATAAAAATGTATGTAAATCGTAATAGAATAGGAGAGAAGACTGAACTTAAATAAAACAATCATTGAGCCTCCCGTTAAGGCACTCAAATAATTTAATAGGCCTTACACCATCATATCACATATCCACATATAAAATAATAAATTCACTAAAATATATCATGTCTAAAACTTTATGAATCACAATATTAATTTTAAGTTTATGCCAGTGAATCTGACTAAATTACTTTCAATCATTTTTTTTACAAACCAAGCAAAATAGAGTCCATGATAGTGACGTTATCGAAGTGTATTAGAGGTTGTAACTTGGCATAACGAAGTAAAATTTGTTGAGAATTTCAAACGCTCATTCAAATGCGTGAATGTATTACTCATTCAAACACTCTCTTCAAGTCGTTTTGAGTCGGCACTGAATGATTAAGGGTATGTTTAATTTGGTTTTTAAACAAAAATTTAAAATTTGACTAATAAATTTTTTTTTAATTAATATTTTTTTTTCAAATAATTTTTTTTTTTCAATTAAATTTTTTCTAAATAATTTTTTTCAATTTATTTTTTCCAATTAATTTTTTAAAATTAATTATAATGTGTATAATCCCATTATTATAAATAATAAAAAATAAATATAAATATTTTAAGTCTGAACAAATATATTTTTTAATTTATATTTTTTAAAATATTTTGTTCAAACTAAATACATTTATAATTTATCTTTTTCTAAAAATAAACAAAATAAAATTTTTATACACATAAACTAAAATGTAAACACGCTATCCCAATTAATTAACTTTTTCCTTGATCATGAAAAAGATATTCTACAACTTGGTGATTAGACTTGGTTTTGGACTTAGTAATCAATTGTCATATGGTCAGAATTGCGTCGATTGGAAATTTATTCACATTATTCGATACGGATCCCAAAATATATATATATATATATATATTATTTACTTTGCTTGGTTATAATTTTTTAAAAATATTTTTTAGAAAATTTTATTTTCTTATTTTTTGTATTTTTTTATTTTTATTGAATTTTTTAAATATTTTAAATAATTTTTTTTTTTACTTTTTAAACATACCTAACATAAAAATACTTAAAAAGTAAAAAATTTGTGAAAAAAATCTTTTAAAATACACTACATACCAAAAATATTAATAAAAAAAATATAAGAATTCAATACATTTTTTGTATTTTTATTTATTTATTAATTTTTTAAAATATTTTTTTACAATTTTTTTACTTTTTAGATATATCTAAGTAAGGTGCATCTAAAAAAGTAAAAAAAAATATTTACAATTTTAAAAATATTCACTAAAAATAAAATATAAAAAAAAAACTAAAAAACTAAAAAACTCAATTTTTAAAAAATTTAATCAAAAAAATTTACACCAAACATACTGATTAGAAATTTGCTTCTATTGAAAATTCCCCTATGTTGTTCTGGGAGGGTGTTGTGTCACCGTGCTTTGAGGCCGTGAGGCCTTTTTTTTAATTTATTTTGATAATTCGAATCGTTTATATTGTAAAGTATATTAAGTAAATTATTCATAAAAAAAATCAAGTTAATTAGACATCTGTAACCTATAATAATATCGTGTTTATGTTTAAAAAAATAAATAGTTAGTATAATTTTGATAATTTTTTTAAAAACAATTATGGTTTGATCATGGGGTTACGTATGTCCGATTAACCTCATTTTTTATATGGATGATATACTCGACAAACCCTAAAATATAAACCATTCGAATCATTAAAATAAAATCAATACAAAACTCAACAGAGCCATCACATCATGGTGGTGTGGGAAATTATTTAATATTTTCGGAGTACTACGTATCTGTACTCCCTAACCAATCATCATTCAATATATCCTCTCATATTCCCCAATCACCTAACAGAATACCCCATCTACCCACATTTTTCACCAATCACAATATTATAAAATATCACGTGTCTATATTCTGAAATTACTAAATAATTTCCCAGTGTTGTGACAGCACCCTCCCCTATCCCTTTGGAAATGGATAAAACAAAATTTGCACATGTAATTTTCTTGTATTGAAAATTCTTGCATATTATTCAATATACATATGGATCAACACATTTGACCCAAATTTGGTATTGAGAATCTGTAAGAAATCAAAGGTTAATCGGCTCTGATTGGTAGCTCGAAAACAATAAGACTCGAATGGCCCGAGTCCAAAACGACGTCGTTTTAGATTTTTTTCTGAATAAAAATAAGAAGAAGAGACAAGAAAGAGAGAAGAGGGAGTTGGGAAACACAAAGAAAGAGATACACATCATCATCAATAACAACATCTTCATCAACACATCATCATCATCAATAACAACATCTTCATCAACATTATCGTCATCATCATCAACAACATCTTCACCAACATCATCATCATTATCATTAACAACATCATCATCATTATCAACATCCACCGATTTCGATCAAATCGATCGATTTCAAACCTTGAAAAAAGAAGAAGAAGAAAAAGAAACTCAGTAGAGTCTCTGGTTGTCACGACCCGAACCCGCCCCCATGAGTTAAGGACGTAACCGGCCAGTAATCCTAAGATTACCTACGGCCTCAAACCAAAACAGACTTAACACATCAGAGTAAAGGGACCAAAAGGGAAGCAAAATTTAAAACTTTGTCCATAGAGCCGTGCTTATATGCACATCATAACATTCCATACAAACTCATGCTAATAACTCACGTCAGAAATGTAGTAGCATAAAATTCTATACAGACAGGATCATCCAACTAAGTCAACCCATGAAACTATATACAGACATAATCAAAAACTTCGCCACTATGACAAGATATAAATATATAATGGAAGGGCGAAGATGGGTCTCGTGCGTGAGACACAAGGGCTGACTCTCCAAAAACCTCTGTTGTTCCTCACAGATTTCACTGGGGCTGGGTTTGGACTTCTCCGGGTTCACCTACAAATACATGAATGAGCGTGAGCGATAGCCCAGTGAATAATATCAAATACAGAAGTTACGTAAACAATGTAGAACAACAGGTTCCAAACGGCCTTAGGCCCAATTCCTATTTCTACTTAACAGATATATAAGTATACGAAATTCAAATCAAGTGACTGTAGTTCCAACCATTCTGGCCTTTGGCCCATTCAGATTTCCATTCATGTCGAAACGGCCTTCGGTCCATTCATTTATGTCAAAATGGTCTTCGGCCCATTCATTTCTGTCAAAACGGCCTTCGGCCTACTCATTCATGTCAAAACGACCCTTGGTCCATTCGTTTACATCAAAACGACCTTCGGTCCATTCATTTATATCAAAATGACCTTTGGTCCATTCATTCACATCAAAATGACCTTCGGTCCATTCATTTACATCAAAACGACTTTTGGTCCATTCATTTATATCAAAACGACCTTTGGTCCATTCATTCACATCAAAACGACCTTTGGTCCATTCATTTATATCAAAACGACCTTTGGTCCATTCATTCATTCCTGTCAGACTTCTGTCCACAATCCCAATTAACAACTCATAACGTTTATAAGGGAATAAACAATTGGACATTGACAAGTTTTCAAATATTGATATTACTCACAGTGATCGGCTCGTGAATTCGCCCTGGAGCTTGACCCTACACATTCCATGCACACAAAAGGGCCATTAATCATTCAATCCGTCCCTTAATTCACATATTCCTCTTTAGGCTTTATAATGTGTAACACACGCCTAAGAGTGATTACAAGTGAAAGAGAACGGAAAACGAAACACAGAACGCATGAACAAAATTCCAGGAATTAGGGTCTCCGCTCGAGCGTGTACTTACCCGCTCGAGCGGACCCTTAAGGCCTGCAAAAGTACTGGTTGCATGAAAAATGCGCTCGAGCGTGGAATAGAGGGCTCGAGCTGAAGGCCTGTCTATAAAACTCCACGCTCGAGCGTGAGGCGTCCCGCTCGAGCGGACATCCAACTCTGCAAAAGTGCTGGGAGCACGATTCTCCCGCTCGAGCGTCCATTACCCCGCTCGAGCGGACATCAAAATTCTGGGTTTCCCAGATTGTGTTCTTGAGCTCCAAATCGGTTTTCCAGCTACATTACTTGCATGCAATGGCTCAAATTACACATTTACACATGCTAACATGCTACTAATACAAGATTGCAACATCAGGAAGCTCAATTTCATGATTTATCTACATGCATGTCCCAAAATATCTCAAACCCATCATCAACATGCTCAAATTCAAACATTCAAGACTTATACTCCTATGATTTGTACATGCATGTGGGAGATGCTCATCATTCTCAACTTAGATGGCACAAATGGTGATTACAACATGAGCTTCAACCGAAACTCTACATGAATCATGTGTTTCAAGCTCAAACATGCAAATTCAAAGTAACTTCTTACATGCAAGAGTTCTAAGACTTCAAACTCAACAAAAATCAGCTCATTACATGCTCTTGATCACAAAAACCCTTGAACTTACCAGATCACAATTTCAAACTTATGAATTCAAGACTAAAGGCTTACCTAGAGGCTCAATCTTCCAAACTATAGCAATTTCTTGAGTTTAATCCTCCAATTCTTCACAAATTTGAGCCAAACACCCAACTCTCCTCTTTTCCCTCTCTCTTTAGCCGACCCTCTCTTCTCCTTAGAATGTATATCAGCCCAAAAACGAGAATTAAGATGGAGTTTGAGTGTATAGAGTCTTGACAACAAAACCCACTAAGGCAAATATTATAATAATAAAGTGGTTGGGCTCTAACTCATCAATTTAATCGATTTAATCTGACCCA
Source organism: Camellia sinensis (assembly GCF_055761805.1). Lineage (NCBI taxonomy): Eukaryota > Viridiplantae > Streptophyta > Magnoliopsida > Ericales > Theaceae > Camellia > Camellia sinensis. The sequence continues at coordinate 199,018,224 of NC_138961.1, read as the reverse complement.
AATCAATTTCAAATTAAATTTCACCGTAGGCTCTAAAAATTATGCCGACCACAATGGCGTAATCAATTTCGGGTTCTGTGGCCGATAAGGCCTCCAATTTAATTTCCGAAGTGGTAAAATCAAACAGATATTCCTACGGTGAACAGATAGAAATTCAAAACCACATATTTTCACATAATGGCATACAAAACCATAACAAACACATAATCACATCTTATTAAGGACCAATTAACATATTACGGAACAGGGGTATTACAGTCTTCCCCCCTTTAGGAAGTTTGGTCCTCCAAACTTAATTCACCTTTAGTCAGGCACAATTCGGAACACTTTTTATTCAATGGTTCCAATCCTTTTGATAGTTAGCTGCTTAGTCTCAAAATCAAGCAACCCTCTGCTCTCAATCAGTCAAAGGTGTCACACCAAAATTAGAGTGTAGGCTGTGATTGTAAGCAAAGTCTGCCAACAATGGATAGATCTTTCAAATTCCCTGAAAAATCTACTGCATAATTTGGAGTATCTCTCCCAAAAATCTAACAAGTTCCTTCTGATCATACATCAATTTGCGGATGGAAAACAGTGCCGAATCATAATTCAGTTTCGTATCAAATTCATAATTTGTCCAGATCATATACAGGAGTCATAAGTCATGATTAAGTTTACGTGATACATCCATTAGCATTAACAGAACAGAACAGAACGAAACAGAACAGAACATATACGCGTGAGGTTACGAATAACCAGTTCCATAAGGGAACCTCCGGGTCCGGATAACATAACAGAACAGAAGCTGAGCCCCCATTGCCTCTTGAAGGCTTGTCAGAATTCAAACACATTTTTGGGTTCCTGTTTAAACAATAGATATTGGGACCCCATGCAAACAAGCAACCTTATCGATGTAACAGTGGCTACTCTACAAGCATTATACAAAACTTTCACAGGGAGGAAACGAGCAATTTAGTAACCCTTCATACAATAACCCAAATGGGACTTCCACCTTGAGTATTTAAGGTAGCCCAACAATGAAATTCATAATCACATATCCCTAATTCCATTCCGAAATAGAGGGAGGTCGAAGTAGCCCCGTCTATACCTGATGTTCAACTTCGACTTATAGATACCGAAATTATTTAGACACAAATTCAACAATTTCCTTCTTCACAATAGGTCGCCAACATTAGATGTTTCAAATGCCAACTAACTTTACCATAGACGGTTGGTCTATTTCCTTGTCACAAAAATTCGACTTATTCTCTAACAATCCCACAATTCACAATCCAATTCGGTATTTAGCTCAGTGACTTATCACGGTTATCCAAAGTCAATCAAAAGTCTACAGGAATATAAGGTGGATCCAGATACCATTTCTCGAATCAACAAAGGTAGTATCGAAGTAATTACCCATACAACGCACGTAGCCCGTATATCCCCATAATGCTGATTGTAAGATATAATCACATCGAAGCCGTCAATTTCTAACACAATACACGTGTTCTCAATTTATTCAACAGGTTACGGTCTACAATTCGGTTCAATATTCAATTTCCTGCTCCATCGAGTCTTTCCACACTATTTCATAGTTGCCAAAGCAGAAGGCAATTCATATATTAATCCCCATGATGTCAAAGATAATATCAAAACAGTTAGTCACATGTTAGACCCAATTTACACGTCCTCAAAGCCCAATCACTGAATATAACGGCACTGAGCAGTTATTCACAAGACGTACTGAATTCGCAAATTTCCGGATAATCAGGGTTTTTCAAAGCTTTTTGGATGTCAATAACATCTACATAATACCAAGGGATGACATTCCGAACAAAACAAAGGAATAATCGTCTCGGAATCGAAGCACACCCGTTCGCGACCGTCGGTGGCCGATTCTAGATTGATTATTCAAACCCACCAGTACGAAACCGTCGGTGGCAAAAGGTATCTCAATCAAAGGTGCTACGGCTTAACGTCCCCTAGCACGAAAGGACACTCCAAGAATGTCATCAAAGCAACACAACACCATTCACTATAACCTGATTTTCCCAAAATCTGGTAACACTGAAGCAACCACTCTCCCTTACAAAACATGTTCTGATCAGTCAAAGACAAATGTTCAGTACTGCTCAAAATCAAATCAATCTACCGTCATCGGTTCCCATAGCGTCAATCAAACAAAATGGAACAACACTCCTTACAACACCCAATCACGGGGTTTGTACAATTCGGTTCATTTTTAACACATATGTCCTCAATAGTTGGGGATTGGTTCTCAACGGTGTTCATAGTTAGATCAATCTGTTGACAGCCCACAAAAGGTCTTTCAAATAAGTCAAGCACTCCAAATGGATTCAAGTTTTGGGTCCATCAGTTTTCCTGCCAATAACAATCTGGTCATTTATTTATAGGCAATTCGTAAACCCCCCCCCCTTTTACAACATCAACTTAGATAGAGGTTCTTATCAATCAATCCAAGCAAAGGTCTTGTTAGATTAAATTAAACAAAGGTCCCGTCACATTATATCCATTGAGGGTTCCATCGGAACAATATCAGGAAAAGGTTCTATTGGATCAAGTCGGATAGAAGTTTTCTCAAATAGGGTATATTTGATTCTGTAAAGCTCACTCCGTTTGTTTAGGCACATGGCTGATAGTTTCACAACTGCCCTAAATTTATCAGTTCTCAAGGTCGTATGAGAATCATTCATCACAACTGTTCATATCAAAGTGTTTCAAATTACGTACAATACGGTATTGTCCACATAAGTTCAGGTATAGTTACATAAGCATGCAAGTGTTCATATCGGGAGGTACGTATTATAATCAGTATAGCAGTTCCCAAATAAGCCTTATATGCAAGAACATGGTGCACAGTAATACATTATACAAAGTTCCTCGGGTACACATAGTATGGGATCGTTACACAAAAGTTCCAAATTAGTCACATCACCCAGTCAACTTTCTACCAATCAAAATATATGGTCTCACAATTATAGAGTTTATCATTTAGGGCGTTCAACTTGGTCACACGATTACAGAATCATAATTCCAGTGGTTTAGTCATTGAAGACGGTAACATAATAAATCACCCTGAGCATAGGTGTAGATATATATATGTGCATGTGCATAGTCAATCAATATCCCAAAGCGTATTTCACAAATTTCCCAAACGGGCATATACCTCCAATGAATACAGTCTCGATCATGTGGGTCTAACCAATCTAGATACACATGCAGCAGATATAAAATATATGCCGATCCAAATCAAATAATATCCCAAGCGAAAGCGTACAAACGTACTAATTCAGAATCAATCAACACATAAGCATTCATTTGTACACAGTATAGATACCTGGGATAATGGTTACAACATTCTGAGTGCTTTCTGGGATGAGTGTGATTACTCCATCCTGAGTAGCAATTCCTACCACTGGTACGGATTTAGCCAATTGCATATTTATCAAATATCACATGCTGAACATTTACTAAGTAATTATATACTCAAATCATGTTCATATTTCAAATAGACACCCGTAGGCAGAATTGAATGCACATAAACAACTTTTCATGTATGTGCATTATAACAAAACAAACTTGTTGTACACATTAGTGTAACAATTTATATCTCATATTCGAATCATGTGTGGTACTTCTTTTAGCGTGACGTATCATATTGGTCAAGCATATCAACATATCTCATACATAGGCCACCATATTATTTCCCCCGGGCGAGGGTCTGTGCCACGGTATTATTTCCCCCGGGCTAGGGCTTCATGACCATAAGCCACAGTATTATATCCCCTGGGCGAGGGCCTCTGCTAAGGATACCACAATTATGTTCAAGGAGAATTTAGGAAATCATTCATTTATACCAAACATAGCATTATACTTAATACAAAGATTCACTAGTATGCACATACCAGAGAGCATACGTATTCCAAGGATTTACCATGCAAGCAATTTACAAATTATAGCACATGACTGTTCATACCGAAACACTTAAGCATATTCTTGATGCTTTCAAATTTATACTTATCACGTGAATGCATCCTAGATCTTTTCTAGACGCTTATTGCTCTTTTGGACAAGTGTGTGAGTTATTAACTCGTGCTCTGATACCACTCTGTCACGACCCGAACCCGCCCCCATGGGTTAAGGACGTAACCGGCCAGTAATCCTAAGATTACCTACGGCCTCAAACCAAAACAGACTTAACACATCAGAGTAAAGGGGCCAAAAGGAAAGCAAAATTTAAAACTTTGTCCATAGAGCCGTGCTTATATGCACATCATAACATTCCATACAAACTCATGCTAATAACTCACGTCAGAAATGTAGTAGCATAAAATTCTATACAGACAGGATCATCCAACTAAGTCAACCCATGAAACTATATACAGACATAATCAAAAACTTCGCCACTATGACAAGATATAAATATATAATGGAAGGGCGAAGACGGGTCTCGTGCGTGAGACACAAAGGCTGACTCTCCAAAAACCTCTGTTGTTCCTCACAGACTTCACTGGGTTGGGTTTGGACTTCTCCGGGCTCACCTACAAACACATGAATGAGCGTGAGCGATAGCCCAGTGAATAATATCAAATACAGAAGTTACGTAAACAATGTAGAACAACAGGTTCCAAACGGCCTTAGGCCCAATTCCTATTTCTACTTAACAGATATATAAGTATACGAAATTCAAATCAAGTGACTGTAGTTCCAACCATTCTGGCCTTTGGCCCATTCAGATTTCCATTCATGTCGAAACGGCCTTCGGCCCATTCATTTATGTCAAAACGGCCTTCGGCCTACTCATTCATGTCAAAATGACCCTTGGTCCATTCGTTTACATCAAAACGACCTTCGGTCCATTCATTTATATCAAAACGACCTTTGGTCCATTCATTAACATCAAAACGACCTTCGGTCCATTAATTTATATCAAAATGACCTTTGGTCCATTCATTCACATCAAAATGACCTTCGGTCCATTCATTTACATCAAAACGACCTTTGGTCCATTCATTTATATCAAAATGACCTTTGGTCCATTCATTCACATCAAAACGACCTTTGGTCCATTCATTTATATCAAAACGACCTTTGGTCCATTCATTCATTCCTGTCAGACTTCTGTCCACAATCCCAATTAACAACTCATAACGTTTATAAGGGAATAAACAATTGGACATTGACTAGTTTTCAAATATTGATATTACTCACAGTGATCGGCTCGTGGATTCGCCCTAGAGCTTGACCCTACACATTCCATGCACACAAAAGGGTCATTAATCATTCAATCCGTCCCTTAATTCACATATTCCTCTTTAGGCTTTATAATGTGTAACACACGCCTAAGAGTGATTACAAGTGAAAGAGAACGGAAAACGAAACACAGAACGCATAAACAAAATTCCAGGAATTAGGGTCCCCGCTCGAGCGTGTACTTACCCGCTCGAGCGGACCCTTAAGGCCTGCAAAAGTACTGGTTGCATGAAAAATGCGCTCGAGCGTGGAATAGAGCGTTCGAGCTGAAGGCCTGTCTATAAAACTCCACGCTCGAGCGTGAGGCGTCCCGCTCGAGCGGACATCCAACTCTGCAAAAGTGCTGGGAGCACGATTCTCCCGCTCGAGCGTCCATTACCCCGCTCGAGCGGACATCAAAATTCTGGGTTTCCCAAATTGTGTTCTTGAGCTCCAAATCGGTTTTCCAGCTACATTACTTGCATGCAATGGCTCAAATTACACATTTACACATGCTAACATGCTACTAATACAAGATTGCAACATCAGGAAGCTCAATTTCATGATTTATCTACATGCATGTCCCAAAATATCTCAAACCCATCATCAACATGCTCAAATTCAAACATTCAAGACTTATACTCCTATGATTTGTACATGCATGTGGGAGATGCTCATCATTCTCAACTTAGATGGCACAAATGGTGATTACAACATGAGCTTCAACCGAAACTCTACATGAATCATGTGTTTCAAGCTCAAACATGCAAATTCAAAGTAACTTCTTACATGCAAGAGTTCTAAGACTTCAAACTCAACAAAAATCAGCTCATTACATGCTCTTGATCACAAAAACCCTTGAACTTACCAGATCACAATTTCAAACTTATGAATTCAAGACTGAAGGCTTACCTAGAGGCTCAATCTTCCAAACTATAGCAATTTCTTGAGTTTAATCCTCCAATTCTTCACAAATTTGAGCCAAACACCCAACTCTCCTCTTTTCCCTCTCTCTCTAGCCGACCCTCTCTTTTCCTTAGAATGTATATCAGCCCAAAAACGAGAATTAAGAGGGAGTTTGAGTGTATAGAGTCTTGACAACAAAACCCACTAAGGCAAATATTATAATAATAAAGTGGTTGGGCTCTAACTCATCAATTTAATCGATTTAATCTGACCCAAATCAATTTCAAATTAAATTTCACCGTAGGCTCTAAAAATTATGCCGACCACAATGGCATAATCAATTTCGGGTTCTGTGGCCGATAAGGCCTCCAATTTAATTTCCGAAGTGGTAAAATCAAACAGATATTCCTACGGTGAACAGATAGAAATTCAAAACCACATATTTTCACATAATGGCATACAAAACCATAACAAACACATAATCACATCTTATTAAGGACCAATTAACATATTACGGAACAGGGGTATTACACTGGCGGAGCTCTCTCTCTTTCTTCTCTCTTCCTCTCTCTTATTTCTCTTTCTCTTTCTCTTTCTCTTCCTCTCTCTTCGTCCCTCTGTTTGTCCTTCAAAGATCTAATGGAGGGAAAAACTGTCCAAAACAACATTGTTTTTGGCAGTCAAGCCATTCGGACCGAAAGATTTTCGAGTTACGAATCATTTTTCAAAGTTAATATATGTTTGTATCACGTTAGTGTGGGTGATGATATAAATGCATATTCTTTTAAAAATGAAAATTTTATTTAAAAACTCTATTCAAATACTTATATTCCATATAATTTGGTATTCTAATAAATCCCTATTATTTTAGATATTTAATTCACTAAATTTTAATTCTTATATTTAAGGTATTTTATAGACAATTTTATCCTTATAAAACTTTTAGCAACTTGGTGATGTTAACATTCACATTAAATAAACTTGACAATGTGAATGTTCACATCATAGAACATTTATACTGTTAATGTGAACAGTAATGATACTTCACCCTATTATTATTAGAAGCATTTTGGTAACTACGTCACCTATAAGACTTAAGGTAAACTACCAATAGGTTGTAATAATTTGACTTAATTCTCATCAAATTCTATTGAAAATAAGTCATAGTAAAAATTGTTGCTAAAAATAATTTTTTGTGGCAATTTTTTTTGCATATGTCGCTAAAAATTGACAATTAATAACTTTTTTTGTCACAATTTTTATAAATTCTTGCTAAAACTTACAATTAGTGATTTTTTTTTGTGACGAATTTTTCAAACTATCGCTGAAAGTTAAACATTAGTGACTTTTTTGTAATGATTTTTTTTAAACGAACGTTAACACTAATAATTAGTGATATTTTTTGTGACAAAATTTTCAAACTGTCGTTGAATATTAATAATGAATGACATTTTTTAATAGTATTTAATGAAAAACGTCATAAATTCTCATAGGACCTATTAAATAACAAGTCTACTTATTAGGAGTTATACATAGGTCCTCTAAGACTTATTAAAATATAAAAAAATAATTTAAATTAAATAAAATATAAGTAAGTGCAAAATGATTTATTAATAAATACTCCTTAAAAATTATCATTAAAAAAAAGGCTTATAAGTTCCATGCGTGCAGGTGCTTAAAAAATCAAGTTTGAGAAGACTAAATAAGTGTATTTTTTTATTTTTTTTGTATTATGTATAAAAAAAATAGAAATAAGATGTTGATTGATGTGACTTAAAAAAAATAAAAAAATAAAATAAATGTACTTTTTTAAGTTAACCAAACTTAACTTAAATTATGAGTCTCCCGCTAGATACGAAATTTCCGTCTGAATCTCCTAGGTTCCTCCTGTCCACACTCATTTTTACGGGAAATGTCATTGAAGAGAGATTTGATGGTGTAATACAAAGATGACTTGGAGACAAAAATATAGGAGAGAATTTGATTAAGAAAAGAGGCGTGCACAATATAGCGTTTCAAAATACAGGAAACTATTTAATATGAAAATATTGAACAATAACCCAATATAAAAAATTATTCAATAATTTTGGAACATTACGTAATCATACATTAAGCCAATCATCAATTGCTTAGATACATGTTGTTTCCTTATTCACAAAATAAATCGCGGGGCCCTATCCCTCTCTATCAGTCAAAACTTTGTGGAGTACCACGTGTCCATACGCCGAAAATACTGAATAATCACCTTCAAAATATGATATTTATTTTTGCACACTAAAACTTATTAGTTCCACTAATCATTTATTACTAATGAAGTAATGTCATATATAAAATAATAAATAACTTTTATACACAATATGCCTCCGCGTGGGAAGTGGGTTGGTTTTTTAACTTTTTGACTTTTTTAGCTATTTTAGCCTGGGCTAAAAAGCTTGGTTTGGGAAGGGCTTTTTGACTTTTTGGCTTTTTGACTTTTTGGCTTTTTTGACTTTTTTTGTGAGAGAAAAGTGTAATGATTATGGGTTGGATGTGATGTTTTGTTTGTTGTGGCTAAAATAGCTTATTTTATTTTTTGTAGTTAAAATAGCCAAAAAAACTTGGAAACCTTCTTCCCAAACGGTGATACCACATAGCTTACTTCCAGAGGCGGAGGCACACAAGAGCCAAGGGGTCACGTGACTCCATGGGTTTTTGGAATTTTTTTTTTCCAAACATAAAGAAAATATTTTAAATAAAAAAATTTATAAAAATATTATTTAAAGTAAAATGTCAATGATATTTTTAAAATTATGAGAACAATAATGGTTATTTTGATTGAAAGTAAAGAAATTATGATAAATTATATTATTATTTATGAAAATTTCAATATAATGGTGATGTCTATCATTATCGACATGCAAACATAATTAACCGCAATGAAGATATATGAAATTTATTAGATCGTTAGATACATTTGACATGTAGAGTTTGTCCTCCATATGTTTCTTTCCATTTATAATTAAAATGACCACTATATAAATTATAATCAAGTAACACATCTTCAATTATAAAAAATAAATAAAAAATTATAATAGGTCATAACTAATATCAAAATGAGTCATAACTAACTATTACTTGATATATAGTCATGACCAAAATAACAAGCACAAGAAGTTATAACTAAATTATATCTAACACTATGATTTGTCATAATTAAAGACCACGAAGATCATAATTGCAACATATGATAGACACTTTTTTTTATGGTGTGCTTTATAGAATTTCTCTACTAAAATATATTATTTTTATCTCAACTTATCTTCTTTTTTAATTTTTCAATCTACCTATAAATACTTACTCCCCAATATTTATATAAAATTTAATCTCAAATCCTTTAATTTAAAATTCACAGTTATTTAAATGGACTCTTAATATTTAAGTTTAGTAATATCTCATTGTTGTTTATTAAAAAAAAAAAAATTTGGCTTGATTAAAGTTTTCCAAAAATATTTTTCAGAAAATTCTACTTTCTTGTTTTCCTTATTTTTTTATTTTTACCGAATTTTTTTAATATTTTAAGTAATTTTTTTAATTTTTAGACATACCTAACATAAATATACCTAAAAAGTAAAAAAAATTGTAAAAAAAACCTTTTAAAAATTCACTAAATACCAAAAATACAAAAAAAAAACGAAAATTCTGTACATTATTTGTATTTTTATGTATTTATTAATTTTTTAAAATATTTTTTCACAATTTTTTTACTTTTTAAATACATCTAAGTAAAGTGTATCTAAAAGAGTTAAAAAAAAATGTTTAAAATTTTAAAAATATCCACTAAAAACAAAAAAAACATGAAAATCAAAAAATCAATTTTCAAAAAACTTAATCTAAAAAACTCAAATCAAACACACTAATATTATCATTAATTTGTGCCCCTCTCCATTAAATTTAGGGCAAATTACATATACACCCCTCGAGGTTTGGCTAAATTACAGATACCCCCTGAGGTTTCGGAAATTACATCCCGCCCCTGAGGTTTGTATTTTCATAACAATTTGCCCCCTGAGGTTTATATTTCATAACAAATTGCCCCCTAATTTCTTATGCAAATATAGCATTCAGGGGAGAATTCGTAATTTCTCAAACCTCAGGGGCATCTGTAATTTAGCCAAACCTCGAGGGGTGTATATGTAATTTGCCCTTAAATTTATGGTTACGCCACTGCTTACTTCCATAGGCTCACGAAGCACACACATGCACGCAGCTAAGTTATGACATTCTTCTCTTTACCTTGCATGAAATTTTCCTATACAATCTATTTATCATAGTTTTATACATTTTTAATAAAAGATTAGTTTTTGTTTATTCATTTCGTCGGTTGTTTATTATCATTTTTTTTTAATCTTCTACAGTAGTAGTGCTAGGAGTTACGAAGAGGTGAAAAGAGTGAGGACGTGGCTGCGGTGGGTGGAGAAAGGATAGGGGAGGGGCAGGGTGATGAGAGGGTGGGTGTAAATATTATTATTTTTTGTATTAAAATAAATTTTGACTTAGTTTTTTTTATGGGTATATTGGTAATAAAAAAAAGGATTAACTTTACTTTATTGTGACAACTCTCACCACTGATTAGTGTTAATCTACGATTAAGCATATTAAATGACTGATTGACTGAAATCCTGAACTGATTGATTGGGTGTATAGCTTAAATGCATTTCTATCTGTTGACTGTTGAATGATCTGTTCGTGTTTTGCGCTTTAAACTGTAAATTGAAGGCCTTATCGACGACCGAATATGAAATCGAGTAATGTTTTATACTAGTTAGAATTTATGTGATTTTATGGTATATTTAATTGGAACCTAATTTAGTATAATTAAATTAGATTAAATAATGTTAAACTACACTAGTTATGTTTATTACCCTTTTGCCATCTAGTAGGCCACTTCATCAAATGTTGTTTGAAGCTTAGTCTTGCATCATTCTTCATTTCCTCTAAGACCAAACGTAAGAGAGAGCTAGAGTGTTGGAGACATTGAATTCATCTAGAATTCTTGCTTGAAATTAGAAGTTTTCAAGAGAGGATTGCATTTTTGAGCTTCTACATTTGAAATTGGAGACCTAAGGAAGAGAATTTACCTTCTTGTTCATATTTTGGATTGGTTCTTGCATGGTTTAGATGATTGTTGGAGTTTAGAGCCAAGTTATGGCTTAAATTGTTGAATTGAAACTTGAATCATGCATGCATGTACATATTCTTGCATTTTGAAGTCGATTTTCATGAAATCTTGCATGCAAGTTTACATTCTTGTTCTAGTTCATGAGTTCATCATGGTTTTGAGTTTAATCTTGTTTTGGATCATGTTTTGAATCATTAGAATTAACTAGAATTCATGCATGTCAGATGTTCTTCATGTTCATGAAAACTTCTTTGAAATTATGTTTAATTGAACTACATTTGGGTTTTGATTTCTCAAATTGATCCTTAAAACATGTCATATTATGAGTTTACAAGTGTTTTCCAGAAAATTAGCCCAAAAGGATCGAATTTGATGCTTTAAAGTTGAGTTTTGAGCTTGAGGTTCGAATTTGGAAATTCCAGATTTTGGACTCACATTCGAGCGGGGAACTCCACGCTCGAGCGTACACACTGAGTTCATGCAGTTCGTTCGAGCGGAGAAAGTGACGCTCGAGCGGGAAATGTGTGTATCCAGTACTTTGCATGTGTTTACAGTCTGCTCGAGTGGAGGAATGCACGCTCGAGCGAGGACTTGTGTCTCACGCTCGAGCGGAGGTCGAGCGTCCATCGAGCCTGAATATCACTTATCCAGTACTTTTGCAGTCCGCTCGAGCGGAGTAAGTCACGCTCGAGCGGGGCTCTTTTGTCTGCATGTCCGCTCGAGCGGGGAAACCCACGCTCGAGCGAGACCCTATTTTAGCAAAATTTTGAACAGTGTTTTTAAAGTGTATTTTTGCATCCTCATTCCATCCTAGGCATTCCTAGACCTAGTTTAAGGCATCTTAATGAGGTTAATGCTTTAGAACCACACCGAGTCAAGATGGGGATTAAGTTATTATTTCTCAACTGTGTAACTTAGTGTGTGTTCGTTCTGTAACTGTGTAGGGTTGGCATCCGAGGATGCTCTAGCTGCTTATAGCCCAGTGCTCTGTGAGTAACAATGTTGTAAAAATATGTTCAATGATGAATATTTTTGAATGAACAACTATACTGCTTTCTGAAATGATATTTCTTACTGAATGAATGCTTGTCCTATTTGCGAACTGTGTTCGTGGCATCCATAACAATTTACTGTTACTATACTGTACTTCTACTGTCACAGAGATCTCTGTCGGTTCCCATGTTTGGAACCACTACTGTTTACTGATATGATGGTCATCAACTGACTGTTCGGTCTGTTAAGACCTACTGTACTGTTTTGCTATTGGATGTACCACACATGACTATTATAGTTTCTGAATGACTGTTATGGCATGAAGCCACAAACTAAATAACTGATATACTGATAAATGACTGTTTTCAATACTGAAAGAACATTCATTCTTAACCTTTTTGCGCATATGTTATTCACTGAGTTTTAGCTCACTGCTCATATATATATGTAGGTGTTCAGGCACCGGACCGTTGCTAGAAGCGTTAGGCTAAGCCCTTGTTTTGGCAAGCCAACCTTTGTGCCTCACTTCGAGGTTCCAGATCTGTTCAAGCTAAGGCTGCTTTTGGGGTGTCTCAGATTCACCCTATCTGTCTCTGTTATGTATAGACTGAATGATATTTGTACTGTACAGTTATGGTGGGGATTTGGTCCCTAACCTGAATGCTTGTAAATGATGTATGTATATACTGTTTTTGTTTTGAATGTGAATATGTTATGAAAAGTCTATTTGCATACAGACTGTCACAGTTTGTTGGACATCTTTTAATTACTGTTTTGGCTTCCACCAACCCATGTACTCTGTATTACTGTTATTACTGTTAAGCAGGCCTTCGGTAATCACGGATTACTGGCCGGTTACGGTACCAAACCCATAGGGGCGGATTTGAGTCATGACATTTTCCCTTTATGATTTATCTATGTGTATTTTATCATTTAGAAATAAACATACGGTCCCTTGTGATTGATGGACTAATGTACATGAACGTATGAATTGTATGGGTGAACAAGGTTATTTATGTATAAGTGCATTTTAATTTGGAAAATGCTATGGACTCCAAACAAATTATTAAATTTTCTACCAAACCTCTCACATGGGTGTGGGGTACACACAAATCAAATGTGTGTGGGTCTCACACCCATGTGAGAGATTTGGTAGAAAATTTGATAATTTGTTTGGGATCCCCAACATAACTCTTTTAATTTTTAAATTTAAGTTGAAACAACACGTGCACTTTAGTCAATATCACATAAGATTACATGTTTATTTTCAAAATTATATATATACATATATATATATATATATATATATGAAACAAATTAGAAGAAGATAATGCAAAATTTGTCCCAAAAAAAAAAAAAAAAAAAAAAATTAATAGACTAGGGAGCGTATTGAGACAGAAGTATGCGTGCAACTCGTGTTAGAGGAAGCCTTGCGTGACTAGAAAGAAAGAGAATTCTAGGCAGCCAAACAAACAGGCACAAACCAAGGCCACGTGATAACATCTCACTTTTAAGCCACACATATGAATCAATGAATCAATCATTAGCTTTGCTCTCAAGATTGTACATTCTTTCCTTTTTTTTTCTTTTTTTTTTTATCATGCTTGATTCATAAATTTTTTGTAAAAATTTAAAAATAAATAAATAAATAAATAAATAAATAAAAAACGTGAATGAAATATTATTATATTTTATATTTCACACACATTTTTTTTTAAATTTATATTCAAATCTATAAACTAAATACAATATTGATTGGAAATTAATTTTTCTTGCACGCCCATTTTGCAGCAATTTGATATAACAAAAAAACCAGAATTTCAATGAAACTGCCTAAATATATATAAAAAAACAACAAAGAGGAGAGAGAGAGAGAGGGGGCAACTTTCTTAGAAGAAAGACATTATGATTAGAGCTTGTTTGTGGTATATGTAAGATGTGGCTGAAAGATATATATAAAAAGGCACCGACATGGCTTTTTAGTCGTTGTTCCACTTTCACCCGTGTCACGTGATACGGGTTAGTCTTGTGCTATTTGGGGGGTTCATGATTCCAATTATTTATGGGTAGGGTTATTTTAATTTAAAAAATAAATATGTTTTTTAAATTAATAATGTGATAGTTACTTAAAATATTTAAGGTAATTTTAGTTTGGATTTTTTGAAGTTATCTATCTTAATTTGAAAGAGCATTTTGATTTAGTAGATCTATTTTGGGGCCGGCTTAAGTAGTTCAAATAGTTTACTGTTTAGTACTCTGTGAATAGAATATTTATATAAAAAATTAAGATGATCAGATATATATATATTTGAATCACATTTGTATTACTCCCTCCGTTTTAAAATATTAGCCCATTTTGGAAATCTAATTTTTTTTTTATAGTGCCATTATTATACTTCAAAAATATTAACTTTCCAAACTACCATTTGATAGTACAATTATTACACTTCAAAAATATTAATGTTTGTAAATTCAAAATAATGGAAAAACAGAAAATTTATGATTTTAGTCATTGATTTTTAAAATAGACTAATATTTTGGGAAAATGGACTAATATTTGGGAGAATAAAAAATAAAACAAGAGACTAATATTTTGAGACGAAGAAAGTACAAAAATGGATGCCTACTTTTGAAATTATAATTATCGTCCATTTTTGTAAAACAACTGTAATTTAAATATATAACTACCGATATTCGATTATCTTAATTTTTTAACAAGTTTTAAAAAATAAAAAATTCAGATCACCAAGATCGACCTCAAAATGGGCCAGCAAGCCCAAATGCTCCAATCCTTTTGTTTTTATATACATTATTAGGTGTTAAAAATAGATCTAGAAAGTAGGTTTTTATCATTTTTCATTATTTATATTAGTCATGTAAATATATATATATATATATATATATTGATGGAATATCCATAGTCACATAATTATATCATATTTGTCATAAAAAAAATGACAATATATTATTAAAATTATATTTTTGTCTATTTTTTTTAAATACGATTTAATTATATGAAATATCCAATAAATTTAAATTTTTTTATGGGTTTAACAAGCGTTACGAGATGAATTAGGGGTGATTAAAAAAATCAATGGAACCTGCAAATCTCATGTTATATAAAACTTTTTAGGATTGTAGAAACAAATTGAACCAAATCAATTTTTGTGATTTGCTCTTTAGTTTGATTACATAATCTCAACAATTTGATTACAATTTCACCATTTTATATTTACTTTAAAAGTAGGTGTTGTGACAGCACGTGATGTCACACCGCCTGACGTTTGTTCCTATTATATTTTAATAATTTGATTTGTTTATATTATAAAATTTGTTAAATATTTTTTTTATAAATTAATTGAACATATATAACTTAATAATCAAGCCAAATAATAATTTTAAGAGATTATCAAAGTCATACTAACTATTTATTTTTTCTAAACATAAACATGATCTTATTATAAGTTACAGATATTTAATTAACTTGAATTTTTTTCATAAATACTCTACTCAATACTATAAATAATTTAAATCATTAAAATAAATCAGGACATCCCTCACAACTTATTCGCACCACACCAACCCCGGCACAATCTAATACATTACCCGCTCATAATTTGAATTATAAAAGCACATCTAGAATCAACCCCATCAAAACAACAATTTCTGCTAAAAAAAAAAAAAAAGCACAACAATTCTTACCAAAAGTCTTGGAGGACAATCGTAAACCCTTCTCTGTGTAATACACGTTTATATAGTTCCACTATACATTAAAAAATGTTCAAACTGGTGAACCTTTTTTTTTTTATATATAAATAAAAATAAAAAATGATAATGCGAAAAATGTTTTAAAGGCCATGAGTCGGAGGACATGCACCAAACAATCCATCTGTGTTGTGTTGTGTTGTGTCTGCCCATTATTCCCTTCATACCCCTCCAACTGAACAAAATAAATAAAATAATGTGTACATAAGCACTTGTACTTATTCATTATTGATGGGCAATTATAAAAATATATATTGTGGGGATATATTTTCTGAGTATTAATACGTGGTTAAGGTAACGCCGACGTGTCAGCCGAAGTGCCACGTGTCCTGATCATGACGCCGAGGTTATCTCAGCAAGGCCGAGGTTATCTCCGAAAATATCGGGATCCGAGATAAGCGGATAAGGCACAAGAATCCTAGAAAAGGGAAATACTACAGTTGGGAAAGGATAAGACTCTTAGGGAGTTTATCCCAATCCTATTAGGAGTCCAAGATTGATAGTAATCCTAAGTCCATTAGAGCTAGGCTCCTGTTGGGACAAGGATTAAG
Source organism: Camellia sinensis (assembly GCF_055761805.1). Taxonomy (NCBI): domain Eukaryota; kingdom Viridiplantae; phylum Streptophyta; class Magnoliopsida; order Ericales; family Theaceae; genus Camellia; species Camellia sinensis. The sequence goes on along the minus strand of NC_138961.1, from coordinate 199,001,616 downwards.
TTAGCTATAAAAGAGAGGCACCTCCGTGGGTCTAAGGTACACAATTTATATTCTGAATAGTGAGTTTGCACTATTGATTATCTGTGAGAGATATACTGACTTGATCGTCGGAGTGCCTCCGGGTGGATGAACCACCGCCGGAATCTTCTCTTTCTGTTGCAGGTTAGACAGGTGTCATCTATTCTGCTAGTACTCTCCAACTGAATATTAAGTTGGTAGTGTGGTCAGATTTTCACCCACACAATTTGGCGCCGTCTGTGGGAACGAAAGAAGAATAGATGGCCAGTAACGGACAGAAATGAAAGATTGGGGACGACACTCCTGCTAGGAGTGGGAGACCTATTGACCTTGATGTCGATGGAGACGAATGCAACGCAGAAACTCGTGACCAAAATCACGGAGTGAAAGACGTCGGCCAGATTGGCGACGCACCAAAGAAACCAGATCGAAGTGGTTACTATAACGAGGATGACCTCCAGGTTTAGAAGAATAGATGCCTGCAGAGGGACGAAGAGGTAAAAGAGATGGCAAACAAACTGGCAGACCTGCAGTCGATCGTCAATTTCATGATGCAAAATAACGTCATGCAGCCACCGTTCCCGCTGCACGATACGCTGATTCCAGCGGCCAATACCCAGAAGGAGGGGCAGAAAACAATCCCCGTAGCCCCTCAGCACAACGGGAGCGAAAAACACTCTCACCGACCCTCCAGGGAAGTCGGACGAAGAGAGTCAAGAAGAGAAGAATCACGGAGGACGCATCGCACAAAGGAGGCAGACCCCAAAGGACATCGGCATGTTCAGGGACAGGCACTGTGCTTCGACACAACTCATGGAGAAGGATCGAAAAGGGCTCACCATGAGGCCGAGAGTAGTGTACCGAAAAGACTGAAGTCAAAAGATAGCCGAGCTCCTAGGCGAAGCAAAGAAGACTTGAGAGATTACCTCAAGAGGAAGCAACAGAACGCCGATGCCGAGGTAACTTCACCTGTTAAGCCGAGAACACCATTCTCGGTGGAATTAGACAAATTCGAGGCACCAAAGAGATTCAGTATGCCAAGGTTTTAAATATACGATGGTAAGTCAGACCCCAACTTCCACGTTGGATTATACTTGAACTCAATGGCATTACATAGTGGGAACGAGCCGTTGCTCTGCAAAGTGTTCCCCTAGTCCCTCGGAGAGATTGCATCAGATTGGTTTCACAAATTACCAAAGGGAAGTGTGAAGACCTGGGAAGGCATGGCTGAGATGTTTATGGCCAGGTTCGTGGCAAACAAGCTTCAGCCATTAAGAGTGGATGCATTGATGGCTCTGAAGATCAGCAAAGATGAAGGCCTTAGGGCCTATGCCAAAATATACTATGAGGTGTTCAACCGAATACCTGAATGTAATCAAGAGGTGGCAGTCGTGTCTTTCAAGAACGGCCTAAAAGATGACTGTCCACTACGGAAGTCATTGGCAAAGACATTGCCAAAAAGTATGGAGGAACTCATGGCCAGAATCGAGAAGTATGCCAGAGCCGAGGAAGATACGTTGGGGAATAATGAAACAAAGCACGAGAAAGGAAACGGCTCGCCGAAGCGAGGCCGAGGTAACAACGGATCCTCCAAACAAGAGACAAAACTGAGGGATGTACAGGCAGTGACAACTGTGTTCCGAATCCCAATTCACAAAGTCCTGGATCAAATTCGGAACCAGCCCTATTTCAGAACGCCAGAGAGGACTCAAGGAGAGATCATGGGAAGAAACATTGGCAAACATTGTGCTTACCACAATGAAGATAGGCATACAACTCAAGGTTGTAGAACCCTGAAAACACATTTGGAAGACCTGGTGAGACAAGGACATCTGAGAGACTTTGTCGATGAGACCAGGACAAGGGAAGAATGGGCAAGGTTGCCTCAGGCACCAGCAGCCCCACCTCCCCCAGCACAACAGCAGCCGCAGGCAGGAGGACCTCGAGTAATCAACGTAATCCACTCGAAGGTCAACGAAAACGAAATCCGAGGAGAGACCCAGAAGGTAAAACACCTACAACATGTCTACCAAGTCGGGAAAAAAAGATATTGGGCAGAAGAGTGCCAGGGACCAATGATAACCTTTACTGAAGCCGACTTAGAGATGGTCCACCATCTCTTTAATGATGCCTTGGTAGTATCCCTCCAGGTTGGGGAGTGCCAAGTGAAACGCATCCTGATTGACCAAGGCAGCTCTTGTGACATCATGTACATCCGATGTTACAAGGAGCTCGGCCTTCACCCAGATGATATGAAATAATCCAACGGCCCAATGGTTGGGTTTAATGGAACACCGACATGGTCACTGGGAACAGTAAGCTTGGAAGTGCAGGCTGGCACCAGGAAGATCAAGACAGAATTCACCATCATCGACACACCCTCCCCTTACAACATCATCTTGGGAAGGCCATGGCTGCATATGATGGGGGCGGTTCCCTGAACATTGCACCAACTATTGCGATTCCTAACAGAGTATGGGATAGAGGAAGCCAGAGGCGATCAGCTGCAGGTGAAGAATTGCTCCATGGCAGCAATGAAATCTACCTGCAGCATACGAGAGCCAGAAAAGGCAGAAATTGAAGATGAGGACGTGGAAGTCCTAGAAGACGTCGGCAAGGAGCCAGCCGAAAAAATCAAAGAGGCACTGAAAAAAATCCTCGTCCAGGATAGGGATGAAGAACGTTTTTTTCTTCTAGGCTCGGGCTTAGCTGAAGAAGAAGAAAAAGAGTTGGAAGCTTTTTTGAGAGCAAATATTGAGGTATTTGCTTGGACACCTTACGAAATGCCAGGCATTGACCCCGAGGTCACTTGCTATAAGCTGAACGTTGACAAGTCAGCCAAACCTGTAATTCAACGAGCGAGAAGACCGACGTTGGCACACGTCGAAGCAGTAGAGGAAGAAATAGACAGACTTCTGGAGGCCAGGGCCATTAGAGTTCACTGCCTAACGTGGCTATCCAATACAGTGGTGGTAAAGAAGAAGAACGGTAAATGGAGGGTTTGCGTAGACTTTACTAGCCTCAACAAAGCCTGTCCCAAAGACAGCTTTCCTCTACCTAAGATTGACCAGCTAGTAGATGCCACTTCAGGGCATGGAAGAATGAGCTTCCTAGATGCCTACAGAGGGTACCACCAGATAGCCATGTACCCCCCAGACGAAGAGAAGACCGCGTTCATCACCCCAAAAGGCCTGTACTGTTACAGAGTAATGCCTTTCGGGTTGAAAAATGCAGGAGCAACTTACCAAAGGTTGGTAACCAAAATGTTCAAACACCTGATTGGCCGAACAGTAGAAGTCTACATCGATGACATGGTCGTTCAGACCAAGGAGCTTGAGGGTCATCTCGCCGATCTAAAAGCAGTCTTTGAAATCCTTAAAACATATCGGCTCCGACTCAATGTATCGAAGTGTGCATGTGGAGTTGGATCTGGTAAGTTTTTAGGATACCTGGTGACCAGAAGGGGCATTGAGGCTAGCCCAGATTAGATCAAAGCCATCCTAGAGTTGAAGAGCCCAACGTCGACAAAACAGGTGCAGATGCTAACTGGAAGGGCCGCAGCCCTGAACAGGTTCATAAGCAGAAGCTCAGACAAATGCAAACCTTTCTTCAACTTAGTGAAGAAAGCCATGAACTTTCTTTGGACAGAGAAGTGCGAAGACGTATTAGCCGATCTAAAGAATTACCTGACCACAGCTCCAGTTCTTTTGAATCCAGAACCTGGGGAGGAACTGTTTTTGTACTTGGCAGTTTCAGAACATGCGATAAGTGCAGTACTAATCCGAGAAGAAAAATGGGAGCAATGAGCTGTTTACTATGTAAGCAAAACCCTAGTCGACGCAGAAACAAGGTATCTACCCTTAGAGAAATTGGCATTGGCTTTAGTAATAGCTTCGAAGAAGTTGAACCATTACTTCCAGGCCCATAAAATTGTGGTACTGACAGAACATCCATTGAAGTCCCTATTGCAGCAGGGAGACTTAACAGGAAGAATAGCCAGATGGGCAGTCGCCCTAGGCCAGTATGATCTGGAGTACAGGCCCAGAACAGCAATCAAAGGCCAAGTTCTGGCCGATTTCGTGGCCGAGTTCATGCCAAGTTCCATCGTACATCGGGCTCCGTTGAGCCAAGATGAACGATGTCCAGACAACCAAGAAGAAGCCCAGGCAAAGGCGAAAGAACAAAAGAAAGAAAAAAAACTCAGACCCTGCAGTATTTACATCGGCAACTCCTTTAGATTGTTCGTTGATAGGAGTTCAAACTGACAGGGAGCGGGGGCAGGAGTAGTATTGATATCCCCAGATAGGCAAGTACTAGAACAATCAATTCGTTTGGGGTTCAAGGCCTCAAACAATGAAGCAGAGTATGAAACACTCATTGCAGGACTGAAGCTGGCAACAACAGTGCAAGCAGATGAGGTAATAATTTTTTGTGCTTCACGACTGATAGTTAACCAGACAATGGGCGAGTTTGTAGCCCGAGATGAACGAATGTCGGCTTACGCGAAGGAGGTCATCAGGTTGTTAACCTTGTTTCAGAACTGCCGACTACTTCAGGTAAGGCGAGATGATAACAGTCATGCCGATGCGTTGGCCAACCTAGCTAGTGCGGTACAACCTGGAAAAGTAAGGACCATAATGGTCGATTACTTGTCGGGCCCGAGCATCGAACCACTGACTACAGAGCGCGAAGCGATGTGTGTAGACATGGGACCAAGTTGAATGGATGTAATTATTGCATTCCTAAAAGAAGGAAAGCTGCCAGATGACCGCAAGGAGGCACACAAGACCAGATTGAAGTCGGCAAGATTCAGTTTGATCGCAGAAGGACATCTCTACAGAAGGTCCTTCACTGGACCCCTTTTAAGGTGCGTACACCCTTTACAACTTGAAGATTTTTTATATGAAATACATGAAGGAATCGATGGAAGCCACACTGGGGGTAGATCACTCGTTCATAGGGCCATCACCCAAGGGTATTGGTGGCCTTACATGCACAAAGATGCAGAAGCCTATGTAAAGAAGTGTGAACAATGCCAAAGGTTTGCACCTCTGACACACCAGCTAGTAGCAGACCTGAACCCTGTATCCAGTCCTTGGCCATTTGCCCAATGGGGCATGGACCTCGTTGGGCAACTGCCCTAAGCAACTGGACAAAGGAAGTACTTGCTGGTAGCAACAGATTACTTCACTAAATGGATAGAAGTTGAACCTCTTGCCAAGATCCGAGATGTGGACGTAACGAACTTCATTTGGAAAAACATTAGTACCAGGTTTGGAATTCCAAGAGCAATTGTTTCAGACAATGAAACTCAATTTGACAGTAAGCTAATCAAGAACTTTTGTGCAAAGTTCAAGATCAAGAACTACTTTTCAACCCCAAGCTTTCCACAAAGTAATGGACAAGCAGAAGCATCCAACAAAGTAATTCTGGATGGGATAAAGAAGAGGCTGCAGGCAGCGAAAGGAAAGTGGGCAGACGAATTGCCCAATGTACTCTGGGCATATCGGACTATGCCGAGAAGATCAACAGGGGAATCCCCCTTTGCCATGGCTTATGGCACAGAAGCAGTCATTCTGCTGAAGGTCAGCATCCCTAGGATCAGAACCCAGGAGGTAAAAAACGGGACTAATAATGTACTTCTAGTCTGAGATCTAGATCTTCTAGAAGAACGAAGGGAGAAAACTGTAATTCAGCTCGCAGCATACCAGCAACAGCTTGCCAGAGCTTATAACAAGAAGGTTAACCCAAGGGAATTTCAGATTGGTGACCTCGTCTTAAGAAAAGTCGTCGGCAATAAGAAGGATTCCAGAGAGGGCAAGCTTGGCCCAAATTGGGAAGAACCCTACAGAATCATCTCGGTGCTAGGCAATGGGGCATATCGGCTTGAAGATAATGAGGGCAAAGAGTTGCCAAGGCCTTGGAACACTTGTAATTTGAAATTTTTCTATCATTAGAATTCCTTTGTTCTTTTGTCATTTGCCGAAGTAAACAAATAAAGATTCAGCTTGGTTTTCTTTTCAAGATACTTGACATTGTCTCTAGAATACATGTATAATGAGAACCCAAGTAGAACTTATGCTTACATAAGGGGGCAGAGAGAGGCGAAATCATTGTTTAACACTTGTTGAAATTTGTGGACAATTTACAAGTTGAAGTTAAACCGAGATCATTGTTTAACACTTGTTGAAATTTGAGGACAATTTACAAGTTGAAGTTAAACCGAAATCATTGTTTAACACTTGTTGAAATTTGTGGACAATTTACAAGTTGAAGTTAAGCTGAAATCATTGTTTAACACTTGTTGAAATTTGTGGACAATTTACAAGTTGAAGTTAAACCGAGATCATTCTTTAATACTTGTTGAAATTTGTGGACAATTTACAAGTTGAAGTTAAACTGAGATCATTGTTTAACACTTGTTGAAATTTGTAGACAATTTACAAGTTGAAGTTAAACTGAGATCATTGTTTAACACTTGTTGAAATTTGTGGACAATTTACAAGTTGAAGTTAAACCGAGATCATTGTTTAACACTTGGTGAAATTTGTGGACAATTTACAAGTTGAAGTTAAACCGAGATCATTATTTAACACTTGCTGAAATTTGTGAACAATTTACAAGTTGAAGTTAAACCGAAATCATTGTTTAACACTTGTTGAAATTTGTAGACAATTTACAAGTTGAAGTTAAACCAAGATCATTATTTAACACTTGTTGAAATTTGTGGACAATTTACAAGTTGAAGTTAAACCGAGATCATTATTTAACACTTGCTGAAATTTGTGGACAATTTACAAGTTGAAGTTAAACCGAGATCATTGTTTAACACTTGTTGAAATTTGTGGACAATTTACAAGTTGAAGTTAAACCGAGATCACTGTTTACAAGTTGAAGTTAAACCGAGATCATTATTTAACACTTGCTGAAATTTGTGAACAATTTACAAGTTGAAGTTAAACCGAAATCATTGTTTAACACTTGTTGAAATTTGTAGACAATTTACAAGTTGAAGTTAAACCGAGATCATTATTTAACACTTGTTGAAATTTGTGGACAATTTACAAGTTGAAGTTAAACCGAGATCATTATTTAACACTTGCTGAAATTTGTGGACAATTTACAAGTTGAAGTTAAACCGAGATCATTGTTTAACACTTGTTGAAATTTGTGGACAATTTACAAGTTGAAGTTAAACCGAGATCACTGTTTAAACACTTGTTGAAATTTGTGGACAATTTAGAAGATTGAAGACTAAGGTTAAACAATTGTTGAAATTTTATATTTACAAGGTGAAACCAAGATTACGCCGAGAAAGGTAGTTAGGTACTTGCCGAGATAAATCATCTGTTTGTACGACCGAGGTGTGTCACCCAGAGGAGGTTGCACAAGCATTGAAGTGTATATTGAAGACATGCCAAAACTTCTAAGTATAGAATCATGCAAGAGCAGTAAAGAGAAGACAAAGATACAAGCACTCAGAGAAGGAAAGTTGTATTAATATTCAGAAAAGGTACGTTGGCCAAAAGCTTACAATCGTTCCCAAAAAAAGAAAAGCAAAAGTACAAAAGATGGAAGAAAATAACATCAAAATTAAGAGTCTTCAGCAGACTGGGTTTGGACCTCGGAGGATTGCTGAGAAGACGTCTCGGCAACCTTCTCGGCCGCAAGTTCAACGTCGATTTCTTGCAAGGTTTCATCTAGGCTCTTATCGGCAATAAGAACATCGGATAAAGCTTTCTTAGGAGCAGCATCTTTGCGAACCTTCTCGTCCTCCTCATCTTGAGTCAAGTCCAGGACTTGCTCATTTTGAGGAGGAGACTTGGCCCCAGCAGTATCTTTGGACTTCCTTACCAAAACCTCCTCCTCCTCGGACTCAGAGTCGTCGTCATCAGATTAAGCTGGAGTTGGTGTTGGAGGGAATGGAAGAGAAATGGCGTCAGCGTTTCTCAAAGGTGAGTCCTCAGGGACATTAAGCTTTTTTAGAAGGGACATCCAACCAAGGGTGAAACCCTTGTTGCATGCCTCCTTCACTTGATTTTCGTAGGCTTCCGTGACATCGGCCATGTCCTGGGCATATGCCTTCTCGTCGGCATCCTTGATTTCAGCCTCTTTGGTAGCTAAGGCCTTCTGCAGCTCTTTTTGGGCCTGGGCCATCTTCTCTTCGGCCTCTCTTTTTTGGGACTCAGCAACTTCCTAATGGCCTCAACAGACTCAAATTTCTCTTCGGCATCGGTCTGAGCCTTGATGGCAGCTTCAGCCTGGTCCTCTAACTTCTTCATTTTCGATTGAAGGCTTTTGTTGGCTTTTTGAAGAGTAGAGAACTCTCTCTTCATCTTGGCCAACTTCTCCCGATTTTCAAAAGATTGAATAGAGAAAGAATGGGCATGCTGAATAGCCTGAAAAAATATAAGACAAAATTTATTACAAAATCTTCTAAAGTACAGGAGAGGAAAAATTACCAAGTAAGGATACTTACCTGAACAGATCGCTAGAGCATCAAAGCATAATTTTCGTACTCACTCAACTCGGCGTTCCGGTCGAGATCGCCGGGAAGAAGTACAGCAGTATTGAGGGCGACACCAACGTTGATATCATCGGCGCTATCACTAGCCATAACAGGCTTATCTTCCAGAGTAATCTCGAAGGTCCAGGGGGCATCAGTCTTCTTAAACCCCAAGGTCGTTGCAGAAGATGACCTCGGCCTTTTGGATTTGGTGGATTCGGGTGGAAGTGTTTCAGCGGACCTCTTCGCGGGGACAGAGGCAGTTTTTTCACTTAGAGCCAATTTAGAAATTGGCAAGGTATCCTCAGAATCGATCTGAGGCACCTTTGCCTTTGGCTGAGCCTTTTTGATTCGTTTTGGCTTTGACAGAGGCTGGGTTTGTGTTGGCTGGGCGTCAACATCAGTTGGAATGTTAGCTAGGAGATCTTTGGCAACTGGTTTTGGGCAACCCATCTCGGTAGTAGAAACTATTCGGCGGCGTTGGGATATTGGAATCAAGTATGAAGCCAAGGTTGACAGTTGCTCAGCTGGATCAGAGGTTGACCCTTAGTATGTTCGAGATGTGGATGCGGTTTGTGGAGTTGTGGCAGATGGTGGAGAAAGACTTTTCTTCTTCTTTCTAGGGATGTCGGGCAGAGCTGACTTGTATGTCGGAATACAATTGAGAAGCAAATGCGTCTTCCATTTATGGATTGGCAAGTCCAAAAGTCTCTTCAAACCCTTGCTGGGAATGAAGGATTGGCGAAAGTTTTTTGGTGGCTTAGGAATAGCTGTAAGAAAAACAAACATTAAGAAATAGATAAAGTATAAAAAACTTTAAAAAACAAGTAGGTATAAATGTAGGGCTCTTACTATTTCCCTTTACAAAGACTGATCGAATGAGAGGAAAAAGATGGAGATCTTTATCTAGGGCGAACTCCTAGTTCCCCGAAGTAATGAAATAATCATCCCCAGCTCCCTTGTTGGAGTCAGGGAGGTCGGCAACGATTTTATATTCAGTGGACCTCGGCTTGAGGTAGTAAACGTAGCCGGTGTCTTTTTTGAGGCCACACATAGTGTAGCAATATTGGATATCGGCTAATGCGATCCTAACGTTTTCTTGTTTGGCTAAGGCTATGATACCATTGATGGTTCGATAGGGATTGATGGAAAGTTGCATTGGGTTCAACTTGTAATAATGAAGTATTTCATGGAAAAGGGTGTTGAGTGGGAGCCGAAGTCCACACTCAATGAAGGCTACCACAGGGAAAGACATGGAGTCATCAGTAGGCATGATGGAGTCATCATCCCCAGCCAACCTCAAATGGATGTCTGCTGGGATTTCAAGCTCTTGTCTAAAGAATTCTAGTTTGGATGGGGTGTTTACCCTATGTTTCCACATACCCATGATGTCGGCTTAAATGGAGATATCAGATTTCAAGAAGAAGTATTTTTGGAAGGTTTAAAGGACCTTGGCCAAAAACCTAAAAGTACACTTTGGTAAGGGTTTGTATGGATCTAGAAGGAGTTCGTTTCAGTTTTTCCTAAATTGTGGGTTCTACAGACAAATCCCAGACCTAAGTCTATGGAAACGAAGATTGAAGGCACAAATCTGGAAAAGACACAAAAAAATCAGAAAACAAGAACTAGTTTCAGAATCAAGAACAAAGATGGACTATCAAGAAAATAGTGAGTACAAGGGGTACAAGGTCAAGAACAGTGGCAAAAGTGCAAGAAAGTGGTGAACAATGCGTGTGTTCAAGACATAGACAAAGAGCAAAATTATGAAATAAACATGTTCAGATACATGATTCGCAAATCAAATATTCGAGTAAAACAACAATGGCGACTAAATGATAAAACAGAATTTCATGAAACACAACAAGAACTGAAAAACCAGGAGGAATGGTGACTTACCAGAGAAAGGAAACCGGTGTGAGGATCACCGAGATCAGGTGATGGTCGTGAAGGCAACGGAACAATGGAAAATCCGTCGAAAGGGATGAATGGAACGAGTTACAGAGCAAGGAGAGCTTGAGCAATGAAGGATTTGGAGAGAAAATCTAAAGAGAGAGAGAGAGCAACAGAGACAATAAAAAGTGAAAGGGCAAAAAACGGAAACAAATTTTGTTAAAAATTGGAAACGGCGGCAAAAAAGGCCATCAATGCGCCTAGGAAGACGACTTTGTCAGACGACGCACGCAGACGCGAGACGGTTTTTAGGCATGTCGCAGGTGCGATCCAATATAGGAAAGACGCATGTCGTAAACGGTTGAATTATTGTATGACAGCTCATACGCGTGAAAGGGTTCTTGAAATTCTTGTTCTTTAACGAAGACATGTCGGCCAACATAATGATCTCAGCTGAGATACTGTAAACCGACGTACTGGAAGAAAGGAATGATATAGCTTCCATCACCTCAGAATATCGAGGTAATAGAACCTAGGGGGCAGTTGTGGGGATATATTTTCTGAGTACCAACACATGGCTAAGGTGATGCCGATGTGTCAGCCGAGGTGTCACGTGTCCTGGTCATGACGCCGAGGTTATCTCAGCGAGGCCAAGATTACCTCCGAAGATATTGGAATTCGAGATAAGTGGATAAGGCACAAAAGTCTTAGAAAAGTGGAAGACTACAGTTGGGAAATGATAAGACTCTTAGAGAATTTATCCCAATCCTACTAGGAGTCCAAGATTGATAGTAATCCAAAGTCTATTAGAGCTAGGCTCCTGTTGGGACAAGGATTGAGTTAGCTATAAAAGAGAGGCACCCCCGTGGGTCTAAGGTACGCAATTTATATTCTGAATAGTGAGTTTGCACTATTGATTATTTGTGAGAGATATACTGACTTGATCGTCGGAGTACCCCCGCGTGGACGAACCACCGCCGGAATCTTCTCTTTCTGTTGCAGGTTAGACAGGTGTCATCTATTCTGTCAGTGCTCTCTAACTGAATATTAAGTTGGAATAATGCTTGGGACCCCCTTTTGGGGGTCACCCCCTCACCCCCTTTGCCACATGGCAGGGGGTGATTGGAGGAGTAGGAAAAAAAAGAAAAAGAAAAAGAAAAGGTAACCAATGAGAGAGAGAGGGGGTCAAAGGGGGTGGGGGGAAAAGGGGGGATGAATCATTACTCTATTAAGTTGGCAGTGTGGTCAGATTTTCACCCACACATATATATTTATAAGAATTATTTATTTATATTCTTAACCCAACCAACAAAAACAAAATTCTACTTTCCATGCGTTTTTATTTTTTTCTCTCTTTTGATAACTCACATAACATAACTAAATAAAATGAGAAGATGAGCTAATGTGGTTAGGATGTGTCGTATATTGTTGAGGGAAGAAGTAAATTATTACACTTGTGTTATTTTTCCCTATCAATTATTGATTTTAATAATTAATACATTAAACTATTGTAAGTATTTCACCTTGCTTCAAATCATTAGTGGCATTACAATTATTGAACGAAAAGTTACACGTTGCCTTTCAAATTATCAAAATTGTGTCACTTGGTTGGTAAACCTTCAAGTTTAACAATTATCATCTTATTAATATATTGAGATCAATTAACTTCTCCATAAGTCAAACGACATTACTATTTTTATGAAATACTATTTAAAATCGGTCATCGGTAATTGTGTAAGGGACACGAGAGAAAAAAAAAATAAGGAAAATGTTTGGTAACTCAAATTTTTGTGGCTCAAATGGCTCAAATCTGTCAAAACGACGTCGTTTTACACTCAAAATCTGTCAAAACGACGTTGTTTTGACAGATTTGAGCAATTTGAGCCACAAAAATTTAAGCTACCTAGCATTGTCGAAAATATAAATCTATATTAGCTATAAGAGAAACAAGCATCTTATTAATATATTGAGATCAATTAACTTCTCCCTAAATCAAACGACATTATTAGTTTTATGAAATACTATTTAAAATCGGTCATAGGTAATTGTGTAAGGGGCACGAGAGAAAAAAAAATATAAATCTATATTAGCTATAAGAGAAACACAATAATGCTATAAGTATTCGGTGTCGTTTGAATGGCTTCATTTTGAACCTCCAAATAGTTTTATTTTCTTCCTCTTTTTTATCTTTGTTTTCTGTCTTTTTTCAATATTCTACAACTTGTCCTGCTTTTCTCTCTTATTACTATATGTTTTTCCCGATTTGGTATTAAACCATATAAAGATAGAGATGGAGAAATCATTTAGAGCCTTCTTTTCTTTTCTCTTTTTTTTTTTGAGGAGTACAAATTACAGTTTTCAATTCATTGAACTTTTATGAATTTCATGCTATACTGAAATTTGAACCTTATCAAAAAGAATAATGCAATCCGACCTAGGGGTCATTGGATACTGTTTAGGTTTGGGGTACTTACGTGTAGGTCCTAATAAGTGGATTTGTTGTCTAATAGGTCCTATAAAAAAAATTTATCATAAAAAAATGTCACTAATTATAAGTTTTAGCGACAATTTACAAGAATTATGACAAAAAAAAGTAATTAATTGTCAATTTTAGCGATATATATAAAAAATTGTTACAAAAAAATTATTTTTAACGATAATTTTATTAAAACTTATTTTTAATAAAATTTAATGAGAATTAAATCTAACTATAAGAACCTATTGATAAGTTACCCTTTAGGGTTTCAAAGTCTCTAATAAGTGAATGGTAGTCGTTTTTTTTCTAGATGTACTCATCAATGTGTCATAATTTCAAGGTTACTTCATGGCTTCAAGTCATGTGGGCCTTTGAATTTAAAAATATAAAAGATAAATGTGATTTTAAAAATAAATTATTTAATAAAATTTATTTATTATTAATATTTAATTAATTTATTTTTTATATAGATGATATTTTCATTGAAGGGGATCTGAGGTGCTGCCCCCGAAGGAACCATATCACTAAAATCATGAGTTACAAAATTTTCTCTAGGGTTTGGAATTCTTTGTCTTTTATTTTTTGTTTCACCTTTTTAATGTCGTCACATAATCAAAATTTAATCTAAAATTAAATTTTAATTTTTTTTAATTATTAAAAGATAAATAAATTGTATTGAATTGAAATTGTGAAGATGTTCCAGCTATAAATGGGTGACACGAAGAGCTGGGCCAAACAGATATATTATATTTTTAATAATTTCTATTACCCGAGATATGGAGTTAACTAATTATTTTACCATGAATAAAAAATTGGTATCACCAAATTTTTGGTGCAATTAGTTTGAAATTTTTTGCTGTTGTATTATATGAAATGAAAGCATTATAGTGTATCACTTGCCTTATGGTTATTGCTCTGGTCAAGTCTAGCTTGTTCTACTTTATTAGTTGGTAGGTCTTGGTAGACACTTGTTGAGCTTACATTTTTATATATATATATATATATATATAGACAATAATGATTTAGACCACTAAAAAATACACCACTAATAGCACTAATGCATTGGGAATGGTAAAAAAAAAAAGAAAAAAGAAACGAGACATAGAAAGTGGACGGGGCCCACTGCCACATCATTAGTGCTCCTTCTAGTGCTCAATTTCTAGTGCTCCCAAGCATTTTTCATATATAAAAAGTCATCCATAAATAAAAAAATTATATATTAAAATAATGTGGTAATAATCTTAAAAATATGAGTCACACTTTGTTTTTAAAATGATAAGATCCAAGGCATGAGATGGCTCTAGATTAAAATTCCATAAAAAATTATATGATTTTTTATGATCCTTTTATTTTAGGTCTAAGTATTCATTATTGTGGTTTATAATTGCGATAATGTCACTATCAATGTGTTTTATATATAAAACTTTTATTTGTAAATTATTTTTATCTATAGAAAGAAACTAAAGAAAAATATTCTGGCACAAAGACTTCCAATCAATAAAGTCCCATGTTAGTTTGTTCCCATCTTATATGGTTTTAAGATTATTTTATAATTTTCATTAACATTTCTACTTGAGGTTCATAATTTTCATATTTAATTATGTATTTTCTTGATATATAATTAAATTTGTGCTACGTTTAGATCAAGATTTTCTCAGGAAAAAAAAAATTAAGAAATAAAAATGAACTTATAATTTTTTCTCCAATGTATCCATAAATTTCTATTTAATTTTTTTTCTTATTTTTTCAATTCAACCAAATAAAAGCTAGAAATTCACAGCTTTTTTCATTTCAATTTGTTTCTATCATTATCTGTTTCATGTAATTTCCTATTAATAAATTCACCAAACACATAATTATAATTTTTAGACAAATAGTGGGAAAAGCTCAAAAGAGGCTATTTAGCAAAGTAATCATATTATAATATCTCTTAACTTTCTAAATACTCTGATAAATTCAAAAAGTCAAATGTACAAAACATTTATCAGGACTAGCTGTTTAAAAATAATTCATTGTCATCAATAATGACTACCCCTCAACTGCTTTTTAATTATTACAAGACTTATATCAAATAAAACATTCAAATATATAAAATACGCATTAGTCTACTCATAAAAATTTTAAAATTCACAAAATCACAGAAGTTTTCACAAATTTATATAAATCATCTTATAAAAATGTAGAACTCAAATCAAAAAAATTACATAATAAAAATGTATGCATATGGTATGCATTGTACACCTCATAGTTTTTCTAAGTGAAATTGATTTGACCTATATTTATCAAAGTTGAGTGTAAACAATCTCCTCGGACCAATCCAAATAGGGACTTGTCTCAGCTTTAATTGGATACCCTGCTTAGTAAACTGTGAAATTGGTCTCTCAAATTAGTCGATTTAATGCCGGATATCGAGTTAGCAAAATATTATAAACTATGGAAGATTCAAGAAAAATAAAATAATGAGAGATTATTGAATGAAATACAATTTAGATTTTTCTCCATTTCCCTTATCTTTTCTTTTACTTTTCTAAATCTCTATCTAAATCTATTCTCCAAACACACTCTAAAATTATTTTGGAATAATGAATTTAAATAAAAAAATTGACAAGAAAAAAGAGAAATTATACCTACATAAATTATTTAAATACAACAATAAGAGTACTAAATAATTTTTCATCTCCTTTATGCTACATCTTTTTTATTTCAAAAATTACAATTTAATGTTAATTTCGAAAGAAAAAAATTTACACATCAATAATAAACTTTATAAATATTAATAATTTAAATTTAAATTTTTTTATATATTTGTAAATATTTTTTTAAAAGATTACTGAATTGTAATTTCCCTTTTCATTTCACTTCCAATTTTGTAACCATTTATTTGAATAAACTGATTGATTAATCAATGACATAGAAGGTGACTCGAGCCCTCGAAAATAATTTTTCCTTCTTGAGCCATGTTATAAGACCAGACCAGGTCAACGCTAACTCGTGAGTCATGTTGTAGCCTTCCTTTGGGAGATTGATTTTTAACTTTTTAGTTTTTTTAATTTGGGGTTAAAATGTTTTATTTGAAATAAATTTTTTGATTTTTTTTTTATTTTTATAAGAGAAGAAATAAAATAATTATAATTTAAATGTAACATTTTATCTTATTAATTTTTTAATTTATTTTATCTCTTTTGGGAGGGAGATTAATAATATGGAATTGGGCCAGACAGATTTGGGCCGGACAGATTTGGGCCGAACAGGTGTTGGGCCAAGTTGTGTGGCCCGGCCTTGAAGGAAGCTGCTCGGTTAAGGCAGTGCGTGGATTGACCGAGCTGCAAGGATCCGTAGTTACGAAGCCGGTCAGGTGAAAAGTCCAGCGCCAGGAAAGGCAAGGTTGGACCGAGGTACGTGTTTGCTCGGCAGGTAGGTCGACCGTAGACAAGCGTGAGTTGTCCCGAGCTCGGCTTTGCCGAGATGCCGCCGAGTCCGGTCCTCATCTGAGCTTAGCTGTTGGAGTACTTGGGCATGAAGCGCAGCATGGCTGACGATGGCCGAGATGGTACTGCCCGGCTGCCGAGCTCCCAGGAGATTGGGCATGTAGTTGGGTTAGGTGGTGCTCAGCAAGGTTTATGCTGACAGATGGGATAGCAGTGCCACGTGTTGAGAGGTCACTGGGAGTAGATTTGGGGCGCAGAAGGTATATAAGCACGTCTGCGCCCCCCATACAATGGAGATGAACATTTGGTGAGACATACACTAAACACTCAACACTCTCCTTTCTCTCTATCTATCCTTTGTGTGTGTGTTCTAACTTGACCGTCAGAGGGGTTTTTCGGCCACACACCGCCGGGTAGCTCACCGCCTTTGTGTACGCAGGTGGTCGGATAGAAGCGGAGCTTGGAAGAAGGGAGTACGGGTTTGCCTAAATATTTGTTCCCCACACAATTGGCGCCGTCTGTGGGAAACTTTGCAGATAAAACCTTGTCTTTCACACTCATCTAATCGCCGTCCATGGTGAACAACGATGAGTTTCCGTTGTCCGCCATCGATGGAGTTACTCCGGAGTCAGGCAGACAGAGAGAGGGACACCCTACCATTACACCGATGGGGGACTTGGAGACATTCCCAGGAGGACAGTCGGGGGACGCGCGAGATAAGCGCGGAAGAAGTCATGGTCATTCACGGAGTCCAGACGGTCACCGGCGGAGGAGAGACTCACACGCCAGACGTCTGGAAAATAAGCTGAAGGACCAGGACGCCGTCATCCGGCGAATGGCGGCGGAGATGGAGAAGCTGAAGCGGCATGTCAAAGGGAAGGGTGTAGCTGGAGTGGGAGACCACAGTGAGCGTACCCAACCCCGCCGTTTAGGTAGTTAGAGTCAGCGGCACACACCGTCCATCTCTATTACCAGAAGTTACAAGGTTGGTGATTCCGATGTGCGCACAGAGAAGTCCAGCGCGCAAGATAGCACTTACCAGCCCTCACGTCCGGTGACGACGTCGAGGTACACCTATTCCGCTCGATCAGAAGATTTGCGGGCAGTCTTGAAGGAACGGGCTCACCGGCGGGAGGCACAGAGGATATCGGCTTTCCAGCCTACCTAGCGGCGCCACTCCTTGTGGATTCCGACTTGGCAAGGTTGAGCGCCACCCCTTTCTCCCTGGAAACAGAAACAACACTGCTTCCGGCAGGCTTCCACCAGCCAAAGTTCACGCTTTACGACGGAAAGACCGATCCTTACATGCATGTAAGCCACTTTCGACAGGTCATGGCCGAACATAGGCGGAATGATGCTCTTATGTGCCTCATCTTTCCGTCAAGTTTGGGCGAGCTGGGCTTAAAATGGTTCGAGCGGCTGCCGGAGGGGAGTATTGAGAGGTGGCATCAGTTGGCTGAAGCCTTTGTGACGCGCTTCAAAACCAACACTAAAACACCTAAAGAAGTTGATCACCTGCTGAGTGTCAAGATGGAGCCGAGCGATACATTGAAGGCATATAACTCCAGATATTGGGAGACTTTCAACGAGATCTTGGATTGCCCGGTCAACCTTGCAATCACTCAGTACAAGCGGGGCCTCCCGGTCGGACATAGATTGAGGAACTCACTTACCATGCACCAGCCGACGTCCATGGGCCAGCTAATGCAAGCCATCAATGAGCACATCTGAGTAGAGGATGATGCGTCAACAGCTACCGCGAAGACGACTCCGGTGGCAACAGACAAGAGGTCAACTGGCAAAGTGCACGCAGTTGGACAAGAGTCCAGCCGATCAAGTGACCGCGCTGAAGAATCGGACCGTGGCTCAAATCGCAAAAACCGGGGGTAGGGGTCGTCGGAATGACCGGGATGAATACCCCCGGGATGATGTGGCCGACGCAAACAGAAGATTGAAGGCCAGGACAGGTATTACCACGGTCTTCAAAATTCCGATCTATCGCATACTTAGTGAAATCCGTGACGAGGAGTACGTCCGATTTCTTGCTAAGTTGGGCGATGGTCAGAAGGGCTTCAATCCGCGGTACCGCTACACGTTTCACAGGGAGCACGGCCACCGGACAGAGGATTGTTTGCCTTTGAGGCAACACTTGGAAGAGTTAGTCGTAGCCGGACACCTGGACCTTTACATCGATGGAAGTGTTAAGACGAATCAAGCTCCGGTTGATCCACGAGGATCGGATGACCCTGATGCACCCCTACAAGGAGTTGTTAATGTCATTCACGGCATAATGGAGCCGGCGCCGGTATGCGAGCTCCGGGGTATGATAAAGAAGGCAAAACACATGAGGGAAGTCTTGTCGGTTCAACCTGCAATCAAGAGAGTGAAGACCGAAGAAAGAGATGTGCTCAGTTTCTCCTCGAGGGATCTAGAGCGCATTCAGACACTGCACAACGACGCCTTAGTAGTGACGCTCCGCGTCAAGGAGTTTGATGTCAAATGGATCTTGATCGATCAGGGAAGCTTGGTCGAGATCATGTACTACAATGCATTCAAGCAGCTCAAGCTCCGTGATACAGACTTGGCTCCGGCAACTTCGCCCCTGGTCGGTTTTAACTCACAACCGGAGTGGCCTTTGGGAAAGATTATCCTGCCGGTCAAAGCGGGATCCGTAGTCAAGTAAGTGGAGTTTTGGGTGCTGCAAGTACCATCCACTTATAACCTGATCCTTGGAAGGGGATGGCTTCACGCGATGCAAGCTGTGGCGTCGACCTACCATCAGGTAATGAGATTCCCCTCGGCTATGGGGGTAATCGAAGAAATTTGGGGAGATCAAGTCATGTCAAAGCAGTGCTTCGTGGTGGTCAACGGGAGCCGGGCTGCCAAAGGCTTTGTTCAAATGATAGAAGAACTGGGAGCCCAGGGAGTTCTTGAGGATGTGGGCACCAGGGCAGAGGACAAAGCCGTTGAGGAATTAGTGGAAGTGCAAATTGATACAGAGCATTCAGACAAGTTCTTCCTGCTCGGCTCCAACCTTACTACCCGAGAAAGGACTGAAATGGTGGAGTTTTTGATGGCCAACATCGAGGTCTTCACATGGTCGCCTTACGACATGCCCGACCTTGATCCAAGTTTTATCTGTCATCACCTCAATGTCTTTCCCGGAGCAAAGCCGGTCATTCAGCGAACAAGG
This sequence comes from Camellia sinensis, assembly GCF_055761805.1. Lineage (NCBI taxonomy): Eukaryota > Viridiplantae > Streptophyta > Magnoliopsida > Ericales > Theaceae > Camellia > Camellia sinensis. The sequence goes on along the minus strand of NC_138961.1, from coordinate 198,982,105 downwards.
AGGTCAACACTGCATCACGCCGAGGTAGTTGCGGAGGAAGTGAAAAACTTGCTCGAGGCACGAGCAATTTAGGAAGTGCACTACCCTCGGTGGATTTCCAATACCGTAGTGGTGCCCAAGAAGAATGGGAAGTGGCGAGTTTGTGTTGATTACAAGACAGTCAACCGAGCTTGTCCGAAAGATAGCTTCCCTTTGCCCCGCATTGACCAGCTCGTGGACTTGACGGCTGGACATAATAGGCTCAGCTTCTTGGATGCCTATCGCGGCTACCATCAGATTGCCATGCATGGGCCCGACCGAGAGATCATCTCCTTCACGACTCCAAGGGGACTCTTCTGCTACCGAGTCATGCCTTTTGGTTTGAAGAACGCCGGGGCAACCTTTCAGAGAATGGTGACTAAGATGTTTGCTCCGTTGCTTGGCCGGACAATGGAGGCTTACATTGATGATATGGTGGTTAAAAGCCGGCATCAAGTAGACCACTTGTCTGACTTGGCCGAGATGTTCGCCATTCTCAAAAAACACAAGCTACGCTTGAATGCGTCCAACTGCGCCTTTGGTGTGGGGTCTGAAAATTTTTTGGGATTCCTAGTCACGAACCGAGGCATAGAAGCAGACCCCTCTCAAATACGAGCCGTGCAGGAGTTGAAACAGCCCAGCTCAACTAAGGACGTGCAGTATCTGGCCGGAATGGCCGCCACGCTTAACCGATTTATAAGCCGGTCATCAGATCGCTGCCGTCCTTTTCTTTCAGGCATTGAAATCAAAGTTCTCGTGGGATGAAGAGTGTGACCGGGCTTTGGCCGAGCTCAAGGAATATCTGTCTTCTCCGCCGATATTGGTTACACCGAAACCAGGCGAGGAACTCTATCTTTACCTTGCCGTCTCGCAGCATGCAGTCAGTGCAGTGCTAGTCCGAGCTGAAGGAATAAAGCACCTCCCAATCTTCTACGTCAGTAAAACCTTGCTGCCGGCAGAGTCGAGATACTTGCCGTTGGAAAAGCTTGCGTTGGCATTGATGATGGCTTCAAGGAAGTTGCCGCACTATTTCCACGCCCATACCATTATCGTTCTGACCGAGTTCCCCCTTAAGGCTTTGTTCGAACGAGCGGACTTCTCCGGTCGAGTTCTTAAGTGGGCAGTCGAGTTGGGACAATTTGATGTGAAGTTCCAGCTGTGCACTGCCATCAAAGCACAGACTTTGGCCGATTTTGTTGTCGAATTCTCACCTGGAACTCACCCGACCTGCCCGGTCGATATTGCCGAGGTAGATCAAGAGGTGAACGCGAGCACGACCGAAATACAACAACTTGGTGGAGTTGGCGACGTGGAACTTGCGCGCCCCACCGACACACCTTTAGTTAATACAACGACACCTCCCAGTGATGCGATGACGGAGTTGGATATCACCGCCCAACCTGCTCTGTTTGGTAGCGCATCACCAAGGGGGGAAGGCATGAAACTACTCGATGCAGAGTTTACAGCCGGCATAATACCGTAACCTGGTGATTCGCCTACGGACTTGGGCATCGTAGTTCAACCTGCTGAGTCCGGTGTCGAATCACCAAGGGGGCTGAAGTGGAACCAATCAGCACAAAACCTGAAGCCGCACTGCCGAGCAACCGTGATCCCATCAATCTTCAAGCTTCCCAGGACCCCTCAGAATGTTGGAAGCTCTTTGTGGGGGAGATGTGGAAACTTTTTGTTGATGAAGCCTCGAACCGTCACGGTGCCGGGCTAGGTATTGTTTTGATTTCGCCAGACGGTCTGACAATTGAACATTCAATCACCCTTGGCTTCCCAGCATCCAACAATGAAGCCGAGTACGAGACGCTTTTAGCCGGTCTTAAGAGCGCGCTTCAGATACAAGCATCCGAGCTAATGGTTTACAGTGATTCCCAACTTGTGGTTAACCAAGTCTTTGGGGTTTACGAGGCGAAGGACGACAGAATGGTAAAGTACCAAGCTCTGGTCAGGGACCATATCAAGCGATTCCAGGCGATCAGGGTCCAACAGATTGGCCGAGAAGAGAATGACCGGGCCGATGAGTTGGCCAGCCTTGCTTCTATGGTCGACCGTACATCTCCCAACCCTCTGTTGATCGAATTCCTTCCAAGGCCCAGCATTGAGGAAACCGGGCAGACAGATGTACACTGCACCGAGTTAGGTCCTTCTTGGATGGACCCTGGTCCTTACCTGAAATGTGTGCACCCGAGCAGCGTGGAAGCCTTCCTGTACGAAGTTCACGAAGGCATCTGTGGCAGTCACATAGGGGGCAGGTCCTTGGCCTACTGCGCTATTTCACAAGGCTATTGGTGGCCGTGCATGCAAGCCGACGCACAGAAATATGTTCGCAAGTGCCAGAAGTGCCAGAAGTGCCAGAAGTTTGCACACCAGATCCATCAGCTGGCCAGAGAACTTCTTCCCCTAACCAGCCCTTGGCCTTTTGCAATGTGGGGATTAGACATAGTGGGGCCGCTCCCAACAGCACCAGGCAATCGAAAGTTCTTCATCGCGGCAACAGACTACTTCACCAAGTGGGTTGAAGCCGAGCCTTTGGCAACAATCAAGGAGAAAGACGTGAAGCGGTTTGTCCGGCAGAATGTAATAACACGGTTCGGCGTCCCAAAAATTTTGATCTCTGATAACGGCACCCAGTTTGACGGTCGTCTATTCAGAGGGTTTTGTGAAGATTTGAAGATTGAATTCTACAACTCCACTCTGGCTTACCCACAGTCCAACGGTCAAGCCGAAGCGTCAAACAAGACTATTCTTGACGGACTGAAGAAGCGGCTTGAGAAAGCCAAGGGAAAGTGGACCGAGGAACTTTCCAGCGTCCTTTGGGCATACCGAACTACCCCGCGGCATTCTACCGGGGAAACTCCATTCGCTTTGGCTTATGGCATGGAGGCGGTCATACCTTTGGAAGTAGGCATGCCCACTCTCAGAAGTGAAAGTTTTGAGCCCGAACTGAACGCCGAGGCCATCGCCCTGGAACTAGACCTAGTGGAAGAGCGTCGGGAGAAGGCCCTGATCCACGTGGCCGCCTACCAACAAGAGCTCTCAAGGAAGTACAACACAACGGTGCACCCCAGACCATTCAAAGTAGGTGATTGGGTTTTGAGGAAAGTTATGGGCAACACCTTAGTGCCAGGTGAAGGCAAACTAGGGGCAAATTGGGAAGGACCCTACAAGATAACCGGTTTGGCGGGCAAGGGGGCATACCACTTGGAGGATCTCGATGGTAAAGGAATACCCCAGCCATGGAATGCGGCCAACCTCAAATTGTATTATTTCTAGCTTTAGCTTTCTTTTTGTGCAAAGGAATTTTTTGGCATACACTTCAGAATGTAATTCTTTTTGTCAATATATAGAAGTGTCCTCTTTGCTTTGGCATTTTGATTATTGCTCTGTTTTGAGTTTCCCAATCGAGATGATTTACTCCGGTTGAAAGAGTTAATGACTTGTTCAACTTAGGATTCCCAACCGAGATGATTTACTCCGGTTGAAAGAGTTGATGACTTGTTCAACTTAGGATTCCCAACCGAAATGACTCATTCCGGTTGGAAGAGTTGATGACTTGTTCAACTTAAGATTCCCAACCGAGATGATTTACTCCAGTTGGAAGAGTTGATGACTTGTTCAACTTACGATTCCCAACCGAGATGATTTACTCCGATTGGAAAAGTTGATGACTTGTTCAACTTAGGATTCCCAACCAAGATGATTCATTCTGGTTGGAAGAGTTGATGACCTGTTCAACTTAGGATTCCCAACCGAGATGCTTACTGCGGTTGGCAAAGTTTATGTTTTGCTCCTTAGTATTCTCAACCGAGATGGTTCACTCCGGTTGAAAGAGTTGGTGATTTGTTCAACTTTGTTGTTCCAACCAAGATGGTTATTCCGGTTGAAGAAGTTGATGTTTTGTTCAGCTTAGGTATTCTCAACCGAGATGGTTTATTCCGGTTGAGAGACGTGGTGATTTGTTCAACTTTGTTAATCCAACCGAGATGGTTATTTCGGTTGAAGAAGTTCAATTCTGCTACTTATACCGAGATGTTTTGCTGAAGATAGAATTAGAGAAAACCGTGCAAACACTTGATGAAATTAAAGCTTTTCATTGATAAAAAGTTAATACAAAAGGTGGGGAACTTAGCCCAGTTACATTTTCAGACAAAGAAAAAAGAAAACTAAGCCAAAGGGGAGAGGTCTGGGAATTCCTCATCAGCTTCCAGGTTGACCATTGCTGTCTAGTCCTGGACATCGGTTCCAGTCTGGCCGGGCTGCACCAGCTCGATTTGGTCATGTCCCTCAGCGGTTGCCTCGGCTTCTTCGAGTCCTTCCTCGGCCTCAGCTTGCAGCGCGCTGAAGACGTCATTGGCGTATGGAATGAGGTAGGTCGGTAAGAAGACAGCCGGTGGAGAGGCAAACACGTCAGTGTCTGGACCTTGACCGAGTTGTTGACAGGCAACCTTCCATCCAGCTTTGAAATAAATGTCCTAGGTGGCAAAGACTTGTTTTTTGTAGTTGTCTTTCGCCTCTTTGAAGTTGGCATTATTGGCGTCTTCACAATCCTTCTCCCTGGACTTATTGAGCACGTCCAGCTCGGCCTGGAGCTCGTCCATCTTTTTCTCGGCTTCGTCGAGTTGGCCGAGCAACCGGTTGTTGTCGGTGTTGGCGATTTCAAGCGAGGACTTTGCTCGGCCAAGCTCGATTTGGAGGCTTTGGACTTGGCTGGCAGTGTCGGCTTCCTTTTACTGAAGTCGGTGGATGCCCTCCATGACTAAGTGTTGTTTTTGGATGGCCTGCAAAAAAGAAACTTGATCAGAGTAGAAACCGTGCAAACACTAGTGAAAATTTGAGTGGAAGTTTGAGACTCATACCCTGGTCATGGACTTCACGGCCGACTTCACCAGCCGGGTGTCTGGAACATGGTCGCTTCCGGCCACGTCGCTCGGCAGGAGAAGGGCTTTGGAGAGGTCAAAGGCAAGAAGATGTTCTTTGTCTCCCTTTACGGAAGTCGTTGCCGAGATCTCCTTGCCCCGGTGTTTGAGCTGCGGTCGCCATGCCGGCGTTGGGTCTACGGTGACGGTTTGTTGCTCGGTAGTTAGCTCTTCCACCAGCTCGGCAGAAGGATCTGCGCAAGGCCTTTTCCCAGCTCGGTGGGCTTCTTACCGAGCTTGACCGGCGGCTGGAGAGTGGGTGACGATGCTCGGTATCTCGGCGGAAGTTGCAGTTAGGAGGTTTTTGATACGGCTTCTTTTTTCCATCTCCTCGGCTTCAGTTAACCGGATAAACGGGACGTCTGGCAGAGTTGGGTCTCGAGGAGGAGTTGGAGCACGGAGAAAGTCTGTAACTTTACTCTGGCGTGGTGCTGAGTATCTGTAAGTTGGAACGTAGCCGAGCAATTCGTTGCAATCTCGGTGGTTGTAGCGGAGCACGGTCCGGATTGCTTCCACGTTGGGGTATTGGTAGTTTGCTTGCAAGGCTTGAATTGCTGCAAGAGGAACAGGAAGAATGGTTAAGTGCAGAATAATAAAGTGAATTGACTGAACAAGACAGCACGGCTTACATGTGGAACCGAAGTTCTTGCTTATGAACTAGCCCGGTACCTCGGCTGTTTCATAATTGCTGGTTACCCAGAAGAAATCGTCATCGTGCAAGTCCTTGTCTGGTGTTCCAGTCACGATTTTTTCTTTGCCCGGCCTAATCTTAAGGTAATAGGCGAGGCCGTCACCGGTGTGCCCCAGGGTGTACTACCGCAGTATCTTGGCTAAACCTAAGTTAGTGCCTAGCCGGTTGTTAAGCTCGTGCACACCGTTTATTATTTGGTAGGTGTTGGTGGACACTTGAGTGGGTGCCAGCCCGGTGCGACGCAGGAACTCTGTAATCAATGGGTTAAAGGGGAAACGAAGGCCTCCTTCGATGATTGACAGCACGGTAAAGGGGCACTGCTCTCTGCCCCAAGGCGTTGTCTCAATTTCTGCAAGCTCAAGGTGGACGTCGGCCGAGATGCCGTACTCCTCCCTGAACGCGGCCAGTACAGCCGGAGTATCTACTAGGAACCGGAATTTCCCCATGTACGGCCTAGGAGGTTTGGCACAGTGGTGATTGGAGGCTGACCGGTCTTTGTTAACCTCGGTAATGGTCAGTGGTCCACTTGGACTTTGTAGGAAAAGGATGGCAAGGGTAAGAGGAAGCGCGGTCGCGCAAAGTGAGCTTGACTTTAGCTCGGTCATGAAGAGTGCCAAACCACTTCGGTCGTAAAGACTAACCAAGGAGCTCGGTCGTCCAAGCGGACCAGATGTTAGCCCGGTCGAGTGACCAAGTCCTTTGGCTATCCCGGTTTTTACTAAGGTTGGGGCGAACAGGTTCTCTGCTTGGTCTAAGCGGTTTTTTGGATCTAAGGACGACCTGGAGCCCGGTCGTCCCCAGATCTTCGAAGTTCATCAACGAAAATGAAGAACACCATGAACAGTACGGGTTTGGGACGATTTTGTATGCCTAAATCCTAAAACCTAAGGAATAGGTGCCCTAAAGTGTAGAATAACAAATGTAATAGAGAAAGCTCGAAGAGACTTACCAAGATTTGGTGCAAATGTAGTTCCTTCCAACGCAAACACAGAGCAGGAACGAGAATGGAAGCTTGGCGAGGGCACAACAGCTTCGAAATGCTTGGAATGCCAGAAAGTCAGTAAGGATCAAAGGAAGAAGGAAGATGCATGTTTATAGGGGCAGTGAGGCCGTCCAAATTCAAAATTGAGGGGACGATTGGGTTGGCTACTCAAGGACCAACAGCGGATTGACACGTGTCCCCATTTATGGCAACATCAGAACTGAAGAGACAGGATGAAGAGTCGAGGGGTCAACCGGGCAACTTTTGGAGACAGGAATGTCAACCAAGGCGTTGAACCGAGCAAGTTTTGAAGACAGGAATGTCAACTAGCTCGGTCGCCATTTTGCATACTGAGAACCGAGGAAGTATTACCCCGGTCAGGATAGGTAATCCCAATCATGTTTCAGCGGACGGAATTAAGGGGCAATTGGGAGGGAGATTAATGATATGGAATTGGGCCAGACAGATTTGGGCCGGACAGAGTTGTGTTGGACAGATTTAGGCCGAACAGGTGTTGGGCCAAGTTGTGTGGCCCGGCCTTGAAGGAAGCTGCTCGATTAAGGTAGCGCGTAGATTGACCGAACTGCAAGGATCCGTGGTTACGAAGCCAGTCAGGTGAAAAGTTCAGCACCAGGAAAGGCAAGGTTGGACCGAGGTCGATTAAGGTAGCGCGTAGATTGACCGAACTGCAAGGATCCGTGGTTACGAAGCCAGTCAGGTGAAAAGTTCAGCACCAGGAAAGGCAAGGTTGGACCGAGGTACCTGTTTGCTTGGCAGGGCAGACAAGCATGAGTTGTCCTGAGCTCAGCTTTGCTGAGATGCCGCCGAGTCCGGTCCTCATCTGAGCTTAGCTGTTGGAGTACTTGGGCATGAAGCGCAGCATGGCAGACGATGGCCAAGATGGTACTGCCCGACTGCCGAGCTCCCAGGAGAATGGGCAGGTAGTTGGGTTAGGTGGTCCTCAGCAAGGTTTATGCTGACAGATGGGATAGCAGTGCCATGTGTTGAGAGGTCACTGGGAGTAGATTTGGGGCGCAGAAGGTATATAAGCACGTCTGCGCCCCCCATACAATGGAGATGAACATTTGGTGAGACATACACTAAACACTCAACACTCTCCTTTCTCTCTATCTATCCTCTGTGTGTGTGTTCTAACTTGACCGTCGGAGGGGTTTTCCGGCCACACACCGCCGGGTAGCTCACCGCCTTTGTGTACGCAGGTGGTCGGATAGAAGCGGAGCTTGGAAGAAGGGAGTACGGGCTTGCCTGAATATTTGCTCCCCACACATCTTTTATAATTATTTTAACTCAAAATTTTTTTGCCAAATGTAACGGTAAATTGATTTGGGCTTTTCCTCCCAGTTCTTGTATTCCAAACAAGAACATCTATTCAAATTTATATTTTTGTTTTTTAAATGGTGTAATCATTAGTCTCTTACATGTCACCCAACTCCTAATCTATCGGTACTAAATTTCAATTTTACAACCAAGAAACAATTGGGTCAACAAGAAATTACATAATCAATGTATCATTACAGTTCATAGCACAAAAATATTGTATAGGGAATAAATATTTTTTTGCTTTCATACTCCTTTTGTTCAAGTTGTGTTGTTCTAAATAGTGTCGTATGACCTAAAAGTACAACGACAATAAGCTACCTAGCGGATGTATTATCGGAAAATTTCTCTGATGGTCAAGTTAACACCCTTAGACAAAGAAGAAAAACTAAAACAAGGATAGCTCTGAGTTAGGAGACATTGCAGACCTTTTGCATGGAGGCACCATAGGGCTTATATAGTTTGTGCGCGCACTATCTTGCTCGTCATTTCTTGAACGCATGGATGTACTATCCTCTATTCGTCTTACACGTGTATATGTCAATATTGCCAAACAGCATTAACTAAACCTCCAAATGATATTGATACGTTACGGACGACGGGTTCCTTCATTCATACTCTGATTGGATCACGTGGCAACTCCCACCGAGCTATCTATAGCTCGGTGCGATGTTGTCTGCCCTCCAAGACCACGCTATTTCCAATCGGTCCAATTTCGAGGTGTCCAACAGGTCAGCTCTAACCTGGTCAGGCTATGTGAACCCATTCAAGCCAAACCCGCCTTGCTTCAAAGCATAGCCAATGTGCTCAGCCCGGTCGTAGACGGAGTCATCGACGAGCATTCTTTAGCTTGGTCGAATCCTATTCACTCTTCAAGGCAAATTCCGTCTAACTCCAGAGCCTGGCCGACGTTATAGGCCGTCGACCCTTAACCAGCCTAAAAGCAAGATTATCATTTGACTGAGCTCCACCCATGGTTCAGGCCAATTAGACATTCCGGCCCAACATCTGGGTATCTTTCCAGCTCGATTGAGAGGTCCAAGACAACAACCTAAATTTGAATTTTGTTCGGTACAAATTCTCCTCTCAAAGATATATACATACATCTCCTCCAAACAAATTTTGTTGTGGGGTCCACGTAAAGCCCACAATCCTCCATGAACTAACATCAACAATTTTAGTTAATCTACGACTATCAGGATTGTCTCAAGTTTTGATTCAACTTACCGGTTTTTTTTTTTTTTTTTTTGATAATATGGATCTATCCAAAAAAATTTATAATTTACATATTCAGGGCATTTATAAAAAAAAATTAAATCTATTTGAAAATTATAATTATATGATCTCATAATATTTATTTTTATTGTACATTTTTAAAATTATAATAACTAAAATTTTAAAATTATAATTACTATCCATTTATTAAATATATATATATATATATATACATTATTAAATCATATTATTATAATAATTGAATTAGTAATTTCTTTAAATCAATGATTTAATAGGACATAGAAATGACGCAAATCATCAAAATCTAAATAAATAAAATGAAACTATCACAAGGACTGAAGATAAGTTATTTTCATCTAAGAATGAAAACACAAAACAGAAAATGGGATACAAAAAATATATCAATGGACAAAATTTTATATGATTCTATCTAGCAATATGTTTTAGAGTGGTGTTATTAGCACCTACCAAAATTATTTGGACCCCCCATTTCTTTTGACCTCAATCCTAAACCCTAAATTTTAATAATATTTTTTTAGACACCCCACTTATTACCAAATCTATTCATATTCACAATGAAATGCACACCCACCTGAATCCATTCTAATTCCCTCTCTTCTCTCTCTCTCTCTCTCCTCATCAGTGATGTCTCTTCTCTCTCTTTTCTCTCACTCTCTCAAAACCCCTTTTGTTCATATGAGAAAGTGAAGATTTTTCTCTCTCTTCTCTCTCTCTCTCTCTCAAAACTCCTTCAAAACCCTAATTTTTTCTCTCTCTTCTCTCTCCAACATTAACCACATCTAAAAAGTGGTTCCTGAAAAAACAATGCATTTACTTGTGGGGTTGGTGTTCTTCGTCAATTAGGATTTCGACGGCGTGAGTCTCTTTGGAATTTGCCATTGATTGGGAAATTCAGGTGAGAAAGTGAAGATTGATGCGAATTGTAGGAATAAAAAACAATGCATATATATGGAAAACTAATCTCCATAATATTTTCAGAATAGAAAACTATTCTCCATATTTTCACAATGAAAAGCACACCCACCCAATTTGCTCACCACTGTATTGCCGAAAAAATGTATTTTGTTCAGAACTATTTTGTCGAACAATAATGATCATGTCAGCACTGTATGTCCGAACAAAATTTGTTCATCACTGTGTAACTTGAATCCATTCTAATTCACAACTTAAAATAATATGAATTAAATCCATTCAAAATACATAACTTAAATCCATTCCAATTCACTCTTTTCCATTCTAAGTTAGTTTAACAAAGAAAATTACATAACTGACTATCTGCATTAATGTTTGGAACTTATGTATTGAACGAAAGGATTATGTTCAGTACTGTATTACCGAACATAATTGTAACAGTCAGCAAACCAGTACCGAACAGCTTGAACGAAACAAGAACGACCGAAAACGACCGAGAATGTTAATACAAGACAGATAAACGACCGAGAATGTTGTCCTCGTCCTCCATTGCTCTGCATAATGAAATAAGTGATGAAGTATACGTTATACTTGAAGTAAAACTTTCAAGTTCAATAGCGTTGATGATGGTGATGAAGATGACACATTCAAGATTTAAGATGATTATAAAAAATAATAGATTTATGGTTTATGTTAATTGGTTATGAAAAGTAATAGGTTTAGAGTTTAAAAACATGGAATGTGTATAGTTGGAGTTGGAGGTGGGGGTGGGGGTGTGGATGGGTGTCCAATATTATATAGTATTAGTTATTATTGATAGGTGAGTGTTCCATTTCATAATGTCTTTTAATGAAATTTTACTTTAGGGTATAATTGTAATAAGAAAAAATTATAAAATGAGAGGTCCAAAGAATTTTGGCAGGTGCTAATAGCAGCACTCATAATTTAATGTATTTAGTTTGTATTTATAGATATATTGTTAACTATTTCTCATTTTTAATAACCGAGGATTACTATACGTTATTTGATTGTAATATTATATTATATTTTCATAACATATTTAGTAGGTTAGACACATTACATTAATAATTAGGGTAAATTACAAATATATCCCTTGAAATTTGCTTAAAATATGATTTGTCACCTATATTTGTGAAAATTATATTCCACCACTTGAAATTTCTAATTTCACAACAAATGACCTCTTTTATGAATAAATTAAGTCAATTAATAGTTGTTAATGATGCCAAAAATTATTTTAATTAATAATTTAGGTAAATTTATCTTTGTATAAAAGAGCAGTTAGAAATTCATTTTTTTAAAAGTTAATTCTGTTAAATAAAAAATTATGATAATGAGATATTTATAATTTTCCAAACTATATGAAGCAATTCATATTTTAAATAAATTTCAAAAGATATATTTATAATTTATCCTAATAAGTACAAATGTGTTGTATCTTTTGATAAATTAAAACATATATATATATATTAATAAATTTTACTAATTACGGTGCCATGAAATTATGAAATTTAAAATTATAAGCATGATCTATTTCGATAGGATAATATTATGGTATCATATGCAAGTTATAACATTTGTAAATTTGATTATTACAAACATTATAAATCAATCCTATGAGGGTAAAAAAAAAATTATAACCAAACAGCACATAAGAAATTATAAAAAAAAACTCTTAAATTATAACAAAAATAATGTTACAACTAATATTAACATTACAATAAATCATAAGTTACACATGATATATACACCTCCAAAGTGTTCCCACTTCAATATCATACAATAAATGTTCACCTTCTAACAAAAAAAAAATTATAATAAATGTTACAAGAGTTGATGAAAAAAAGAAAAAAAAAAAAAGAAAAATGCTTAGAAATTATAATTGAGCATCCTAATTCACTTCTAATAATATAAAATGGACCCCACTCTTCATTATTTATCCTTCCTCTCTCTATTTTTTCTCTCATCCACCCCCATTAAAAGTCAAAATAGAGATGATATATTAAAAATGTAACACCATTAAAAAAATATATAAATTTTGATATCTATATACTTGTAAGTTGCAAGTAACCTAAAAATTTATATAATGTTATGTTATTTGGCTCACTTTCCTTTTAGGAATAGGTCAATCACGCGCCCAAAAATCCAAACACAAAAACAAGAAGGAAAAGAAAAGAAAAGAAAAGAAAAAACACAAAACAGAAAACAAAGATCAAACCAAATCATTTTCCATCTTCTTTTAGTAATTTTCTCCGTATCCAAATGAAAGGAATAATTTTTGCGATTGAGAACAGAGGTGCCTCAAACCCCCTCTCTCTTTCTCTCATGATCTTCTTCTTTAATAGTAGTAGTCTCTTTTGACCCAACCCTCTTCTTTCTTTCTTCCTCCCACCTGCTTCAAACTTTCCCCCTTAACCCCATTACATCTCTCTCTCTCTCTCAATATATATATATATACACAAAGACATATCTCTCTATGTATATGATTAGTGTTATCTATTTGATTATTGGGTGGATTTGATCTCACCATAGTTCTGAAAATATTTGATAAATACTAGAAGAGAAAGCAATATAAATGAGACTAATAAAAATAAATTAAGCGAAGGAAGGGAAGAGAGAGTAAATACAGAATTTATAGTGATTCAGCTCAAATCAAGCTTACATCTACTCTTCAAAATCCTTTTTGAAATTTCTTCACTATTCGTCAAATAGAAATCACACTCCTAACTTTACAGGTGTTAGTAAACTTTAATAATTGATCAATTCCGATCACTCTACCTAACTAGTTATGAATTCACTGCTAATTACATCTAATCCAAATGATTTTATTTAAAAAAATCACTTACAAAAATATAACTCTCTTTTACAAGAGAAATGATAAGGGATTAAAAACCCTTTTACAATAAGAGATCAAACACTCAACAAATTTCCCTAAAATAAATATATAACTTAATGAAAACAAACACACAATTCTTTTAAAAATTCTTGAATATCACCCACAGTTTTTTGCCACTTCTATGTCTTTTCTTTTATTTTTTCACAAAACTTCTTTTATAGTCATAGAAAAAACTAACTGTTGCAAAGAGATTCTAAGTAGGCTCTTCTTTTTATCTATTTTTCTTCCATTTGAATTCATCAACCTTTTCGACTTACATTATTCTTACCAAGAAACACTTCAAATCAATCAAAGAAAATGAATAAGAAATTATTTGAATTGTTTTTATATATATATATATATATATATATTAAATAAAGTATTCAAAAGATGAATAATAAATTTAATTATTTTTAAATCGGTACAATCTATATCAAAATGACAAATTTTATTTTCATATTTTGTGTCGAATGATTGTAAAAATTGTATATTAAAAAATTATAATTTATCTCATAATATTTTAGATGTTATCAAAATCAAACCATAGGATTAACATATTTTAATAGGATAATACTATGGTATCATATACAAGTTATAACATTTACAAATTTGATTACCACAATATTATAAATCAATCCTATAAATACCATATAAGATATAATCAAAGAACTCTTAAATCATAACAAAAATAATGTCACAACTAATATTAACACCACCACAATAAATCACAAGGTCCACATGGCAAATACATGCTCAAAGTGTTTCCACTTCAATATCATAAAATAAATGTTCTATGAATCTAAAAATTATATTGGGCCAATTATATTAACGGTCCTTATAGTTTGAGTCTTGTATCATTTTGATGTTTGACTTTATAATTGTGATACATTTGACTATAAATTTTGAATTTTGTTTCAAATAAGGACAATTAAAGATATCATTACTCAATTTTAAAGACAAAGTCATCAATTTGATAAAATATAAACTAATTTGACAAAAATAAATGTCAAAAAAATATTTTAAAATATTTTAAAATTATTTTTACCCACTAAAGATAAAATTATGTAAAATTGATAAATTTTTTAGACATTTATTTATTTATTTTTACCAAATTAATTTTTATTATATGTTTGGATGATAATCATGTAATGAGTTGTTGTTTTTATTTTCATTAAATTAGTTTTTATTTTTTCAAAAGTCAGAGACAATTTTGATATCATTATTAAATAATCTATTAAATCAAAAAATTCAAAACTAAAAACATTTCATATATTAAAATATATCGATTACACATTAAAAGCGTAACGACCACCCATTGCATGATTATCATCCAAACACATAATAAAAACTAATTTGGCAAAAAAAATCTAAAAGTTTTTTATATTTCACATAATTTTATCTTTGGTGTGTAGAAATTATTTTTAAAAATTCAAAAATATTTTTTTGACATTTATTTTTGTCAAATTAGTTTAGATTTTATCAAATTAACGATTTTACCCTTAAAATTAAATAATGATATCTTCAATTGTCTTTATTTGAAACAAAAATTAAAATTCAAGGTCAAATATGTCACAATTAAAAAGTCATAAATTAAAGTGATACAAATCACAAAGCTATAGGAATTTTTAGTGTAATTTGCCCAAATATATATAATGAACCTTCTAACAAAAAAAAAAAATATAATAAATGTTACAAGAGTTGAGGTTAAAAAAAAAAAAAAAAGGAGAGAAAAATGCTTAGAAATTGTAATTTAGCATCCCTAATTCACTTATTGTAATATGAAATAAATCTCACTCTTCACTATTCATCCTTCCTTTTTCTATTCTTATTTTATTTCATCTCGTTAGGAATCAAAATAAAAGATGATATATTAAGAAGGGATTTTTATTGATAAGTCCAATTTAGAAGTGTTTTAACCCAAGAAGTCCATGAAGGAATTTTTTAACCCATTTAGTCCCATGTATGTATAGTTTTATTCCATAAAGTCCATTTTCTTGATTTACACTATTTTCTTGGACACTTATGCCCTTATATTTAATTTTGATACCCTTATAAATATTTTTTCAACGATTAGCAATTTAATGATGTGAAAATTCATATTTTAAATTCACATTTGTAGGAATGTAAATTGGCCCGTGGGCGGCCCGAAACCCGCCCGCGAGCCAGGGCGGGCCCGGCCCGTTGACAATGTGAATATTCACATTGACATGTTAAAATTCACATTAATAGAAGTGTAAAATTGGCCGTCGTCCCGTGGCAGCGTGAAACTCGCCCGCGGCCCATGGGCGGCCCGGGCCGGGCTCGGTCCGGCCCGTTGACAATGTGAATATTCACATTGACATGTTAACATTCACATTGATAAGAGTATAAAATTGGGCCGCGGCCCATGGGCGCCCAAAAGCCCGCCCGCAGCCTGGGGCAGGGCCGGCCCGGCCCGTTGACAATGTGAATATTCACATTGACATGTTAACATTCACATTGATAGGAGTGTAAAATTAGCCCGCGCCTCATAGCTGCCCGAAACCCGCCCACGGCCCGTGGGCGGGCCCGGCCCAGCCTGTTGACAATGTGAATGTTCACATTGACATGTTAACATTCACATTGATAAGAGTATAAAACTAGACAGTAGCCTAGGGCGGGCCCGACTCAGCCCGTCCCGGCCCGCCCCGTTGACAATGTGAATATTCACATTGACATGTTAACATTCACATTAATAGGAGTGTAAAATTGGCCCCCGTCCCGTGGTGGCGCGAAACCCGCCCGCGGCCTGGGGCGGACCCAGTCCGGCCCGTTGACAATGTGAATATTCACATTAACATGTTAACATTCACATTGACAAGAGTATAAAATTGGCCCGCGGCCCATGGACGGCCAAAAGCCCGCCCGCTGCCAGGGGCGGGCCCGGCCCGGCCCGTTGACAATGTGAATATTCACATTGACATGTTAACATTTACATTGATAAGAGTGTAAAATTGGCCCGAAGCCCGACCGCAGCCCGAGGCGGGCTTGGCCCGACCCGTGACAATGTGAATATTCACATTGACACGTTAACATGCACATTGATAGGAGTGTAAAATTAGCCCACACCCCGTGGCTGCCCGAAACCCGTCCACGGCCCGGGGCGGGCCCGGCCCGGCCTGTTGACAATGTGAATATTCACATTGACATGTTAACATTCACATTGATAAGAGTGTACAATTGGCTCGTGACCCGTGGGCAGCCCGAAGCCCGACCTCGGGCCAGGGCGGGCCCGGCCCGTCGGCAATATGAATATTCACATTGACATGTTAACATTCACATTGATAGGAGTGTAAAATTAGCCCGCAGCCCGTGGGCGGCCCGAAGCCCGATCGCAGCCCGAGGCAGGCTTGGCCCGACCCGTGACAATGTGAATATTCACATTGACATGTTAACATTAACATTGATAGGAGTGTAAAACTTGTCCGCTACCCAAAGCTCACCCGCGGCCCGGGGTAGGCCCGGACCCAAACCCGAGCCACCCTAGGCTGCGCCACGGGCTTCGGGTTGCCCATGGGACGCGAGTCAATTTTACACTCTTATCAATGTGAATGTTAACATGTCAATGTGAATATTCACATTGTCAACAGGCCGGGCCGGGCCCTCCTCGGGCCTTCCACAGGCCGTGGGCATGTTTCGGGCAGCCACGGGGCACGGGCTAATGTTACACTCTTATCAATGTGAATGTTAACATGTCAATGTAAATATTCACGTTATCAACGGGCCAGGCCCGCATCGACCCGGGGTCGGGCTTCAGGCTGCCCACGGGTCACGGGCTAATTTTACACTCTTATCAATGTTAATGTTAATATGTTAATGTGAATATTTACATTGTCAACAAGCCGAGCCGGGCCGGGCTCGCCCTGGGCAGCGTGCGGGCTTCGGGCCGCCCACGGGCCACAGGTCAATTTTACATTCCTATCAATGTGAATGTTAATATGTCAATGTGAATATTCACATTGTCAACGGGCCAGACCGGGCTCGCCCCGGGCAGCCCATGGGACGCGAGTCAATTTTGCACTCTTATTAATGTGAATGTTAATATGTCAATGTGAATATTCACATTGTCAACAGGCCGGGTCGTGCCCGTCCCGGGCCGTCCACGGGCCGTGGGCTAGTTTCGGACAGCCACGGGGCGCGGGCTAATTTTATACTCTTATCAATGTGAATGTTAACATGTCAATGTGAATATTTGCATTATCAACGGGTCGGACCGGGCCCGCCCAGGGCAGCCCACGAGCCGCAGGCGGGTTTCGGGCCGGCCACAGGCCGCGGGCTAATTTTACACTCCTATCAATGTAAATGTTAACATGTCAATGTGAATATTCACATTGTCAACGGGTCGGGCCGGGCCGAGCCCGCCCCGACCCGGGCCCGGGCTTCGGGCTGCCCATGGGTCATGGGCCAATTTTACACTCTTGTCAATGTTAATGTTAATGTTAATATGTCAATGTGAATATTCATATTGTGAACGGGCCGACCTGGGCCTGCCCCGGGCGACGGGCTGGTTTCGGGCCGCCCACAGGCCGCAGGCCAATTTTACACTCCTATCAATGTGAATGTTAACTTGTCAATGTGAATATTCATATTATCAACGGGCCGGGTCGGGCCTATTTTTTTGGCTTGTGGGCCGACCCGGCCCGACTCGAATTTTTTCGGGCACCCACGAGGATCGACATGAGCCGGGCCCCTACACATTGACAATATAAACATTTATATTGACGGTGTGAACATTCACATTAAGGGTATTTTGGTAATTATGTCACCCATAGAACTTATTGAAACATAAGAAAATAATGTGAACTAAATGGAACATAAGTAGATGAAAAGGGTATTTTGGTCTTCTTATCTCAAATTGGACCTAATGGAATACTCAAAAAGAATATGGGTTGGATGGAATAAAGCTCTTAGAAAATGGATTTATCAAAAAAGCTCCCTATTAAGAAATATAGAACCACTCAATAAAAATTATAAACTTATATACCTATATTATTATTATTATTATTAATTTTTTTTTAAATACATCGAAAATAACGTATAATTCTATATCTACACTTGTCAAGTAACGTAAAAATTTATATAATGTTATTTTATTTGGCTCACTTTCCTTTTAGGAATATGTCAATCACGGGCCCAAAAATCCAAACACAAAAACAAGAAAAAAAAGGAAAACAAAGCAAAACACAAATCATTTTCCACCTACTTTTAATAATTTTCTCCACATCTAAATGAAGGAATAATTTTTGCAATTGATTGAGAACAGGGGTGCCTCAACCCCCGTCTCTCTGTCTCTGTCTCTCCATCTTCATTCATCATGATCTTCTTCTTTAATAGTAGTCTCTTTTGACCATTCCCCCCCCCCCCCCCCCCCCCTTTCTTCCTTTCTTCCTCCCATCTGCATCAAACTTTCCTCCTTAACCCCCCCATTACATTTCTCTCTCTATCTCAATATAAATATATATACACACAGAGACATACCTCTCTGTGTATATGATTAGTGTTATCTATTTGATTATTGGGTGGGTTTTGATCTCTCCATAGTTCTGAATTTTTCATATTTGACAAAAACTAGAAGATGGGTAGCTGTTTGTCTACCACCAAGGTGAATGGCTCAAACAGCAACACCACCACCGTGACAGTCAACAAAAACCGCAAAGATGGCACCAAACCGTCGTCAACAACGACAACCACGACGAATTCGAATCAACAGAAAACGCACGAGAGACATTCTCAACAGCAACAGCAACAGCGCAAGAATTCTCAGCAGATTAAGCCGAAGCGATCAAGCGGTGTTATTCCGTGTGGAAAGCGAACCGATTTTGGGTACGACAAAGATTTCGATAAGAGGTACTCGATTGGGAAATTGTTGGGACATGGGCAATTTGGGTATACCTATGTTGCCACCGACAAGTCCAATGGAGATCGTGTTGCAGTCAAGAGAATTGAGAAGAACAAGGTATTTTTTTTTATTCCCAAAATTTTTTCGAATTGGGTTTTGTTTTTTGGGTCATTTTTTTAGATTTTGTGGTTCTTTTATGGCCTAATTTGATTTGTATAGAGTTGGGTTGATCGGAATTTTCATATCCATGATCTGGTTTCAATTCTTTTTCTTGAATGGTTTAAAAAATTCTGGAAAATTAAGGTCAAACAAGGAATATGTTGCTGCTGAATGATAGTGAATTACTATGAAACTTTCTGAAAATGGGTATTTGGTTCAAAGATCTTTAAAGAGTCTTTTGGGTTTCAATGAATGTTCACCAGATTACTAATTGGGGCTCAGAATAAACGTCGGATGGTCTTCTTTTCACTTCTCTGATCATTGGAGGAGCTGTTATTGTTTGAGAGGGTTTGAAATTTGGGTCTGATAAGATTTCATAGGGTTGGTCTGCTGTATGTAGAACAATATGCAATAGTTGCATGTTTTCTATGAAGCCAATTTTGACCAATTTTAAGGAAAGGATTATGGTTGCAGTGGTTGCTACTTAAAAATAAGCTTTTCTCAATACGAGTAGACTAATGCTATGTTTGGATCTTCGAATTATCAAGGAAAGGATAATGATTTAGAAAT